>NC_069114.1:18454956-18772456 GCF_025612915.1 Magallana angulata | reverse complement strand
GTTAGTTCGCCTTATATTAAAATTCGCACCTGACGTCGAGGCGGGGATGTTTGTATTACGACTTTGGCATCGTTTTAATAGAGTCTACATATGAGTTATATTCTTGCAAATCAAAATTAATCCTATGTACATTTTGTTTACTATTTTTTCTTAAGTTTGTTTAGTTTACAATCAATGCATAATATACAGATTGAATAAACCCAAACATTCGCGGGACGAAACCAAACGGTTCTCTTTCCTAAACATTCCCATGATGCATTTTGGTTTGGGGTGGGTTTTTTTGTATGCCCATAAAGAAATTATTTTTATTTATTTTGAATATTTCTTACTTTGAAACGAGACCGATTCTGCTGGTGTAAAAAGGCGAAAGTTTATAACTTTCTAAGATAATTTGTTTGTATTGAAAATTATTTTATATTGAAATAGCTAAAAATCGGACCATGCAGCTTAAATGGACACGTCACCTCCTGGGATTAATTTTTCCAGGTTTTGTAGGAGTTATTATAAATATCGTGCCGTCATGGGTTTCGATAGTCATGTGTTTCCGATAGTCTATTTTGGTCGCGTGAGTTAATAATAATATGCACGTAGCTAATTCAATAAAATATTAAATTAAATTATCAAGTGCAAATTAAAAAACAGCATTTTTAGTTTCTTTGTTTATTTGCTTAATCCTTCATGTAATATTAAATATTCAATCGGGTAAAAGAAAAAATTCTCAACATAATTGCTTTATATTTTGCATTTTAAATCAACTTTTCATTTCAAACTTTATTAACAAAGTAACATTACAAACATTTTGTTTTACAAATAATAATTCTGGGGATAGTGGGTCCTCCTATGACAAGTTTTCATGTTTTGATCTTTTTTTTAAATACTTGTCATTAATTAAGTTTTTTAATTTACATTTTAATTTGTTTTCATTCAAAACATTGTTGATACACGCTGAAAATTGAATAGAAGAGCTTCAATGCAGTTTTTCCTTTTGTTAATAAACTCGGACTCATTTGAATATATGAATGACAATATTACATTGAGCTCTCTTATTGCTTTAAGCAATGTACATTATACGACATTGTGTTTTGGTTTATTCATTTATGTTGAACAATGTGGTTGACAGGAACAAGTTTATACCCATTACATGCTCTCTCTCTTGCGAATGGATATATGGTTAATTAAAGTACTATATACTAGAATGATATTTTTTGCGCTTCCGATTGAATGTCCTTTAATACTTAATATATATAATGTTATCTTAATTGAAAAAGTATTGATCAATAATTTGACTTTTGGTAAATAAACTAAATTTGTTTTGAAACATCCTGTTTGTGAAAAAAGTAATTTCAATGTAGATTGAGAAATCTGATAATGGGTTCAAATGCATTAACTGATTTTGTATCCCCCCTTCTTTCTTGGAAAGTGCAAAGTTAACAATAGACAGCTTGTTGGCATCGATCGTAATTTATTATATATACAGCACTTGCAAAATTCGATGCAATCACTTGCAATTCTTTTAAATAAAGAATCGCAGCTGAATCACAATGAAGTCGCCATTTTTGGTGCTACTGCTTCCTCTTTACGTGTGTTCCTATGCCTCAGCTTTGACGCAGTTTGAACAGGGATTTCTAGATGTAAGTTTTAGCTCGGTATATTTTGCGAATGTTCTTATGTTATTCGTAATTATTCGTTACAGAAGTAACATTACTGTTCGTTATATTTGTTTTTAAATGCTACAATTTACATGTGATGTACTCCATTATAATGCAATATAGCATTTGGTTTCTTTTATAAATCACAGGCCCATAATGCAAAGCGACGAATTGTAAGCCCTACTGCCGCCAATATGAAGGAACTGGTAAGAGTAACAATATTAGATTTTAACCTGTTGCTATCTTAACAATTGTAACAGATATTTAAGACAGTCGAGTGCTTATATCGTGCACTTTGTATAACGAACTTCGTAGCATTTTAGATTCGGACGTATTTTATGAATAAGCATTGCATTTTAAAGGCTCGTTGATGTTTATTATTATGTACTAAGCCATTATTTCACAAATAACTGAATCAGAATAATGCGAAAATTTATTTCTACTAGAAATGGAGCGCTGAGCTGGCCACTGTAGCTCAGAACTATGCCAACAAATGTAATGCAACAGTCCACAACCAATTTCGACACCAACAAGCTCCGAGTTTTCAAACAGTTGGCGAAAACATTTATATGAATACTGGTACGTTATACGATTGGATATATTTGAATTTTGTATATAATAATTATTTTTGAATTACAATTTGCACATTTTTTAATAAAGCTTAAAACAATGAGAAGATGTGAAGTTTGTGAATCCTGCCACTACAGTGGTTCCTGCTTTCATTGTATGCATTTAAATTAGTTTAATAGCTGTAAAAGTATTATAATATTTTTGTACTATATTCTGTGCTTTACGTATGTTTAACAGCTCAGGTCTCACCTTCAACGGCAGTTAATGATTGGGACGATGAAAAGTTTTACTACAATTACGGTGCTAACACTTGCTCGTTCGTTTGTGGTCATTATACTCAGGTAGGCAGATTTGATAATAATAATAATAATAATAAATTAATAATAATGTATAATTTAACACTTGTAAGGCGATTTCTGATTGGCTAAAAAATTATGTGTGTATAAAGAATGTTTCCTACGTCAGAGTAAAGCTAACGTCAAACATCAATCCACCTGGCGTTTCGTTTGAATTTTTTTTACTTAAATAGAATTTACTGGCCTTAATTCATTTCTCGCTAGAGCAGTTGTTCATCACTTTATCAATGCATAAAATTTTATTTAAAAAAATTGACCTAACAATAAATTATGTATATTTTATATTATTATATATTTATAAAACTATTTACATAAAATTACCTAACAATACATGCACTGGCGAAAACAGTACATAGCGAGAATGCCAATAGTAACTGTAGTATATAATATCAAGATATATATATATATATATATATATATATATATATATATATATATATATATATATATATATATATATATATATATATATATATATATATATATATATATATATATATATATATTTCATGCGTATAACAGCTTACCTCGTGTTAATTTCTATCACAAGGTTGTGTGGGCGGAGACCGAGTATGTGGGTTGTGCTGTGGCGTCCTGTAGCCCATTGGAATTGCCAGGAGGGACTACCTGGTCATCAGGTTACTACTACGTGTGTAATTATGGCGAAAGGTAGGCGGTTTTTTTGTGCAACATTAAAAACGAGAACCTTGTTTAAAGACACTTGTTTGTGCATACACTAGCTTTGGCTGAATTTTATGTATGCCCTTAGGCTATCAAATCGTGCAATTTAGTGATCATATATTCATAATAAACATTGAAATAATAAAGATCAGGAAGATAGATAGATAGATAGATAGATGGATAGATAGATGTTAATTGATTAATGAATTCTTTTGATTGTTGTTTTGTTTTGTTTTAAAGTGGTAACTTTAATGGTGCTAGACCTTACGTCAGTGGAGCAACATGCAGTCAATGTCCATCAGGTTATACCTGTAACAACAATCTGTGCCAATAAAGATATTGTTGATGTAAGTTAAAAAACTGTTTTTAATTATATCGCTATTCTATTTATCAAGACACTGTTATAAATTTAAAAATTCTAAGATTTGAAACTTGTTTTGAATTTTATTTTCCAGACGTAGTGGCACACAGCTCAAAAGATTACGAAGTGTAATGTAATGTAATGATTTGCAATTAAAAAAGAAGATTCTTAATTCGTTTAATACTTTTTCATGACAAAATGATTGGATATGTAATAATACGTTTGAGTAGTACACATTTGAATACTGGAATGGTTTGTGGAGGCTGTGTGTTAACAAATTACCCATTATATTTGCCTCAAAATTTTAAATATGGTACTTTTGGTCAAAAAATATTATGACGGCCGAATTAGGTTTTTCGCGTCAAAACTGCAATAGCCTAGCAATTTTTTTTAACTTTTAAACACATGTAATTTGGAAAAACTCTAGTCTACATTTTGTTTTGTTTTTTCATAAAATACAGGTACATCTACTATAGGAATGTATAAGAAATTGTCAGTTTCCACACTTCAAAGCAGATTAAAAATACAAACAGTAGCGATTTCCCAATTTGTAACATGTGTGATTCATTAGTAATGTGATTTTCTACCGTATATGTTAAAAAAAGTATACTAAATTCTACCGTCTGGTGGGTTTTAGTGGGGGTCATCTTTAAATATCAAAATGCCACAAATTTTACTATTACATGTATATTTGAAAAATTAGAAATGTAGACTGTTACTCATTCAAAATTTAAACTAAAAAGTCATGAAAATAGCTTTGTTCTGTGTGTAAAATTCTAAGACGTGTACTTTTTATTTTTTTTCTTTAATGTTATTTATGATAACATACAAAGTTTCATTTTATCCTTACTTCATAAAAGCTCAATCTAACAAACAAATTAACCGAACAATCGTTTAGAAAATAAATTTTCCTTTGAAAAAAAATCTAAATATTTTTATCTGTATCTTGTTTATTGTGGTTAATTCAATAAATGGTATCGGGACAATTTACTTAAAGGTTTGAATACACTGTTTCTCAGAATGCGCAAAAACATGCGCAAAAAAACTAAAGCTGGCCTCCTAAAAGGTAAAAATGGTGAAAGACGAAAAAACTCAAAATCTTTTAAGATTTGTATTTTCAATATCTTTTTCAAACTTTTCATACAAATCTATTCGATTTTAGTAAATTATCATAATTTATGATCTAATTTACAATAGATGGTCAGAAACCGCCAGCTCTCTTTGAACATCTTTGCAGTTTTTGGGCTACAATTATTATGTTTACAATTAGATTGGATGTAGTAAGAAAAAATAAACATTCAATTTACATACCTTGGTTGTTGAGATGACATTGAATGTAAAATTCTCACAAAATGGAGATATTTGTTAGTGAATTTTCTTTTATTTGATCACAAAGAATTAGACAAATTTCCCCATAATTTGTTTATAAATGCTTTGTTAAGAGTTCACAAAAATCAAAGGATATGGAACCATTTTCAAGTTCAAACCGAGAACAAGCGATGGGTGTCACTCTTTGTTAAAAATAAATAAATATGGCATTCCTTTTCTGCATCCTAATAAGGCAATATATTTATTGATGATGTGCATCTTATTGGTACCTTTAAAAAACATTTGAACAAAGGACCACCTGTATAGCTTTAAAGAAACATTTCTGAATTGTTTACTAGTGTGTGTGATATGCAGATTGATGTATTTGAAAGAATAATAATATGAAATTTGAAAAAACAGAAAGTTCTATCTATGATTTAATGTTTTCTTAAATTCAAATGGGACATGTAGTTAATTACAATGTAGTGATTCTGTTTTTTAGACATGGGGTCGTCGATTTTTCACCTACAGACTATAAATTAGAAAGGTTATGATTTATTTGTTTTAAACAAAATGCAGGTATTTTATCAAATGAATATCAGTTGCTCAAATCAAGGTCATTGTAAAAAATAGTTCATACATTCTCAAGAAACTAAACTGATTCAGAAATAAAAATCGATCAAAAAAGTTCATGAATTATATTGAACGAACTGAACTATAATTATAATAAAAATCAATGAAGTCAATTAGAATGAGAATGCAATAGAGTGTTTAATGAAAAAATAAATATATAAAAACAAGATCAAGCGATTCGTATATTTGAAAATAAACATTATTGATATACGTACATTGACTTCTGATTGTTTACACGTTGTAAAATATGTTCTATGATAATTTGAAAACAAATTTGCTGTAACTGTACTTCTGCCTTGAAAACTCATTAAGAATACTTTTTCGCCTGCCATACCATCACCCCCCCCCCCCCCTTCCTTCCAAAAAAATGATTATTTTTTGGACAAGTGTACTATAGATTTACGAAGCAAATAATGATGAATTTTTATGACTGCATATTATCGTATTCGTAAATAAGATAATAAAGTAGATCAAGGTTGAAGTCCTTATTAAATATGCAAATTATCCAACACAATATATGCCAAATAGCCATGTGTGGAATATCAATGATATCACCTTAACCTTTACAACAAGCATGAAATGGTTCTTCCAGATTTCATTGTAAGTTCTTTGGATTCTTCATGATCTTCTTTCAATTTTCCCATTGAATTTTGCATAGTTAGCACATATAATTATCATCAATTTCCGGTGATTAATTAAATCACGTGCCTTTTTGTTATATATAAATACGACTGATATTCTGTTTGTAGGTGTACTTTTTACAAAATGTTTTCTGCGTCCAGTTTGGTTTTATTGTCATTTCTATCAGAACTTGTCCTTCATGTCTGGGCTGAAATTGATGCATCGGCTATGGTGACAGTGAGTAGTTTTATAGAATAATATAGGCCTAAATGTGTTGTAAAGTTATACTTCTTACCACACTGAAGAAAATATAAATAGATACATGTAAAAAATATGTTTCAATTGGATCATGTTTACGCGCAATATATCAGAAGTTTTTTCATTTGTAAATAAGGTAATGTATTTAAATTTTGATAGCGTTCCTCTTTTTTCTTAATTTCATTTTAATTTGGAACACTAAATTTCGATCCAAACCTTTTGTACAGTATAAACATGTTGATGTTTCAAATCGCTTTTATCATTTTTTTTTATCATATACAAGTAACATGTCTTTTGTTGTCTATATCTTTATAGGCTCACAACATGTTTCGACGTAATGTCGAACCCACAGCGTCTAACATGGTCGAGTTGGTGAGTACAATTTATGATCCATATTTAAAAATGTTTAGAATGTATTTCTATTCTATAAAGAAGTAAGGAGGTTTTATTCGAGCTATAATTGCGTAGCTACAGTAATCTAATAAAGCATAATATAAAAGTACATTATTGAAATCGGAATATGGTTCTTCCGAGTTCAAGTTTGCAACAGAATTTGATAAATTGTTTAAAGGGACTTTAAAAAGGTCATTTTGTCTAAGAAATGGCAAAATTCTACATAACATTTTTTGTAAACAACTATAAGACTCGAGCTTTGTTTACATAACTATCAATTCTTACCTCTGTATCTCGCTTGTAACTTTACTTTAACATTGAATATTTTGGTCAATCATTTAAAATGCTCCAGTAAACCATTTTATACATAAAAAATAAAAATAAAATTTTTGATCTCAAATCGTGTCCAAGTTCCTTTAAGAGGGATTATGAATTCAGTGATGTATTTTGTGATATATTTTGATACATGTTTATGTAAAAAAAATCTATTAACTAATTATCTGCATATTTATCATGTTTCAGCAATGGAACGATGGGTTAGCGAAGATGGCAGATCGTTGGGCGAGAAGATGTCAATTTGTTCACAACAGTAGGAGAAATAACCAATCAATGTTCAACTTCGTCGGAGAAAACCTCGCATATAGCTCTGGTAAGTACTACACACATGTACAAAGACAGCATCCAAAATAACGGCAGATATATTTAAGCTAAATTTCACATTTTCACCCAAAAAACAAAATTTTAATCTAATATTGTTTTGCTAATTTGATCTCGCACATAATTGAATAATGGTACTTAATGCAGTATATACATGAATTGCAAGTGCATTTCAAGGTCATTTCAATACTTATTGTAATTCTGACATCTTGATAAAAATTAGAAAAAATACCTATATAAGACACTGTATCAAATGTACATATACACTGCAGACGACAGGAAGGCGGACAGCTACGTACAGATGTGGTACGCTGAGGTCAAGGATTATACCTTTGAGACAAACGGCTGTTCCGCCGAATGCTCACACTATACACAGGTAAATGTATAAAAGTATTTCTTACATAGTAAAATACGCATGTGTTATTCTGATTATTAAATACAGATGTAGAATACGTAAAAAACAAAAAACATGGCTATTGGTGCCCCTTGTAACTTTTGCCCTTCTACTTTCAAACAGTTTCACCTTATCTTGAATTTGCCCTGATACAGTGTTGTTTAACGAGAGATAAAGTGAGACATTGAAATTCACCAAGTCTTAAATTTCCCCGTTGGTAAGGGGCGAAAGGGGCGACAATAAAACGAGTATTGCCCTGTATGCAGTATCATGTTTTAAGCTTAAACAAAACAAAATCCATCATCCTGTGTTAGGTTGTGTGGGCCACTACTGAATATATCGGCTGTGGGAAGACGTACTGTGCTAACCTTAATGGGTTCCTAGTCGTCTGCAACTATGCTCCAGCGTAAGTATAAGTTTATCTCTACCATTAATCAAAAAAGTCTTATATTGTACATTGTAGTTCCAAAATGGAGCAATTGTAATTTAAGACTATAATATAAAATCTTCCTCTTACTAGTATTTCAAGGGCAGACTTAATTTTCAGATAAAAACCCCTTTAGAATAAAAAAAAACTTAAAAGAAGCACACGAAACATTAGTTAAAACAATTTTTAATTAAAAAAAATGAAGTTTTTTTTATTTATCTTAAGTTTTGGAGTCATCCTTCTATGATAAGATAACAGTATTGATTTATCTTATTTTTCATATTGAGATCGTAAACATCGATTTATTTTATTTCTTATAATCGAGATTGTTAATTTCTTCAATATCTATGATTAAACCCCATTTTTTCAGTAGACTAATGTACTAAAGAAGTTGAAACCAGAATAAATAAGGATGTTTATGATTTTTTGTAGTGGTAACTATCCTACACAGCCCTACAGGAATTGCCAGCCTTGCAGTAGATGTCCTGAAGGATACAGCTGTTCTGATAGGCTGTGTAGGCCTCCATAAAATTTCTCTTTATACATATAATTACTTCTTTTAATACTGTATACAGGGAAATGTTCGCCCTCGTTATATTTTCGCCTATTTTACCCTAGTTGTTCATAGGCGAATTTTCAAATTAACTTTAAGACTGGGCGAATTCCAATGTATTAAAGACATATATCTTTAAACACAACTTCGTTTTGGCGAGTTCAAGACAGGGCGAAACCGTTTGAGAGAAGGGCGAAAATAACACAGGCGAAAATAACCCTGTATATACAGTAAGTGTACAACTGTGGTGTATTCAGATATTATTTGAATAGTTAAATCCATGCCCCTATCCATTTAACTTAAAATTGCTGGATTTGTTTTTATAAGTGTGAATGAATATTAGGTATCATGCCTTGTTTTTGCAAGTGTGAAGAATGCATAAATGTTGGATCTAGTCAAATTACTAGTAGTTTATTGTTTGGTATCTTCCAGTTTGTGTCCTTATTCAGTACTTGTACATGAGTAACTATACTATTAAAAAAGCTTACTTATACTGCTTTACTTAGTAAGAAAATTTACTTTAAAAAAAAGAAATAAAAGTGTATGCAAAGCTCCAAGTTTTATTTGTTATGCATGGATTTTTATGCTGTATTGTTCTTCAAAGAATCTTTAGTTTTGCATGAAAAAGAAATTAATTACGAGGTAAGGTTTGATTAACGATTTTTCTAAAATGATAACGATACTATCTGAAAAATTACATAATATGAAATTTAAAAAATAAGACTTAATTATTTATTTAAATAAATTTCATATCTTTATTAAAAGTTTAAACAATATTTGAAAGAACATACTACACATGTAGTACATGTAACGCGTATATCACAGAGGTTCAAAAGAATTGATAAGATTATAAAGATAACATTAGATTTACACTACAAAATAGAAAAACAGTGAAACAATGTATCAAAAAGTCAAAAACATGGTCAATCATCATTGAAAGTCTCATCTCTCTCTCTCTCTCTCTCTCTCTCTCTCTCAGAATTCAAATCAATAAAATGGACAAAGATCACAGCAAATATTCCACATAAATTAACCGTATTCAAATACTCATATTGCTATACTAACAAATTATTTGTAAAGTGTCCAATTTGAGGTAATGTTATTGTTAAAACACATCTACTGTAAAAGCTTACAAACAGGCTACTTCATTAACAATACATGTTACAGAACAAATACTATATTAGTTTGCTTACGGTATGTTGAATACAAAAACATATTTGATGATACCATGAGATCTACTGGTCAAATGTATGAAGAATTATACATTTAGATAAAAAATTTACGTACATAATTGCGAATAAAGCACCAATTGTGAGTGTTCACTACAGAATATAATACAAATAAGAGCTTCCTTAAAAACTGGCAACTTTAAAGTTACTTTTGCCCCCATAAACTTGAAAATAACATTACAATAAATTAACTTCTAAAATTCGTACAGAAAAGAAAATGTTTTTTTTTAAATAAATTTCAACATTAATTTTATACAATGTGTACATAAGCATACTGAGGTATAATAATTGTTTAATCCACTAGTTCAATGGCAAAGTTTTGTCGTTCGAATTTGGTTAATGATTCATAAAGTACAGGTGCAGAAAATCATTTTTAAAGCTGATCAGTTTTGCCTATACAGAAACAATAATCCTTCGATAAAACTTAAAAGTAAACATTAAGAGGGCTTAAGGGTCATGGCCAATTTTTGACCATATGTATCTCATTAAACAAAGAGCTCTATATAAAGATATAGAAAAACATTCAAATTCTACAGTTAAAACATATCGATTTTTTCTTTACTTGATAATAGTTTGTAGCTTAAAAAATTACAGTGTTCAACTTTCAAATTTACAGTATAAGGTAGAACTGATGGGTGATTTCTTGAACACCCCGCCTCCTTAACAGAATGATATGTTTTCCAAATAGATTTCCTTACATGACTAGATTCTGATATCTTCCATAATGCTGTGATATCAATGAATGGATGAACATGCATAAACCCTGTTCTAACCAAATATAGAGAGATACATGTATCCTATATTATCAAGATGATGCAGAAATGTCCATAAATGTATTTTTGCTCAAACATCACAATGGATACCTAATAATGCACACAATGACGTCTTTGGTGAGGACAAAGTATTTCTGAGGTTTGTAGGCGTTTTGTTTATAAAGCAATGGTCTGTACACCTTCAATCCAAGCATCCATGAATAAGAGTCTGTATTCATGCAACAGATGACCTTTTTCACCTCCATGTTTTTATCAGTTGTATACTGGGATACAGCAGTAATCCTGAACTATTTCTTTTTCTGGTGAAAAAATAAACAAATCTATCAATATAATTCATATTATGTAATGGCTGCCATATCTCTGCAACTACACAAGTTTTAAAACTCAAAGACATCCCATATGATTGGATTTGATAATTTGTCAAAATTTAAAAAAAATACCTTTTTTTTTATTTTCATTTTTAAAAAATTGTTTGTTCTACTAAAACATACTTAATATAAAGTTCTTTGAACTCAGGAATGCTAATAACAATAATATAATTATTACATGCATATTGCATTCATATAGATATCTTTAATTCTTTATACTCCATTGAAATCTTATTTCATAAATTACTCAGATAACCGTGTACCTTTTTGCCTCCTTTCTTCTTTTTCTTGAGACCAGAGCCAAGTTTTAGGATACCATCAAACGTGTCCTTCTTTATCCGGCTGGTGACTCTCACCTTACAACCTCCCAACTTTTCTGAAAACATAGATCAAGTAACAATTAATACACTTTATCATGACACCTCAATTTTGTGAAGCACAATCATGTACACATACTTTCTTTGGAAATAAACAATGAAATGAACCCCACTTTAAATTTACAATCCAAAAACGGAAACAAATCAATCTTATTTTCCAAATGCAAGACACCAGTGAGTTGTAGTTATTGCATCAGCTATTCATAATGTAGGTTTGATCAAGATAAGCCTATCTTTGTATTTAAATACTGGTAATAAAATTATTTTTGAGTTTTCAATGCTATCGTGAAATAACAAACAATAGTTCATCAAACTGAATGTTACACTTCGGAAACTGTTAAATATGCAGGTGTGGGTAAGATTATTGTCTAATAAAAATGTAATTCTGCAAATGTAATGAAATGCTCACTTACCAGTCTCTTTTCTATGCTCCAATGCATCTAAAACTTCCTTTGCAGCCATGTCGCCAATCAAATTTTTCTCTAAATCCAACTCTTCAAAGCAGTTGGAAAACATTATCAGCCTGAAATAGATGAGAGAGATATATACCTTTGTAACTGTTGTAATCCTCATGCATTTATAGATATATTCCATGACTGAAAAAGCACCATGAAAACAACTTTATATACAGTATGCAGAGTGCATTACATTCACTTTTATGTTCTATAACTGATTTCTATGAGAAAAACTTTGACTTACATATTTGCATATAATCATAATTAAAGGAGTCTGTGTAATTATATATATGTTCATACTAGCAAGAAAACTTTTTTCTTAATAAATGCCAGTTAGGCCATAATTCCCAAGCAATTAACGATTAATTTATTTATATATCAGTCCATAGTTTGTCCAAGTGATTATACATGCATGTACATGTACATACTTTTTAAGAATTCTGATCATTTGCAAGGGAGCTAACTCTTTCTTGAATGCGAGACCATCGATCCCGTTGTCTGCTACATGTAGTTTGTGGATCCAGGGTCCCACAGCGGGCGGGGGTGGTGGCTCCTTCTTCTTCTTTTTCTTGCCTTTTAAAATAAGTGATTGTTTTAGACCCCTATAAATGCTGTTCCAATACTTTACAATCACGGAGAAAATAACCACAGGTGCTCAAGCTTATGTTTCATACATAAAGCATGCTAATATACTACATTGTATATACTTAATAATGATGTTATTATTTTTATTTCATTATTATCATTGTTATCAGATTGTATAGTTTTCTCAAACATATGAACAATTTCAAAAAATGTTTATTATTAGATAATATCATTAATAAAGTACATTTATGCTTCATAAAAGTATTAATCACTAGACTTTATACCAATATGTATCTGTTATTGTTAAGTTTTATCAGACTAGAAGTCAACTCAGCCATAGTCATATAACTAAATACATGTAGAAAATTGATCTATTTAAATGGAATAGCAAACCTTTCTTTTTCTTTTTCTTCTTTCCATCAATACCATCTTCATCCCCAGATAATCCCGAGGATCTGTAACCCTGTTCTCTCTCTGAATAAAAAGAATAACCAACCATTAGACAATCAATGGACTCACATTGAGACTGCATGCAGAAATGGAGACTTGTATTTCAGCTAATTATCAATGAAATCTAACAATCTATTAAAGTTATTAATAATTTTCTTAATTTATAATTATTAAATTTTAGTACAGCTATTTATTTGTAATAAATATATAAAATTCGTCACAATTTAGTTTAAATCAGACGAGTGAAAAGAGATAAATAAATAAACATATTCAACAAGAACAATTAATTTGATTTGAAAAACAAATACGGTAATCGATACTGAAATATTTTGCTACAGATTACAACACAGATTTATTTATTTCACATGCATGTGTGTATATCAAACAAGGAAAGCTTTAATTCCTATTATCTACAGACTTCATACATGCATTGATAGAACAATAAAAGCCATATTTAAACACCACAGCTCTGTGAATAGACTGCCACCAGGAAAACTGATATTCCAAGATGTGCATTACATTTATAGTAACTTTGTACATCAACCGCCATTGCTATATTGAACATTTTCAACCTGTTGATACTTTTTCCATTGCCAGTGAGTAAATCTTGTCACTTAGACAATTGTCTTGTGAACAGGGACGGCAAGGTTCTAGGTTTGTGCATGCATGCTCCTTTTTCCATGTATCAAAAATATGTTGTACCAGTACTTGTACAGGCATTTCAATTTAATTTTTCATGCTTTAATTATGTAAGTGCTTCTTCTAGGCTTTTTTTTCAAGATGCACATGCATGCATGCTTTAGTTGTGATGTCTACCTACTGTTGGTCTAATTATTTCATTATTTTTTAAGAAGAAGAGGAGGGTATTGTGTTGTACTTTCCACCACCTTTGCTTTGGTATAGGTTGGACAACCAAGTCCAGGAATGCAATCAAAGGAACAAGTTTGTTTTCCATCACCTCTGGGGTTTGCAACCATGCAAATCAGAATTGTTAAAAAGAGACTGGTTTTGAGAGCAAAGGGATTAACTGTTATTGAGAGAGAGAGAGAGAGAGAGAGAGAGAGAGAGAGAGAGAGGATAGTCTTACAGAAATACAGAAATAGTCTTACAACTATACTGTATTATTTAATTAAATCATAATGATTAGGTGTACTACATTAATCTCCTTAAGCCTAACAAAAAAAATAGTTTGTTTCCGCTTTCATGCTGAAAAAAAGTCGGGTCGGTCAGACGGAATTTTTTTTTATTTTTTCAAATACCGGTATTTTTTTTTTCCCTTTAATATTGCAGTATCCATACATGCGGGTTAGATACTGACACTGCTGAATGGTATAAAATGAGAAATACTTTTAATATCATTCCTGACTATTAGGTTTTTTTCCAAATCGGATAAAAACGAAAATAAACATTTTTCCATCAAAAATCCTTTAAAAAAGTTTTAAGTCGGGGGTTAAAAGCTAGGGTCGGTCGGGAAAGCGGAAACAAACAATTTTTTTTCTTAGGCCTTAAATGAAATAAATGTATTTTTTCAAAAGACTTAATGAGGAACAAAAAAAGGTCAAAAAGGAATTAGAGAGAGAGAGAGAGAGAGAGAGAGAGAGAGAAAGAGAGAGAGAAAGAAAAGAGTCCTATTCCATGAATAGAAGGCATCATGAGACAGAGTTGTAAGAAATTATGGATATAAAATTGGAGTTCAATACGTACCACGTTTTTGTTGAGGGGTAAGCTTACTCTCTGTTTTTGTCAATTAACAAATGTAAAAAATCTAGTTATCAAGCAATATAATAATTGTAATTTTCAGTAGTATTAATCTATATGTATTTGAAAACATGCCATTGTCAATTAATGTACATCATATCACATCCTCACATCTGTCAAATTATCAACGAAACACACACACAACAGTTAGAGAATTCACATTCAACATTATACACATATTCTAGCATTTTAAAATATAAACTTAATCAATGAGTTTTTTCATCTATGAATAAATTAAAAAAAAAAATTAAGGTATTAGAGAAATAATAATATCAGTAATACAACCAAGATGAAGATTACTGTGTGCTAATAGTTGAATCAAACAAAATGATGTATACTTCTATTACATGTATCACACACTAATTAGTTTCAAACTTTAGAGATTCTATCCAATCACAAACTCTTTTATTTTCATCCAATCACAAACTCTAATACATACCTCGTTCAGCTTTCTCAGCCTCCTCCTGGAGTTTTTTGGCTGCCTCCTCTGCTCTCATTGTTGACTCGTAAAAAGCCTGTTCCGCACACAAGCTGATGAGATTAACTAACCCTTTACATTCTAGATTGTTTCCATCCAAGTACAGCTCCCTACAACAAAATGTAGACACTATTTTTAAAAAGTCTATTTAATATGCTCTCTCTCTCTCTCTCTCTCTCTCTCTCTCTGTTTCCATCATGATGGTTTTCAATCAAATGCATATTGTTTTCAAAAAAAGTAAAATCAAAATTGATGTACAGGAATTAAAATTAAACTGTATAATTCTTCAATGGCATGTCATCTAATTTTAGAGAAAATTTTACAATACATAAAACCAGATTTCTAACCAAGATTTTTGACATGGGAAATGCAAGTAAATGGTGTTACTTATTATATTTTCGTTTAGCTCATTACTATTATGTATATTTGATACATGTACAATTGAATGTTAACATCACAAAACCAGTACCTAACTGCTGTTTTGACCAGCATTTTCCCTAGGATGTCCCCGCTTTCTACCCCCAGATCACAGTAACACATGCTAACAGAGAGTAAGGTGATGTTCCCCTCCATTCCCTTGCAGAAACAGCGAGCCCCTTCATCTCCAAACCTACAAAGATAACTCTGGACAGTTAAGCTCGAACACCATCACAATGATCCTAAAACAGAATGTCAATCAAAATTATTGAAAATTAAAGCAATTCTATATTTTTTAAAAAGAATAATGCACTTGTGATATTGTTCTTTGTTTTTCCATAATGCACATAACTAGGACGTTAAAAAGACGATAGTTTATAACTGATGTGAATGGGTACAGCACAGAATAGGAAGGTTTCTTACTCATTGTAGTCCAGTGTGACAGAGGTCAAGGTGGAGCAGATGTTGAATGACCGGGTCAAACGCTGGAGGGAGTAACCCTCTAGGAGACAGTCCAGGAACTCTAGGTACCGCAGGGGATAACATCCTTTCTCCAACAGCAAGGCCTGTAATGTACATGAAACTATTGACAAGTCTTTTGCCTCAGACAAGGAGGATGCTCTGTTATTGGATAAAATGGATCATGTGAATGTCTATGAGTTTTTGCAGAAAGAAAGCTGTAAAATTTAGACAGAAACATGCGCATTTGAGAGGGTAGCGAACAGCTGATTTCATTCAGATTGGTTGTGATGGTAAAGTCCATAGCCGTCTAACATCTTTATATCGACAGGACAAACTGTTTTTAAAGTTAATAACAAAACTTACAGCTATTAACTTGCCCTAAAATTAGGATTACACGTCAGTAACAACTTTGGAAAAGATTTAAATCTAGTTGCCCATGGATTCATACATATGTTTTGCGTTGTCAAATATTCTAAATCTACATAGAAGACTGGGTGTAAAAATTTACATGCAATTATAATGGTTCAGTAAATTGTCTTTCAATTACAACTCAAAACATAAGGCTTTTTGATTATCATCATATCCTTACCACGGTGGCCATGTTTTCGTACGTCATTGGGTAGTTCCATACATATAGATCCTGTATGTGGATGTATCGCTCCTGTCTGAAGGCAGCAATCAGTGGTTCCAACAGCACCGGCAGGTCTCCCTCCTTCTCCAAAGGCACAGGCTCCAAGATGAACTATAAGCCAAAGGGAGGAAACACATTTACATCCAGTACCAGTATAAATCATTTGTATGAACATTTGTATGAAATATAGATTAACAATGTGTAAGTTCAATTAAATCTTGTTGTCTTGAACTACATGCAAATTTTGGCAAATTAAATGTTCAGTGTTTTAAAATAACATAAAATATCTGAAGAAATTTCGGCATGCTATATTTTTTCTGATTTAGAAAGTGAGTTAGTGTCTGCAAAAATTTAGAAAAATAGATAATCGCAAAATTAGTAAAATATATGATACATGTATAAAAGCCAAGTATACACATACTGTTGACAGAACGGTTTCATTCTCCTTGCAGGCTCTCAGGGCACTTTTGATCCGAGGACTTATCTGGGACTCTGTCAGCCCACAGTTCCTCTCGTAGCTTTTTAGGAGACTGTGAACAATGTCCTCTGCCCCTGCTATGGTCTTCTTAGCCTTCTTCTTTCCTTTTCCCTTACCCTTTTTTCCACTCTTTTTGGGCATCTCTGTAAAAAAATATCTTTTTTCATGAATAAATCAAAGATTAAAAGAACTCCATTAAATGTAAATAACAAGGTAATAAATTTTATTATATTATGTTGCAAACAGTATATTTTTTCATGCTTGTTGCAAAGTAGAATTCCAAATATGTGTGGCCTTCTTAGTCATTTAAGAATGAAATATTACATTGAAAGGTGTGTAGCAATACACAATTCAAAATTGTTAATTTTTTATAACCAATGGTCGCTCTGGAAAAATATTTTTGAACAAAACTAGTTGTGTTATATTTTATCTTTCTATTTTTTTTTAGTATCAAGAGCAGTAATTGATTAAGTTATTCCATTTACCTGTGTAAATTTTAAAGCATATTACTTTACTAATGTGAATGTGTGTGCATGTATGAATGGGTGGTGAAAGGAAAAAAAAATTCATTGTAAAACCTGTATATATCTTAAAAGTGTTTATGAAAATACAATGAATAAATGTTAATTAAAAAAAAAAAAAAAAAAAAAAAGATTAAAAGAACTGTAAAATCAATAAATGAAATTGTAGATATCTTTCTAAAATAGTTTTTCTTATATTATATATTTTTTTCCAAATCAATTTAATTTTCATTCCAAAAGTGTTTATCCAATAGATAGGTTACAAATAAATGGATGTAAACACACAATGCAGTGTTTACCCTTATCTTAAGGGAATGAAATGAAAAAAGATAATTTAAGTTTACTTTGTGTCAGTTGTGTGACTAAAGGGAATCGGAGGAAATTCGGGAATTTCAATAGAAAAAGGAATAGTCTCTTTAGTAGAGTATAATAACGTTTAACGTGACTATAAAAATTGTTGGATATAACAATTATAACTCATAATCATATTTAAACGCTAAACTTAACAAAATTAGAGGCATGTTGCTTATATTTTGCTATTAGAGCTCTGATGTCAGGACTGCGGACATACATTACAGAGACGTTACATTCAACGGGCTGACGCAGCGGTTTGGTCAATTGAGTTTGTTTCGTTTGTACATTGAAAATCAAAGTACGTCCGATTTAAAACAATAAACTTACTTCAAAAAGAATTTTTAAAAAGTCTTCTCAACAACACATTAGACTACGATTTTAGGTCCCGCTAAATCAACCGTTCTCTTTGTTGACTGTTGTTACGGTCTTTTTAAACCGTAAAACCCAGAAGAGCTCCACAAGTAAAGACAACTGTGCTTTAAAAAGTGGTTGGTAGATAGAATGGAGGAGACCAGAATAGTTTTAGCGGAGTTTAAATACACTCGTTTTCATGAAGCACGTTAAATGAATTTAGCAAATTTATTAATTAATTAATAAACTTTACTGGGAAGTTATTTAATAAGCGAGAACAAGAACATCATTGTCGTCAGATGCAAATATTGCAAGTGCCCGTAACAACAGATTGTTTAAATCAGGGCACAGGGGTCCACCAACAATAGCTGACAAAGATAGTTAGTGCTTAGAATGGATAGAATGGAAGATAAGATGTAAGATAAGATAGACTCTCTCTCTCTCTCTCTTTCTCTCTCTCTCTTTCTCTCCTCTCTCTCTCTCTCTCTCTCTCTCTCTCTCTCTCTCTCTCTCTCTCTCTCTCAGCCGACTGTCAATTTTTATCATATCTATATGTCTTCACATTAATTTTAAATCTTAGAGATTAAATTAAAGGCAAGTCTGACGAAGTGGCTCTGCTGCCGTTCGTTAGATTTAACAAGTGATGAAGGCCTGACAACATCTCTAACACTGGCGAGTGTTCTCTGAGTCATATTGTACATCTGTAGATCTATACCGACAACAACGGACCACCTCTCCACACAAAGGAATCCCCACCAGTTCAGGCTCTTAGACTCAGGCAAGCAGACTGGGTGGAAGGTAGGCTATGTCTTTTTTAATGCAGTAGATCACATCACTTTTGAAAACCAATAATTCAGAAACTTAGATGAAGCCTTTTTTTGTCTCTGATGAATGACAGACTTAGTTTTGATGCAAACGGATTAAACAGAAGTTTGGTCGTTTTTTTAGAAAGTACAATTTTTGTTTGCAAAAAGTAACAACCGTAATTTTCTTGCAAACACTTATACACATTTACCATGTTCCATTTTAATTGTTGGTCATTGGAAAAACTGCGGGGGAGTGAAAGGAAGGGGGGGGGGGGTGTAAATCAAATGGCGCAGGTGGTTTGTAGAAGCTCAACAAAAGATACATAAAAATAAACAAAAGAAATAGGCCTGCAACACTGGCTCGCACATGTTTGATATTGTACATGTATGTAAACATTTGTGCACACGGGCAATTCCAGATGATTTGCAAGCACGTTTCAGATCTTCAACGTTGAGAAAAAACACTCAAAACCCGGAGATTTGTGCAGGAGATAGGCAAATTATCGACGGCTGCAAAAATTGCTGTCAAGTTCAGTATAAACATTAATTCTGAAGGGCGGCGGGCAACAAGAACTATGGGATGGCTGTTTTTTCCTTCCTCCCTCTCTCTCTCTCTCTCTCTATCTCTCTCTCTCTCTCTCTCTCTCTCTCTCTCTCTCTCTCTCTCTCTCTCTCTCTCTCTCTCTCTCTCTCTCTCTCTCGCTATCTCTCATATTGGAAAATGTATAGTAAAGCATGAAACAGGGAAGAAAATGTTCTTTAATATGTTGCCAATTTAAAGCAATTTAAAAATAAAATATTACATTACAAATTATAATTTGTCGGGAAGTAGATTTTTTTTAGTGCAGATTGAAAAAATAGTAAAGCACACTAGATTTACATGTTTTATCTCTCTCTCTCTCTCTCTCTCTCTCTCTCTCTCTCTCTCTCTCTCTCTCTCTCTCTCTCTCTCTCTCTCTCTCTCTCTCTGTCGACACCACCCAGGTTTTTTTTGTTCCACATCTGTAGCATTTTCTTAAATATTTTGTTGAGAAAAGAGATTAAAAGTTTGCCCGAGTGTTATTATAGATTCAAAATGTAAACAAAACACTGTGTACGTCTGAGGAATGTGGAACTTTATTTGAGTCGCTGAAATTGTTCTTGCTGACTCAGTTTAATTGCTTCACGAAAACGTTTGTTTCTTATCAAGGATTTCTCCACCGCTAATGTGTACTTTTTGGCGAACTTCATGTGACTGTAAAATTATCTGCCATATCCTTCATATTTTGATTATATAAAAGAGATAATATATAAACCCTGAATTAGCATGCCAGGTATGCATTGGTGCATCGCCCCTAAATATTCATCAAAAAGGAACTGAAGATATATCAAAGAAATGAATGGCAAATAAAGTCCATGAAAAACATATGATGCAAAAAAATTAAGAGGAATGAAATGAATGGAAGCCAGTATTATTTTAATGCTTTGCAGATTTTTCTCAGTAGCCTAGAGAATGGTGTCGGCCAAACCATACAAAGGTCAGAAATACCAAAAGATAAAGAAGGAATGTATCAAGAAGAAGACGCTGTTTAGGGACAGCGAGTTCCCTCCCGAGGGCCCCTCCCTGTTCTACAGCAAGGCGGCTCCTGCGGACATAGTCTGGAAAAGACCCGGGGTAGGTATACTTTTACAGTATTTTGGGTTTATGACCTCTTGGACTTATAAGTCACAGCTGTAAAAAGGCGTTTTGTCTTCTACTTGCTTATCGTTAGAGGAAAACTTCACAACCAATAGATCGACGAAGATTGAAATCTACTCATCAGGGCGTTTTAAACAAATTCACATTTTTTTTGTACACCAAGTATGTTAAAATGTACGTGGAATATCATGCACACATGTACAGTATACATGTAACTCCTTGTGCCATCAAACTTTATATAAAATATATTTATTTTTAACAATATTTCATTCAATATAATATATTGATTGGGATTAGGCAGTAGGCACAGCCTATTTTAGCCCTCTTCCTAATATAAAATATATAGCTGAAGAAAAATTAGAACTGCATATAAATACCATAGGCGGGGGGAGTGGGGGGGGGGGGGCTTAGCCAAGTTAGACCTAACCATTAAGCACATAGCAGAATGGAGGGTTCAGCCCCCCCCCCCACTTTTTTTACATAATTGTTTCGTAATGTACGTTTGAAAGATTGAGAAGTTGGAGTCAAAGGCATACTAGTCCCCCCCCCCCCCACCCACTTTTTTTGCCAAGTTAGACCTAACCATTAAGCACATAGCAGAATGAAGGGTTTAGCCCCCCCCCCCCCCCCCCACTTTTTTACATAATTGTTTCGTAATGTACGTTTGAAAGATTGAGAAGTTGGAGTCAAAGGCATACTAGTCCCCCCCCCCCCCCCAATCTTCGCTAGCCAAGGGTTTAAGATCCATTCTGCTCCTTGTAGAGGAGCAGAGTGGATCGTCAACCCTTGGCTAGCGAAGATGCCCCCCCCCCCCCCTCAACGGATTAGGAATTTCGTTATTTTTGAAAAAAAGAAAATTTGGTAGGCAAGATTTTTTTTATTGGAACTATAGGTAATCCCCCCCTCCCCCCGATTAGGATTTTCATGATTTTGGGAATTAGGTTTTTTTTCTCTCAATATTTCTGAGGATCAGCCTAGCCTCCCCCCCCCCCCCCCACTTTCAATTTGCTGCCGACGCCAGTGAATACATTTAATCATCATATACATGTAATTTACGTGCAAAATATAAGTATATATGTAGGCAGGATACCAGTCTGAGAAACAAATTATAAATTGCGCTTTATTTTTTTCCAGGATATCGTTTCCAATCCGCGCTTTTTCACTGAAGGTCGTGGAGCAGACGATTTCTCGCAAGGCTCCTTGGGAAATTGTTGGTTCGTCGCGGCGTGTGCCTGTATTGCAGAAAGGAAAAACCTTTTGCGAAAAGTATGAATTTTTAATGAGTTTGAATTCAAAATCATTTTGAAGTCTGGACATCTAAAAAATAAGAAATTCATGTTCTTACCTTGAAAACAATTTCTTTTAACACTGAAACAATTCTGGCACATTTTAAGCGCCAACTTCCTATTCGCAGATTGTACCGGATATTGAGAAACAAGACTGGGCAAAGGGCCGGAAGTACGCCGGAATATTCCATTTCAAGTTCTGGCAGTGCGGAGAATGGGTCGATGTCGTCATAGACGACTTTCTTCCCACCCGACAAGGGAGACTAATCTTCATGCACTCCAAATCAAGAAACGAATTCTGGTCGGCGCTACTAGAGAAAGCGTATGCAAAGTCAGTTGCTCGAGTATCTCTTCCATCACACAATAACACTTATCTGTTATTTAATTTGTACTTTTGGGGGTTTTTTTGTAACGAAGGTCTGTTGTTTTAGTAAGCGTATCAAAGTTTTATTACATTGTCAAGCTTTATCAAATCTATGAAGAATCTTTATTGTGTTAAGATATATAGCAATTTTAAAGCAATATGAGCTGCATTTTCATGCTGAATTTTTTTTTACGAAAATGTTATTTTCTACTGAAATTACAAAAAACATCATGGTTTTTTGAATTTCTGTTTTCATATTTTTTGTGGGAAAAGCCTTCAAGAAGCCTTAAATGAAGCAAAATTGAATTATTGTCGTCCTGTACAAAAATTGATCTGTTATATATTTCTTAGAAGAGAAATCTCTCTTCTGACAAAATTTATGATTTTTTCAAATCTTGAAAATCATAAAAGTTTAAGTTACAGGCAGACTTATCATACTAGCAGGTTTTTGCAGCAAAATAAATTTCTAAAAAATACAGCTTATATTTAAAAATATTTTTTTTTGGTACCATGCACCCATCTTATACAACATTTGGCGTTTATCGACCGTCATCATATTTACATGTAGTTACATATCTTTTGTATGTAATTTTACTCAATGATATCTTCATTTTTGTCGTGGATGACTTATTTTTAGATTATTTGGGGGTTACGAGGCGCTGGTGGCCGGAAAAGCCAAGGACGCCATGGTCGACATGACAGGGGGCGTGGCAGAGGGGATAGAAATCAGGGACTACAAAAACGAGGAGGAGAGAAAGAAATTGTTTAAGATTCTGCGTAAATCAAAGGAAAACATGTCGTTAATAAGTACATCTATCGCAGTAAGTAACCAAAGTGATTCGGTGTTATTATTTAGTTAAAATCCATGTAGATGGTGGAAGTGAACTTGCAAAGCGACAACTGCAATGGTCTTGTGATATCTTAATTCGATGGTCAGACACCAGAGATAGGTGGCGTGTTCTTATATAGATGTTTTGTATGATAATCATGTAGGATATAGATGGTTCTTAAAAACTATTCAATTATTCATTGACCTGAGGTCAAGGTCTTGAAAATGAGGCTGATGTAGGCCGTCGTCAGCATTAACATAGAGTCATTAATTTCTTAATCTTAAGATACTCTGTTGTAGGAATTAAATAGAAATGATCTTGCTATTCTCTCATACAGAAAACATATAACACCTAACAGACAGGAAGCATAAAATTAATATTTTGTATAAAAATCAAAATTTTATTTAATCCTGAATTTTAAGGCAGTAGGAAAAGAGATGGAGGAGAAGCTATCATGTGGTTTGGTGAAGGGCCACGCCTACAGCGTGACGAACGTCCGGAAACTAAAACTTGGGACGGGCCTCAAGTCCATATTCAGCCGAGAGAAAATCCACATGATCCGGTGTCGTAATCCGTGGGGAGGATCTGATTGGAAAGGGGCTTGGAGTAACGGGTTTGTATTTGTATGAACCAAAAATGTAAAGAGTAATTAGACTAAGTGTCCCTTGTAAACTGTAAATTTTATACAAACTGGCTCTGCCGTCTTCAACATTTTTAAATTACTTTTATAAAACTCAGCTTCCAATCCGAATCCTAGAAAATCACACGTCTGTGAATTTGAGGTGAAATTTCGATTTGAGGCGAATTATTTAGTTGAGGAAAGTTGGTGACGGCGGAACCAAATCTCTTGAATATGCCAGTGTTTATCGGTAGTTCACACTGTGATGAAAGCAATCTACTATTTGTTTCTCACAACAAGGATGATTTTATTCTGTTAAGATCTCCAGAATGGAAGAAAGTAAGCGATAGCGAGAAAAAGGAGCTTGGTCTTACGTTTGCAGACAATGGAGAATTTTGGTAAGAAGAATTCAAACACTAGTAGTACGAGCAGACTGATGATCTTAACTTAAAAAAAAAATCTGATTGAAATCAGATCTTCGATGCTCCAGATTATCGATTTCTCGCTCCAAAATGTCAATACAATACTGTATGTCGCTACGATTTGTCAATACAATACCGGTATCGTGCGATATTTCGCTATGTATCGTTAATCGGGAGCATCGATATATCGCGATGTGCAAATCGGGGACACAGAAGATCTGATTTTAATCAGATTGTCATAATCTCATGAGAAGATGTTACAATGGTAATGGCTGGCATGCGCGGATCCAGAAAATTTTTCCAGGGGGGGTCCGAAGGATAATTGTGTTTGCCAGGGGGGGTCCGAGGCATATTTTCGCGATAATTTTACTATGTAAATTTAATAATTTTTCATTTTCCAGGGGGGGTCGGGACCCCCCCGACCCCCCCTCTAGATCCGCGCATGGCTGGTACATAAAAATGTAAGATTTTTCCAAAACAGAACGTGTATTTTTTTTTAAATAAGAGCTGTACTCTGTCTTGTAGGATGTCGTTTGAGGATTTCTGTCGGTACTTTACCAGCATCGACATCTGTCACATGATTAACACTTCCTTCTTCTCGACGTCCAAGACATGGAAGGAAGATATAGTGGAGGGAGAGTGGAAGAGGAACCATTGTGGAGGATGCGGCAACAACAAAACATTTCTAGAAAATCCTCAAGTAATATTAACGTTGTCATTACCAGGTCCTATAGTATAGGTTCCCCGTTATATATTCGGGTTATGGCTCCGTAGAAAGCAGATCGAACGAGAGTGAGGTTTTCCATTTGCCATGTTTAAATGATAATAGCTGTCATTGAAAGCACGAAAATCAAATACCGGTTAATTCCAAATATGATTGCATAAAACAGAATTTTGCTCAGAATTGAGCATGTTGCTAAAACGAAATTTATCCAATAGACCGACAAACTAAAAACATGAATACTAAAACCAATTTTGAATCGATGGTTTTCTTAACTATCAAAACAAGACGTTTAACTTTTTCAGTATATGTTTGAAATAAGCGGTTTTGAAGAAGAAATCCTAGTCTCTTTGGAGCAATTTGACAGACGCACGGAAAAAGTCAAAGGAAAGTCCAACTACACTATAGGTACCACCATTGTCAAGGTAAGATATTTTTATTGTATATTGAATTAGAATTAGTCGTGCGTTCCAGACTACTAAAATATTTAACTTTTGTATACATCCCTCCAAGTTCACTTTCTCTTCAGGCAGATGTAAACCGGAAGTACAGGATGCACGATAAACTAGAGAGGGTGCATTCTGGGCCGTTTTCTAACGCTAGGAATGTGTTTGCCCGTGTGAACGTGCGTCCCGGACGTTACGTCATCATTCCGTCCACGTTTGAACCAGGTTGTCATGGGAAATTCATTCTCAGAACATACAGCAGCAAGGGACTGAACCTTCGGTATGATGAAATAGTTCGAGTATTAATTTATTATGACTTAATTGCAAAAATTGAGAATTATAAATGAATATTGACTGACAGACATCTATTTGGCTGATGTTATCAAAACAAATTGAATATGAGCTGTATATGTAAGAAACTAATATACGTATATGTTTACCTGAACCTTTCTTACCAATGATTGAATTGCCTCAAAATAAGTTAGTGCATTTCTATACTAGGGAATACTGTAAATGTAACACTCACAATTTTTTTTATCACAATGACAATTTTATAATTATAATTCAATCAGAGTCTTTGGATAGCATTACCCAGAAAAATGTTTTTAAAAATCGTTGAATACCGTATAGCTATGATAATTATATATTCTTAATAGTCACAAATTTATTTAAAAAATAGTCAAAAAATAATTGTACGTATTTCGAGATCAAAGCGCAATTAAATTATTCAACCGCAAAAAAACCCAAAACAGTTAATATATATGATAATTGAACTTGTATCTACTTCAGAGAACTGCGATTGGACGAGCCTGCCCCGCCCACTTTGTGTGGGATTCCCTCTACTCTCAAGAAGAAGAAAACTTGCGCAACGCAGGTCACAATGGTAAGAGGCGAGGAATTTCCAGGAAACGGAAAGAAAGGCGGTAGGTTTGCATATGCGTTCATAGGACTGTGCCCCATCTTTTATCTGAATTTTGTCAGTTTTTGTATTTTTTGTTGTGTTTAAAATTTCAATTGGTAAACTGAAGTTTGGTTTTAGAGGAAGAATATTAATTTATATAACATTTGAATTAATGGTTAGAATTTCTGAATTAGTCGTGTTTTCTGTTTTCTGAATATTTAGCTATAATAGCTTATATTTTAACATACCAAAGTCGCTACTTTATTACATGTACAATGTAATATTATATTACATCTTGCTATACATGTAGCATAGTATAGATATACATGTATTCGTTCTATATTAATAAAAGCCCCTTCGGGTTTTTTCTGAAAAAAATATCACTTGGGAAATGACAACATTAATCCCATAATTGTACGGAATTGCAGGATTCGGACTACCTTGATATATAAAAAGTAAATTAATTTTGCTTTTACGTATATGAAAAAACTATGTACTAGAATATATTATTTTATATTGAATAAGCACGTGGTCTTATACTTGAACTGTTTGAATACAGGGTATCTTTACTGTAAAATAAGATGTGACGGCAGGGTGCTATACACGAGACTATGTAAGGACACACTAAATCCAGAATGGAACGACCGAACGACATTCTACAGAAAGAGTCCGGAAAAGGACATCATAATTGAGGTGCATTTTCTATTTTACCATTTCAAGTAGTAGAAATCAATTTAAAAAATCGTCTAAAGGATCAAATTCATTTTTTACCTCTCTAGCCGATTCCATATTTTGGAGTGCGCGATAACTGCAGACATACTTTTACTGGCGACTTCTATATTTCGCGTTTCAACATGATAAAGTAGTTCTTAATATGTAAATTATTGAACATTTTAAATATGAAAGGACTGGTTAGCGGTGAGAAAGAATGGATTTCTAGAATCTCGCGAAATTTTCTCGTAAGCGAAAAGAAGTTTGATTACAGTAACTCTAATGAATTGATTAATGTTTGTATAAAAAATTAAACCACATTTTTATGAATGCATATGAATATGTTAATAAGATCGCAAAATTAACATGGTACGTTAACAAATTTAATTTTAAATAATGAATTTAAATTTAATGAAGGTGTGGCACAGGGGTAGAGTGATGGACACGTTTCTGGGTAAGTGCGTGATTCCAATGTCTGAGAGCGCCACCTACCGGGGAGGAAACGTCAACAGGAGGTTCGGACTCACCGCCAGGGGGAAGAAAAGAGAGAAAATGGAGGGGTATATTTGGCTCAAAGTTTTACATACGAATGATTTAAACAGGGTTTGATTATGGTCAAACGTTATATTGAAACAATTTCATGTATAACGAACTATGCACCTTTATACATGTATACTATACACCTTACTTTTTTTTAATGTCTGCATACCTACATGTATTGTTGTGAAATATTTGTTCAGTCATCATTTTTTTGTTGTTACATTTTCATTCTCTTTTCATTGTGTTTTTCAACTTTGCAACCGACCCATGAATTCTTATAATAAACCCAAAGGTTTTCCGTTAACATGGCTGAATAGTCAACAAATGATATAAAAGTATTTTTGCATAGCAAATATACTCTTCTTTTTTGTTTGTCTAGATAGCTTTTAAAATAGTACTTAATTTTTGAAGATCTAGAACACTTTGACGATTAGATTGTTTTCGTGTAAAGCCTATACAAATACACTTATGAATCCTGTTATAATACATTTTGTTATTTACATGTAGCTGTCATTTTGTAAATTTTGAATTTACTGCCACCCGGTAAATTCAAAATTTACAACAAAACATAGCTTTTACAAGTCATAACCCGTTTTTTGGTTTTATTTGTTGGATGTTTGTTGAATTTTATTTGTTGGATTTTTAAGGAATTTTTTTCGGGTTGTGGTAGACTGTTAGTTTTGGGTTTTTTTTGTTATAAGTGCGGTGTTCATCCAATGAAAGATAATTATATGTATCACTGTTTCATGTCACTTGACTCAATCTGATTTTAAATAATGTACATGTTCTGAATATGTTTGTTTATTTATACGGATAATTATTTTATGTACATGTATGTTGTGTTCCCTATGTATTTGAGGATGTGTGAACAAGAAAAAGAAGAAAAACATTTCTAATAAAAATATCAAAATTTATTTAAATGTTTTGTCTCCCTTACCTATAATTGAATAACAGGTAATTTCAGAAATGATTTAAATCTTTATTGTTTCCTTGATGAATAAAGCAATATGAACCGTGTACATGATGAAATTCAACATTTTAAAAGATACCCCGAACAAGATTTGATCAACCCATTTATTGTATGCTAGACATGCATGTACATTTAGAACCATTTTAACAAAACCTTGGACTTTCAGTAGGACGTAGCTATCTATTTCTTGCGTCAAAACAAGTTACAAATGACGCGGTTTCAAGCAAAATATGCACCGATTGCGTAGTCTTAGCTCAAAAGCCAGGCGAATCTTGTTGATTTCAGAGAGCCATGGCTATGTGGATGACAATAGAACCATTTTAACAAGAGCTTGGACTTTTGGTAGTTGTGTCAATCGGCAATGTGACTTAGGCCTGTCTGTTTCATTGCTGGCCACTCAGTAATGGCTCTTTGAAATCAACAAGATGTGTCTGGCTTTTGAGCGAAGGCTTCTCAATCGGCGTATATTTCGCTTGAAATCAGCGTCATTTTAACTTGTTTTGACGCAAGAAATAGATATTTACATCCTGCTTAAAGTCCAAGGCCTTGTTAAAATGGTTCTAAAATAGACAGGGCCACGTCACATTGCTGTTTGTCCCAACTACCCAAAGTCCAAGCTCTTGTTAAAATGGTTCTATATCTAGTGACATGTATAAATAAACTTGTATATGCAGTTTTTACTCGTTATTACATGTATTTATGGATACAAACGGTGAATTGAAGTGAGTGATCATCTGCATTAATTTCATCCATATTACGGTTAAACCGGCCGATGCAGTAAACACATTACATATTTAGGCCGCCCAAACTTGATTCTATTTTTATTGTAACTTCAAAATACCAAACCAACGAGAGAGGGCAACAAAATTAAAACAAACAACATTTTCAAACAAATGGTTTTTAATACTTATTCTACCAGAATGAGTATTCAAGCTACATGTAGGTTACCTGTATAATAATGATCTTTCCTGACAATCCCATTGAGTGTCTGATATACCGTGGTATATAGTCTAAAACGTGCTCTGAACATTTCGAATTTATACAAGTTCACCGGGATATAAAGTTGGTTGGTTGGTCACGTGATCAAATCCTGTGAAACCCGAAGGGCTTCTCGGTAGATGTAAATACTTTGTAACTGCCATGTTGTCAATTTTGAATTTACTGCCACTCGATAAATTCAGACTTTACAACATGAAATAACCATGCGGAATAAGTGATTGTGGAACAGTTACTTCTATTGAATGATAAAGGTTTCAGAATACATCCTAAAACAAACATCATAAAGATAAAGAAACCATCGAAATAAAAAGAAATAAATTACCTCAACCGAAATTGAAGAAGATAAAATTTCTTCAAAGAAAGAAGAACCTGGCTTCGATTTCACAAAAAAAACCTGAAGTCAAATCTCAGACTTAAAGGGGCATGGTCACGATTCGATCAAATTTTATTTTTCTGTTTTTATTATTTGCAATGCTTTAGGAATGCATTTCTAATGATCAAATCAAATTTGGGTGCTAGTCGTTGAGTTTTAAGCAAGATATATACAGGGCTCACAATTCTTCGTCATGTAAACAAGGCTCGTGCCCTGTTTTTGTTTACATAGGTTCAATATACCAGTAAAAAATCTTTTTAAACCTGGTTTGTCTATCTTATTATTCATTTAAAGCATAAATAAACAGTTCCTAAATTTATCACATTTATTTTAGGTCTAAAACTGGAATTTTCACTTCAACATTCGAAATGTAAACAAACGCTTTGTTTACATAGCGAAGAATTGTAAGCTCTGTAACTCGCTTATAACTCATCAAATGACACTCAAATTTTGGTTGCCTATTAAAAATGCCTTACTAAAGCATTGTAAACATTAAAATCGAAAAAATAATTTTTGACCAAAATCGTGACCCTCTTTAAGTCTGAGTTTTTTCTCAAATATTTGAGTTTTTTCTCAAATTTGAGAAAACTCAAATCTCTGCATTTCACAAAAAAAATCTTAGTCATGTTTTTTAGCCAATTTGAGAAAAAACTTAAGTTACCTCCATAGCAGACTAAGTCAAATCTAAAATATGAATGTCATAAACATCATTACTACAGTATTATATCGTCATTGAAGTAAAGAACACATGTGCTTACGTAAAAAAAAAAAAACTGTACCTATCTGAACTTTTGCTGACATATGACGTCATTTCCTACCCCGAATTTGTCCGACAATTTACGAAAACTGTCGAGCGCAAACGTTCAGTGAATAAATTTTGAGGTGGATCAAGCATCTGTACTCGACGTAACGTGTAGGAAGTACTCAGTATCAGTGTTTTCCTTTAAAAAATATTGGATAACACACACTAAAAAGGATGAGGGCACATGTCTACAACGCTTATATAGCGTACAAAAATTAAAAAGATTAAAAACAAAATTGATGTCACAGAGGAAAATAATTAAAACACAGATAACAACAAGGAACAAAATGAGAAATACCACAGACACGCAATTCATTGTTTTATAATTACTGATTTTAATGATCATTATTAAAAGGTAAAGGAATGATAAAACATAACTGTATTTACATTTAAAAAAACCAAACGGATTTGTGTTAATCTAAATATTTTAATAAGTCTTTTTAACATTTAATTAATGCTCAGTGGTAGTTTAAGTGTATAAGCCTAGGAAGGGACCACTGGAGTAAAAGTTTAATAACTTTGGGTTCCTTGCGGCGGTAAAAGTTATCAAACAAAGCCCAAGTTTTTTTGTTAGGGCAAGTCCTCGGGTTGATGACAGATGTGTGGTTCCTTCTGCGCTCGCCCCAACGGTCACACCGTAAAACATATCACATGTAGTTTATAGCTAAGCAAATCATATCTTAAAAAATGTAAAGTTGACCTGACGATTACACGTAATATGTTGACCATCCAGCCTCCTTAATGTTTCCATAATTCACGTCTATAAAATAAGGCAACCTAGAGCAAGGTATATACTATCCAATTTTGTGACTTGTAACCATTCCATCCACCCACCTGTACACTTTTGTATTGATTTTCTTATACGTTATCCAGATGTCCTTACGGCTTTAGTCTGTCCCAAGTTTTTGCTTCAATCAATTTTTGATGATTTTAAATAAAAATACACATACCTGTGAAAGAAATACAATTGAAATCGATGAAAGGGAATATATCCAAGATATCTTCATTGAACAATTATCCCTTTTCACTCATATAATTTCACAGGAACGAAAACAATTTTCTTACGGAGATTTATAATGGGAAATGTTTACATCTTTTCTCCATTCGGAATACACTCGGAATACATCGCGCAATTTTTTAACGTTATCATCCGGGCTTATTTATGGCTGATGCAATGCAAAATCTCCGTAGACTTTCAATTTTTGGATGTGTATTGAAACCTGAAGCGGTAGAGGGGGCGTTTCAAAACAGATAATCCGGACATTTTTCATATAAGTGGATGAACGTAGTTTGAGCACAAAGGTATTTACTATTATTGAAATATCGAGCAAAAAGTGGTGGAAGCAAAAACTCGGGACAGAGTAGAAATTAATCTTTTATAAAATCTTATTTATAATCAAAAATACATGTATATCTTTATTTCGAGTCAATTTCAATTAATATTAAGTCTAGTAATGAAATTGTCTTGCCGAAAAGACGGTTAAAGCGAGCGCAGCTCGCCGGCGCGCAGCACCGGCGCGAAGCGAGCTCTACCGGCAAGGCGTGTGTGAATAGAAAATTCGGACTATTTGCACATTCATTCAACGGATTTTTTTGGCGTCAGTAAATCGGACTAGTAATGCCTTGTTTTAATCGTCCCAGTAGTTCCCTGTAATTATGGTTTCCCATTTTACACTCTCACGAGAACAAGATAAAAGACTACGTACATGAATTGAAACAACGCCAATTCCCGGAGTTATCGTCCTTTCGAGTGACGTCACAATGGATTTCTTACACATTGATCCGACAGAATTTTTCGGAGTCAGTAAATTTCGACCCACAATGCAATTCCTCAATGTCGGCCGATCTCACTAGACTGGATACCATCTCGCGAGAATCAAAGTAAAACTTTTGAGAAACAGATAAATTGTGTAATTTCCAGAACATCATGCTTTTTAAGTAAACCAAACAGTATTTTTCGCGTAGTTTTTTCTAGTGTGTTTTCAAAGAGACAGACTACACTTGACTGACGTGAACTTTGACGTCACAATAAGGGGAAACTACTCTAAGAAGTTATTGTAAATCTGCTGAAATATAAATACCAAAATCTTCTCAAAATCTTGCAGAGCTAACGAATCGGGACATTTCTTCAGAGATAGGAAACAGCTGTAACTTGCTCTCATTTGGATGAATGCTCACAATTATTTTATTCACTATATTTACGGTAATTTCCAGGAACGTTTTTTAAATGGGGTGTGGCAACATCATTCAAAAAATCTTCATAAGCAAAAAGAAAAAGAAAATTCTCAAAATCAGGAAAAATTCTAATCGGGCTGGGGAATGGGGAGTGCGTGGTATGCCTTTAGCTGCTCAAAAGTGTCTTTATTTTCACTACTATTTACGATAATACATGCTCCCAGGGGATCCATTTTCCTTATGTGATCAACAAATTTTTTTTATACGTAAATTTGATTTTTTTTAAACGGGGGAGGGGGGGGAATCTGTGATGAGTCAATTTTTATTTGTAAGTTTAATAAAATGTCTGGTGCAAGAAAAGAGGAAATCAACTGCAATGTACATTATGTTAAAATCTTTATTATTCAACAACATTTTTATCTGAGATAAATTCTATATTGGCGTGCGACCAGTATATAAACAATCTGATTAAAATCAGATCTTTGATCCGTTCCGACAAATTCTGATGTCGCTACACTTTGGTTAGCGACTATCAGAATTTCGGAGCGTTACAAAGATCTGATTTTAATCAGATTGGTATATAAATAAATAAAAAATCTAATGAATTATGAATAATGAAAATGTACTGGAAAAATAGGTATATTTATTTTTTTTTGCATTCAAATTCATTTACTTTACGTCACTACTTTTATTTTTATTGATTTATCATAATTCATTTTGATCACCTGCTGCGCTTGCCCCAACGGTCGCACCGTAAAACATATTAGCGAGGCGGCGCGAAGCGCCGCTCGCGTTGCGAGCTCTATAGACAACGTGTACAAACGGAGGAAATTCGAGTTGAAATCTGTTCAAAGAAAATTTTGTGGACCCGCGTGAAATAGTTCTACATATCCCAATAATCCTTTGCGGTGCATAGCAACATGGGGGAACAGGAAGCGTTTCTAAGGAAAATTCTTACCTCTTAATCGTATGTACATCTATTTCAGTTATAAAAACAAAAATATTTTCAAAACACTGAAGTAAACAACACTTATGCTTACGTAAAAAACTGTACCTATCCGAACTTTTGCTGACATATGACATCATATCCTTTCCCGAATTTTTCCGACAATTTACGAGAACTGTCGAGCGCAATAGAAAGTTAAGTATGACGTCACAGTGACTTCGCGCAATAAATTTAGAGGTGGATCAAGCATAAATAGAGAGGTTGAGATTCAAAACGTGTACGCGTACGTGTGTTAACACTACACGTACACGTACACGTTTTTGTAATTCAGTTGAGATTTCTTATCTTGTAGGATATAATTGTGTACGTAAATCGACGCAGTTTTGTGACATGAATTTATTTAGTTAATTCCAAATAAATGGTAAATTTCTTATCAATTTTCATGCAAATGAAGCTTAAAAATCTATATAATGTATCACATGAATACATTCAATCATCAATAAGATTTTATTTGTTGTAAAAAGCTACACGTTTGTACTTACGTGTAGACGACACTCTACAAGTTTAGAGAACGTGTAGAAACCATGTCGTCACAAAAACTGATGACGTAATTCGCGAAGAATTTAGGTGGTTCCCCTAGTTCACGTACACGTACCCGTACACGTTTGAAATCTCAACCTCTCTATGTTCTGGGTGTAACGTGTAGTAAGTACTCTGCAATCAGTATCAGTATTAATGGTAACTCTTCGGCTGATTAGTTTTGTTATCATATTTTTTGGCTAAGTAAATACACATGCAAGTTCCATACTTAATTTACTGTCATTGATGATACAGAGGAAAATAACAACAAGGAACAAAATGGGAAATAACACACTCAGACAAGCAGTTTATTATTTACTGATTTTAATGATCATTATTAAAAAGTTAAGGAATGATAAAACATGATTGTCCTTTTATAAAAAAAAAAAAATCAAACGTCTTTGATTCAACATATTTTAATAAGTCTGTTTTACATTAAATTTATGCTCAGTGGTAGTTTGTTTAAGTGTATTAGCCTAAAATGGACAATTGTTTATAAATGTTTGATAACTTCGGGTTCCTTGCGGTGATAAAGTTTTCGAGACAAAGCCAAAGTTTTTTAGGTTGGGGCAAGTTCACGGGTTAACGTTGCATTTAACAATGATGAGACATGTTTGGTTCCTTGATCTGCGCTCGCCCCAACGGTCACACCGTAAAACATATTACGCGTTTGATAAACTATAGATACTGGAAAATAACTTTGATCAGGGACCCATAAATCACTTATTTTATTTCAATCTTTAAGTTTAATGTTCAACGTTTCCTCACTAATTTGAATTTTAGTAGCTAACGATTATTTACAGAGCTAAAGAATGTTGTGCTGAAAAAAATATGTTTGCCAAATGTCAGGCCCCTTTATTACTCACAATGTACAGTGATAGACATCTTATTTCCAGTAGCAGAATGTCTGCTCAATTTGAGTAAATTTTCCATTTCGTTCACGTTCGAGAAATGCTTACCGGCATATTACATGTAGCATCAGACTGAGATCAAATAAACACAAACTAGAATTTAATCATTAAAAATTGAATTGATATCAAACAAACTGAAAATAAACCTCAGATTACATAATTTTGTATTAGGCCGACTTTTAGTTATATCAAAGAACTTTGACACACGTAACGGATGTTGGAATTGCAATTTTTGATCAATGAAAATTTATACCGATATGCCCTACCACACTAAACTTCATTATACATTACATATTTTTATAATTACTAAAATACCAGATACTTTCCTAATTTACGGGGCACTTAAAAATTTTAATAACCACATGTAATATATACATGTAATTCAACTCAACAAAAAAGGTTTATTTCCATCAATTTATTTCATAACTAGACAGGCGTAAACACAAGACATACATATTAAAAGAAATAAAATTCTGCTAAACGTACGCAGATATCATTTGTTTCATGTAGACTGATGGTTGTACCTGTAATCATACTCTCCTCACAATTATATACATTTACTTATCCAATATATGGTAGTACAGTAGATATCAACACTTTAAGTCAATGATAGATATACTGATCTTATACTTTTCTCTCATTCTAAATAAATAAAATATAAATATATAAATAAATAGAATAAAAAGTTAATCAAAACAAATATACTCGTTTCCCTTAAAGATCACTTTGCTTTTTTAAAACAATTATACAGACCCTTCAGGGGTATCAAAACGTCCGTTTTCAACATCAGGTGTGCTTCCATATCCTGAATTGCATACTCGTATTTAATATCTCAGTTCACCAAATGATATATATATGTTATTTTGAACGTGAAATTATTTAGACTCGTTCTTAAAATATTGTGTTCTTGTCACTCTTTCTACCTGACATGATACAAACAGAGAAAAATACGAATCCGGGTCATACAAGTTATTTGAAATGTTGCCTTTTTGTAGTAAAAATACAACTGTGCAGTCTTGTTTATCATAGCAATCAACCAAGGCGGGATTGACTTCCCATCCACAAGCCAGGCTAGAGTCTGCACCGTTGATGAGTAAAATATTAACAGTTTCGTAATGTCTATTCACAAAAGCATAAATAAGAGGGCTGACTCTGTCTTTCGTACATAGATTAATGTCTGCTCCATTACTCAGTAAATGATGTACAGTGCTATTATGTCCGTTTTGACAAGCTATATAGAGAGGAGTGGCTCCGTTTTTGTTGCGCAAATTAATGTCTGCTCCATTACTCAGTAAAAGTTGTACAGTGCTATCATGTCCGTAAAAACAAGCTACAGAAAGAGGACTGGTTCCGTCCTCTATACATAAATTAATGTCTGTGCCATTATTCAGTAAAAGTTGTACAGTGCTATCACGTCCGTTTTCACAAGCTATATAGAGAGGACTGGTTCCGTCCTCTAGACATAAATTAATGTCTGCTCCATTACTCAGTAAAAGTTGTACAGTGCTATTATGTCCGTTTTCACAAGCTTTAAAGAGAGGACTGGCTACGACCTTGTCACATAAATTAATGTCTGCTCCATTACTCAGTAAAAGTTGTACAGTGCTATTATGTCCGTTTTGACAAGCTATAAAGAGAGGACTGGCTCCGTCCTCTAGACATAAATTAATGTCTGCTCCATTACTCAGTAAAAGTTGTACAGTGCTATTATGTCTGTTTCGACAAGCTACATAGAGAGGACTGGCTCCGTCCTTGTCACATAAATTAATGTCTGCTCCATTACTCAGTAAAAGTTGTACAGTGCTATCATGTCCGTTTTGACAAGCTATAGAGAGAGGACTGGTTCCGTCCTCTAGACATAAATTAATGTCTGCTCCATTACTCAGTAAAAGTTGTACAGTGCTATTATGTCCGTTTTCACAAGCTATAAAGAGAGGACTGGTTCCGTCCTCTAGACATAAATTAATGTCTGCTCCATTACTCAGTAAAAGTTGTACAGTGCTATTATGTCCGTTTTCACAAGCTATAAAGAGAGGACTGGCTCCGTCCTTGTCACATAAATAAATGTCTGCTCCATTACTCAGTAAAAGTTGTACAGTGCTATTATGTCCGTTTTGACAAGCTAAAAGGAGAGAACTGGCTCCGTTTTTGTTGCGCAAATTAATGTCTGCTCCATTACTCAGTAAAAGTTGTACAGTGCTATCATGTCCGTTTTGACAAGCTATATAGAGAGGACTGGCTCCGTCCTTCTTACATAAATTAATGTCTGCTCCATTACTCAGTAAAAGTTGTACAGTGCGATTATATCCATCAAAACAAGCTATATTGAGAGGACTGGCTCCGTCCTTTAGACATAAATTAATGTCTGCTCCATTACTCAGTAAAAGTTGTACAGTGCTATTATGTCCGTTTTGACAAGCTATAAAGAGAGGACTGGCTCCGTTTATGTTGCATAAATTAATGTCTGCTCCATTACTCAGTAAAAGTTGTACAGTGCTATCATGTCCGTTTTGACAAGCTAAATAGAGAGGACTGGCTCCGTCCTCGTCACATAAATTAATGTCTGCTCCATTACTCAGTAAAAGTTGTACAGTGCTATCATGTCCGTTTTGACAAGCTATATAGAGAGGACTGGCTCCGCCCTCGTCACATAAATTAATGTCTGCTCCATTACTCAGTAAAAGTTGTACAGTGCGATTACATCCATCAAAACAAGCTATATGGAGAGGACTGGCTCCGTCCTTTAGACATAAATTAATGTCTGCTCCATTACTCAGTAAAAGTTGTACAGTGCGATTATATCCATCAAAACAAGCTATATGGAGAGGACTGGCTCCGTCTTTTAGACATAAATTAATGTCTGCTCCATTACTCAGTAAAAGTTGTACAGTGCTATTATGTCCGTTTTGACAAGCTATAAAGAGAGGACTGGCTCCGTTTATGTTGCATAAATTAATGTCTGCTCCATTACTCAGTAAAAGTTGTACAGTGCTATCATGTCCGTTTTGACAAGCTAAATAGAGAGGACTGGCTCCGTCCTTTAGACATAAATTAATGTCTGCTCCATTACTCAGTAAAAGTTGTACAGTGCTATCATGTCCGTTTTCACAAGCTCTATAGAGAGGACTGGTTCCGTCCTCTAGACATAAATTAATGTCTGCTCCATTACTCAGTAAAAGTTGTACAGTGCTATCATGTCCGTTTTGACAAGCTAAATAGAGAGGACTGGCTCCGTCCTCGTCACATAAATTAATGTCTGCTCCATTACTCAGTAAAAGTTGTACAGTGCGATTGTGTCCGTTTTCACAAGCTATATGGAGAGGACTGGCTCCGTCCTCCTCACATAAATTAATGTCTGCTCCATTACTCAGTAAAAGTTGTACAGTGCTATCATGTCCGTTTTGACAAGCTATATGGAGAGGACTGGCTCCGTCCTTCTTACATAAATTAATGTCTGCTCCATTACTCAGTAAAAGTTGTACAGTGCGATTATATCCATCAAAACAAGCTATATGGAGAGGACTGGCTCCGTCCTTTAGACATAAATTAATGTCTGCTCCATTACTCAGTAAAAGTTGTACAGTGCTATTATGTCCGTTTTGACAAGCTATAAAGAGAGGACTGGCTCCGTTTATGTTGCATAAATTAATGTCTGCTCCATTACTCAGTAAAAGTTGTACAGTGCTATCATGTCCGTTTTGACAAGCTAAATAGAGAGGACTGGCTCCGTCCTCGTCACATAAATTAATGTCTGCTCCATTACTCAGTAAAAGTTGTACAGTGCTATCATGTCCGTTTTGACAAGCTATATAGAGAGGACTGGTTCCGTCCTCGTCACATAAATTAATGTCTGCTCCATTACTCAGTAAAAGTTGTACAGTGCGATTATGTCCGTTTTCACAAGCTTTATGGAGAGGACTGGCTCCGTCCTCCTCACATAAATTAATGTCTGCTCCATTACTCAGTAAAAGTTGTACAGTGCTATCATGTCCGTTTTGACAAGCTAAATAGAGAGGACTGGCTCCGTCCTCGTCACATAAATTAATGTCTGCTCCATTACTCAGTAAAAGTTGTACAGTGCGATTGTGTCCGTTTTCACAAGCTATATGGAGAGGACTGGCTCCGTCCTCCTCACATAAATTAATGTCTGCTCCATTACTCAGTAAAAGTTGTACAGTGCTATCATGTCCGTTTTGACAAGCTATATAGAGAGGACTGGCTCCGTCCTTCTTACATAAATTTATGTCTGCTCCATTACTCAGTAAAAGTTGTACAGTGCGATTATATCCATCAAAACAAGCTATATGGAGAGGACTGGCTCCGTCCTTTAGACATAAATTAATGTCTGCTCCATTACTCAGTAAAAGTTGTACAGTGCTATTATGTCCGTTTTGACAAGCTATAAAGAGAGGACTGGCTCCGTTTATGTTGCATAAATTAATGTCTGCTCCATTACTCAGTAAAAGTTGTACAGTGCTATCATGTCCGTTTTGACAAGCTAAATAGAGAGGACTGGCTCCGTCCTCGTCACATAAATTAATGTCTGCTCCATTACTCAGTAAAAGTTGTACAGTGCTATCATGTCCGTTTTGACAAGCTATATAGAGAGGACTGGTTCCGTCCTCGTCACATAAATTAATGTCTGCTCCATTACTCAGTAAAAGTTGTACAGTTTTATCCCTTCGTTCTGCACCTGTTTCCCTATGGTTATAGTTATCGTTTTCTCGGATATCGTTACCAGCTGCTAACATAAGGGGCGTCCAACCACCGAAATTGTCAATCTTTTTATTGACATGTACACCTTCCTTAATGAGCTTATAAAGTAGGTCATAATTGTGGAACAAGGATGCAATGTGAATATGGCATAAATCTCCCCATGTCTTATTAAAAGATTCTTCTGCGTGGTCTTTACAAACATAATTAAACAATTCTGTTGAACCATTGCAACACACTGCAGAAAAACAGCTGTTGTCGGTATGCTTTTGCTCAAGAAAATTCAAGCAATACAGCGAAAGTTGTGTATGACAAAATACAATCAAAACAAACAATGGCGATACTTCATTTTCTAATTCCAGAAATTCAAGTTTATTCATTAGTACTGTTTTAGAAGTCAAATCAAGTTTTTGTTTATCAATTGTAAGTTTCTTTGTTTCAAGTAGCATATAGTGATTTTCGGGATGACCCGCTATCTTTTTTTGCAGTACTTCGATTACTTTTTCATTCTTTAGACAAGGGTTGAGTACGACATCTACCACGCGTTCTCCAAACAGTTCAGTATAAAGCCTTTCTCCAAGTTTCTCAATGTATCTGTCACTTAGATAAATAGTGAACGAGTCGTCGTGTTTGTCAAAATTTCCCAATTTTACTCTTCTTCTGAGGAAGCCAATATCGGCGTATTTTATTGTTTCAGTGGGATAATCTGTTCCAAACACATGCGTAGTAACTTCCATTACAAAGTCATGATAAAAATGGTACGTGTCGCCTACTTTCTTGACCAAATATTCGTTCAGGGAGTCAAGATTGTTGCCTACTTCAAAAGGTGCCATACTATTAAATCCGCAGAGGTTTAACCCATGTTTAAACTCTTCGGTGTATTCTTTGTTTTCTAAGAGATTACCAATGCAAATCTTATTATTAAAAAGAACAAGAAGAACTAAAGCTAAGTATTTTTCTTTGTTTTTGTTTTTGAAATAAGATATTTCTCCTTCTAAAACTGTAACAGGTTCTTCGAAAAATTTGAATATGTTTCCTAGATATTCTTTTTTTTTCGAATATAATTTACACAGTAACGGAAAATACCTTTCAGTTTTAACAATACGATTGCATTCTTCTTTTGATAAATTCAGACTGGACATATATATGTTCAAAATTTGGATTTTTTCTTGTTTGGAAAGTTTATGTTGGTCATTATTGATATCTACGATATCTGAATGCTGAACGAGATAGCGTGTTATCCTACTCTCAGAAATAATGTAATTCCTGCATGACATAAAAAGTTTTGCTGTCTTTAAGTAAGTTGTTATTTCTTCCTCATATCTTTGCCATGAATTGTTCAATATTTCATCAAAGGATTCTTTTCCCAGTGGATCATTAAAAACACAAATGGTTTTATTCTTTTGAAATCGACTTGAAGAATATTCATTCACAATTTCTTTTACCTCCGTTACTCGTCTTACGGTCCAGCCCTGCTTTCTGTATTTGAGTGCGATGTGTTGAATAATGGCTGACTTTCCGGATCCTGAGTGACCACCCACTATAACCAGGTTCCTGCTTTTGATTATTTTTTCTACTTCTTCACAAGCATTTGTTGAAATAAAACAAGATTCGTCCTGCTCCCATTGGTCAAAAATGGACTTTTCCATCTGTGATTCTGGAATGAGAAATAGTCAACACTCATTAACATTAAAAAATAGATAATACCTTAATCTTGAATTAGGAATTTATATACCCAATGGTTACATAATTAATTCAAAGTACTGAAGAACTGAATACCGGGCTCTTTAGGTTTGTCTTTATGCTTATTGTACTATGTGTAGCTAAAACTGAAAATCTATGTCTTTCTCTCTCTCTCTTTTTTTCTCTCTCTCTCTCTCTCTCTCTCTCTCTCTCTCTCTCTCTTTTAATGTCAGGCAAAACGTCAGAGAGCGACCAGATTTTGTAAGCAGCTATAAACAAATATAAACAAAAATATGTTTAGTAGAAATAATTCAACAGTTGCTACCTTGAATTTTGCAACAAGTGTTATATATTCAATCCCCATTTCTTCAACGCGCAGCAAAGTAGTTCATGGAAATTCATACGCATTGTATATGTCAAAAATGGCTAGTCTCGTTTTTAAAACACGTTATGAATAAGAAAACAATAAAAGATAGACAAATCTCTCGAAATTAAAAAAGAAACAAAATGCCAACAATGTAACAAACCGTGGCAATTTATGTAACTATTTGGTATAGCGGAAGCTTTTACTTTGACGGTGTTTGGTTCTTTGTTTACTTTTAAAGTTGTGCTTTTTATATATAGTGACATTGGCGATTTGACTGCCAACAGCCAAGACTCTGCTCTCAGCAGAGCCCGGCTAAAAGTAAAATACATGAATTAAAAATTATTTTTAAAAAATGAACGGCATTATATTCTTTAGAAATCTATATGTTTTTATACTACTTACTTGTTTTTATATATAACTGTTAACAATCGAAGTTCATACTGTAAGCTGTTGTATAGTGTATACACATACACTTTAACAATATGTCGTGCATGTATGATGAACCAAACAATTAGCATTGAGTACAACTTTGTAACAGCGGTTGATGCATTATAGTGGAACAGAACCCGAAAGTTTCCTTATGTAAATAGAAAAATCCATTTTGAGTGGTTAGAAACTATCCTTCTGGAATTTTACTCTATATAATAAATTTTGTCGGTATATCTCGACGGGGAAATTCAACCACACCTTGTGGCTGATCGTGACCCTCATTGAAAATAGTTTTCCAAACTAAACATTAATACAAGTGTGCTTCTTCTCAGATAAAGGTGGCTTAAAAACACAAATATTATTTTGATGGATTTCAAGTTCTTGATATTGCTTGAAATAAATTTTCACAAAATGTCAAACTTATGTCATAACGGACTTGACCCATGTGAATGAATAGACATATACTTGAGGAATGGGTATTTTTGCTCCGTATCAAGTTAAAAGCAATGTACTGAAATTTTATTTCGAGATCAGGCGCGAATCCAGAATTTTTTTTCCGTTAGAGAGGGAGGGGGTCGAACCTTTTCATGAAATTAAAACTCATTTTCCTTTAAATCGATATGTATTGCAATTTTTTATCTTTGCAAATTCCAGGGAAAGGGGTCCTGGACCCCCCCCCCCCTCCTATAGATCTGCGCATGTGAATCATTTTAAAACAGCGGGACATTTTGTTTTCATCTTATAGCTCGAAGCATAAATTACTGACGAATATTTACCCCAATAAAAATAATCTGCCTTTCATTTAGGGATACTTACTAGGTTGGCTTTGTCAAACTCTTTTATACGTTTGGATTGTTTTTAATTATTTCTAAATGCGTAGGTAAAGACAACTTTAAAGTCAATAATTCAAAACATAGTATTTATAATTAGGTATGTTGATAAAATTAATGGGTTTTTTTCTATAGGAAAACATTGCATCATGATCCTCATTTAACGTCACAGATCAAGGAAGTGTATACTTAATTGATCGCTGAGAGTTGCCATATACGATGTGTATTATAACTGACATGAATTTATAAAAGCATTTGGTCGTCATATTAGTTTCGATCGCTCCTCAACTGTCACTGGGGTATATATACCGGCCGGGAAAGTTACTGTTGATTGCTTTCCGGTCGAGGCATTCAGGTTGCACGGACTTCCAAGTGATAGAACTGTACAATATTAATGTAGTAATATGTTTGTAAAAATGATTAATGGAAACAATCAGTGACAGGAGGAGAAAGAAAGAATTAATTAAATATTAAAAAAAAATTTATTCTTAGTTAGAATTTCCGATGAATATCCAATATCTCACACAGACAGTGATGTGCTGTCTTACTGCATGTGCATGCACATCGAACAAGTGTGTCGTTCATACTGAGGGCATAACGTCTGCATACTATTATAGACTACGGTCGCACTACATCTAACACAGTAGATAAGTGATAGTAAATTCAAGAATGTATGAACTGCGTAACATTGCTATAATCAGTTTCTTTAGAAATTTTTCCGTTTTCTAAAGTCCATGCTGTCACTGCAAGATCTGCTTCAGTGATATTGTAAAAGTAAGACACAGAAGAACGTTCTACAATAATCGAGGATTTTTTTAAATATGTGATTTTGGATTTCAGTCTGTTTTACTGTCGTCTTTCATCCGATATTCCTTACCAGTGCCTTGGTCGTCATATTTTGTTTTGTTCAATGCGTGTTTATTCAAATCTTCCCGACCATTGTAACGTTATGGAATGGGTTATGAAATACCTGAATGCGGTGAAGCATGAATGATGCTCTCGGTCTTTTATAGCGGGTGTATACATGAGCAGAACAATAGAAATCGGCAACTAATCGGCAACTGTCGGAGATAAAAGGGGAAAGATGGATGCGTGGTTATTAATTAATTCATGTCAGCTTTAAGCATACTGCACCAATATCTTGAATATTATATGATTCAATAGTTTAAACCGCACTTTCAATGTGCGTTCAGACATTATATTGTTGTTATTCTGTTTCGTCCGTCCGCTGTCACGTTTTTCTTTCTCATACTGCTTTGACATTTAATGCTCTTTATTATCTTAAAGAATGATTTGGGGTGCTATTTTAATCTGCAAGAAGATGTTGGAAATTTCATTTTAATCATTGGGGCGAATTAATGGCTAAAAACATGGCTCCTAAGACTTGGTTAACATATAAACTGTATCAAAAATATTCTTGGAATACGATTGGATGTGTCCCGAAGACGTGCATTAAGTTTTGAAAATTTCATTTTTAATTCCAGGGATCAAAAAGTGGCTAAAATATAACGTTTATGTTTCTTGGGTCAATTAACGACGGAAAAACAAACAAGAGGCCCATAGGCCACATTGCTCACATGAGCAACAATAATCATGATGAAATCAGGTTTATTGAGTCATATAATATTCCTAACCGAATTCATATAGATAATACTGTCAATCAACATGGGCACATATTAATTAATTTTTTTAATGAAGCAAATTTTTGTGTATCGAATAGCAGATTTCCAGATGATAACTTTACATGTATTTTAAGAAAAAGTAAATATGTTCTTGATTATATTCGTGCACCTATTGACGTGTTTAAAACGATTACAAAATTTAATGTGGCAACATGCATACCATTGTAAAAGAATTCAAACTACATAAATTTATCAGTGAAAAATCAAAACTCCCGGATCATTCCGCTATCACTTGCGATTTTAACGTCTGTGATTCTAACGCAAAAAGAAGTGAACATCGCAAAAACTGTTTTCAACTTCATAGCATCCCGTTCGATTTAATGGCAATCGAATTAAGAAGTTCCGCATTGATAGAAACAGTAGAATTGATAGAAAACAGTCGGAAATCTCAGGAATGCATTGACGAAATTTACGAAACATTGTGCGACATAATCTCTAATGAGACTCTGCTTTGATTTAAGTCAAATATAAAAACAAAACAATAACCGTTAAAAAACAGCAAACTCTACTGAACTGGCTAATTAACGGAATTATGGGAAAGCACGAGGGAAACTGAAAAAAAATTCTTACGATATAGCAGTGGAAGGAAAGTCAAATTTGCTTTACGAAGGGATTCATCAAAGCATGAAATACAGTTGATAAATCTTTTAGACGTACTGAAAGCGCCCATAAAAGATCAGTTGCTATTGATATTAAAAACATGAGCTCTAGATATCCCAACGATTTTTGGAACAAATAACAAAACCTAGGACCCAGGAAACAACACAGTATAGAAATTGTTCAGTTATAAACAATAATGAAGTAAAGAAATAATCCAAATGTGTAAGCTTTTAAATTTTGATATTTCCCTATTTATCTATATGAAGCCCTTCCTTTACATTCTTTTACATGAAATCAATGCGATCTTAAAACGGCCACGACCATCGAGTTCCTTTAGAAAACCCCCAGGTAGTAGTTTATATAACAATACATTTTGCATTAAGTTTTTGTTTCTTTTATCTAAGGGGCACTTGGCAAGTGTCATCCCCCCTTTGTTGCATTCCCTGTAAATCTCGAGTGAACCAAATACGGACGAGACGCCTGGTTGAGGCCTGACACATTACAAAATAATTTTAAACAGATTATTACAAATCATGATTAACTGAACCATATAAAGATAATTAATCACAAAGCCACATAGGAGAAATCCGAAACATGTATAGTTACAATCTTTTGTATTAAATAAATAATCAAAAATTTAATATTAATTAGTGTATTTTTAGTAGATCATCTACTAGCCTTTCCAATTAGAGATGGTTTCATCACCATTTTATTCACAGCGGTAGTGGATTACAACTAGTTTAATACCATGAAATTACAGATCTTATGTTAGGAACTTTGATGCTTCCATCCCGAGTACATAATCCCATTATCTAAATAGTGTATTTTTTAGTAGATCTTATAGAGATGGTACAACACCTATTGTTCACATTAATAGAGGTTAGAATAATTCCCTGACAATTTCAAAGCCAGAATTAAAAATGCAATACAATTTTGAATAGCTATTTGCAAACTGCGTTCCAAAAACCGATTGTTAAATATCATTGCATATGATCATCTGAATATGTCCCTTTTAGAATATTGATATTCAAAATGTTATCAAATATACATAATATTAATATAAACATAAAAATGCTTTTTTTATGTAACTATACCTTGAGTACTATATTTTTCGTTTGTCTTTTTTATCTCTTCTACATCCTCTGCAAGAATAAAGATAAAATCTATTAATATATGGATTTATTTTGGATCCGTTAATATATTTGCGTATTTAAAACTGTGTGTGCCAGTCATATGAATACGTAACATTTATTAATTTAATTTCTTGATCATCAAAGACCCATATGCCTTTTGAAAAAACGTGAGTCATGGTTCATTTTGATGTTAATATACCAAAACATGCAATGTTTCTATTACACATTTACATGTATTAAATCTTATTACCAATTATCAACAAATTATAATTTGTTAAACAAACTTGTTTGTTACCCTTCATATTTGTAAAACAACTCTGCAACTCCCCAAATCCCTTTGTAAGAATGAAGATAAAATCTTTAAATAACTACAGTTATTTGGATCCTTTTTTTTGATACATTTGCGTAATAAAAACAGTGCTTGTCATTTACATGAATATGCAGCTTCCTTTTATTCACTTTTTAATTGTCAAATACCCACATATTTTGAAACAAGAGGTCCATGGGACACGTTCCTCATCTCATCATCAGTTCATTTTATCATTTGAATTTAGTTGTTAAATAGTTTCCCATTATCTTTCAGAGTTAAACATTGAACCCCTCTTTGGGCCCAGATATTACATGTAGTATAAGGTCACATTTTAGCCAGTTTACCATTTGTCCTTTTGAAGAACGCTTGCATTCTCGTAACTGATCATTGAACTTACCGAGAATAAGATTTTTAAACATTTGGATGTAAAATTTTCAACCCCTTTGGGCCTGAAGCATTAGTTTAGGGTTCACAATTTAGAGTCATAATTATATCAGGTTGCTTGCATTATAATTGTATTATCATAAATTGTGCCATTGTAGTTCTTGCGAAGAAGATGTTTAAATATTTACATACACATTTTTATGTTAAACTTTGACCCCTCTTGGGGTTCCAGTATTAGTCTGGGGGTCACAATTTTGGAAATTCTAAATCTTCGTCATATGCTTGCATAGTAATCACACAAATTTTAGCACTGTAGTTATTTAGAAAAAGGGTTTTAAACATTTCCTCATCTATTCATATGTAAACTTTACAATGAAACCTCTTCTAAAGGCCCAAGTTTTAGTTTTGAAATATCAATTTTAACTATTTCGGATTTGCACTATATACATGTATACAAGCTTTGGTATAAATATTGGCATTTATGGTGCAGTGGTTCTTGAGAAGAAGATTTGTAAAGACATGCATTCTAAATTCACTGATTCGCAATTATCTCTTTTTTTAAACATGTTCTGTCGTTTATTTGAATAATTAAGAATCTCCTTCATATAAGGATGCTGTGTACCAAGATTGGTTAATATTGACGAAATGGTTTAGATTAATAGTCAAGAATCATAAAAAATTACAGACGGAAAACGGGTGATCAGAAACGGTAACTCGAGCCTTTGCTTCAGGTGAGCTAATAATTTAGAATTTATACTCTCTGAGGATGCTTGCATAAAAATATAACAAATTCAAGCATTGTTGTTCTCAAGAAGAACATTTTAAAACAATTTCCTGTATATTTCTATGTTAAACTATTAATCTCTATTGTGGCCCTATTATTGATCCGAGAGTTACGGTTTAAACTAGTTATAACATGTTTTCCTATATATTCATATCCGGCCCACCTTGGACCCCATAATTGGTCCTGGGATCCCGATTTCAACAACTTAGGATCTACACTGTCTGAGAATGCTTGTATACTCATATCACAAATTGTAGCATTGGACTTCTTCAGGAGAAGATTTTTAAAAAGTTTCCTTACATATTTCTATGATTAAATTTCAATCCTTTTGGGACCCAAGAATTGGTTCAAGGATCACAATTTTAACAATAGGGAATCAACACTATTTAAGGATATTTGCATAGTATTATCACAAATTGTAGCATTGTAGTTCTTGGGAAGAAAGTTTAAAACATCTTCCCTATATTTTTAGTTAAACTTTGAACCCCACCTCGGGCCCCAGAGTTTGTCTGGGGGTCATGGTGTAAAAAATCTAAAATATACCTTGCCTTAAAATACTTGCATAGTTATATCACGAATTGTGGCATTGTAGTTCGTAAAAAGTAAGAAGATTTAAAAAAAATTACCGATATATTCATATGTTTACCTTTGAACCCCCCCCCCCTCCGGGACTGCAGTATCGATCTTAGGGTCATGGCTTTACCAATTTAGATTTTTCATTTAATTACAAGCTATGATGTAAATTTACTGGTGGATTGGGTCTTGAGAAGAAGATTTTTTAGACACCTACCTTAGTTTTACTGTATCATAATTATCCCCCTTTAAAATAGGATTAGGCCTTTAATTTTAATAGTGTGGAATCCAGTATTCATAAGAATAATTTGTACTAAGTTTGGTTAAAGTTGGCACAGTGGTTAAAGAGAAGAAGCCAAAATTGTGGAAAATATACAGACAGACGGTCGGACGACGAACAACAGGCGATCAGAAAAGCTCAGTTGAACCTTCAACTCGGGTGAGTTAGAAAGGTGAATCATGTTTCATTGTGAAGCTACGTACTCAAAAGAAGCAATGTTCTTTTCTTTATTTAATTTAATGTTATGATCCATTTGTACAACAAACTTGTTTGTTACCTTTCAGACTTGTAACATCAGTTTGAAACTCTCCAAAACTCTCTGTAAGAATGAAGATACAATGTTTAATGTATAAATTATTTTGGATCCTTTTTGATACATTTGCACAATAAAAACTGTATGTCATTTACATAAACATGCAGCTTCACTTAATTTAATTTTTTATTATCACAGACCCTTATACCTTTTGAAAAAAGGTGAGTCATGTTTTATTGAGTTGTTAGTTAATCAAAACATGCAATGTTTCTATTTCATAAATTAAATTAATTTTATTATCCATTTGTTAAACCAACTTGTCTGTTACCTTTTATGTCTGTAACATCAGTCTGTAACTCTCCAAAGCCCTCTGTAAGAAAGAAGATAAAGTCTTTACATGTATAAAATTATTTTAAATCCTTTTTGATACATTTGCGTAATAATATATGTTTGTCATTTACAAGATTCTGCAGCTCCACTTTATTTAATTTTCTTATTATCACAGATCCACATACATTTAGAAAAAAAAGTGAGTCATGGTTTTATGAGTTGTTAGTTAACGAAAGCAAGCAATGTTTCAAATTCATATATTTATTGAACTTTATTATCCATTTGTTAAACCAACTTGTATGTTACCTTTCATGTTTGTTACATCAGTCTGTAACTCTCCAAAACCCTCTGTAAGAATGAAGATAACGTCTTTACTTGCATAACATTATTTTAAATCATTTTTGATACATTTGCATAATAGAAACTGTTTGTTTAAAACATTTTCCCTATATTTTTAGTTAAACTTTGAACCCCACCTCGGGCCCCAGAGTTGGTCTTGGGGTCTTGGTGTAAAAAAATTAAAATATACCTTGCCTTAAAATACTTGCATAGTTATATCACGAATTGTGGCATTGTAGTTCGTAAAAAGTAAGAAGATTTTAAAACATTTACCGATATATTCATATGTTTACCTTTGAACCACCCCTCCCTCCGGGACTGCAGTATCGAACTTGGGGTCATGGCTTTACCAATTTAGATTTTTCATTTAAATACAAGCTATGATGTAAAGGACTATGTGCGGTATGGTCAAATATCTGCCGCCGATTTTAACCAATTTTTAAATAGTATCGTATAAAAATAAAATCTTCACAAATTATTGTATAGAGGATGCCTATAACTATAATAATGATTTTAGTCATCATTGCTCTTTTGCTGTGTGTCTATGACGTCAACTAAATGGCCCAATTCCCGCAAATTTGCAAACAAATGAAAATATTCTCATTTTTGCTCTATATTTTGCATTCAGAAGTAAAGAGCGCAGGTCTGCTCAAGTGCGATTTTAACATATGTTTTTTTTCAGATAGTTATACACATTATACTAAAATATGGCACTTGAGCAAGCCTGCGCTCGATGTTTCCCAGTCGAAAAACCATCGGAAAACACCCATATTTTGCTACAAAACATCAATTTATCAAAATAATGCAATATTCATGACGTCATTTCTACATTCTGACGTCACTGTGGTGATAACCTTTTACACCTTTATTTCCAATATGATTTAAACTATCTTTCACCTTATTTTAAAGCTCTTTCTAAAACTTTGATTTTGGGGGGCAAAAATTGCATAAAACCGCACTTCGTCCTTTACTGGTGGATTGGGTCTTGAGAAGAAGACTTTTTAGACACCGACCTTAGTTTTACTGTATCATAATTATCCCCCTTTAAAATAGGATTATGCCTTTAATCTTAATAGTTTGGAATCCAGTATTCATAAGAATACTTTGTACTAAGTTTGGTTTTAATTTGGCACAGTGGTTAAAGAGAAGAAGCCAAAATTGTGGAAAGTTTACAGACAGACGGTCGGACGACGGACAGCAGGCGATCAGAAAAGCTCGCGGTTGAACCTTCAACTCAGGTGAGTTTCATCGTGAAGCTAATTAATCAAAAGAAGCAATGTTCTATTATATATTTAATTCAATTTTATGATCCATCTGTACAACCAACTTGTTTGTTACCTTTCAGACTTGTAACATCAGTTTGAAACTCTCCAAAACTCTCTGTAAGAATGAAGATACAATGTTTAAAGATCCTTTTTGATACATTTGCACAATAAAAACTGTATGTCATTGACATAAATATGCAGCTTCACTTTATTTAATTTGTTATTATCACAGACCCTTATACCTTTTGAAAAAAAAACAGGAGTCATGGTTTATTGAGTTGTTAGTTAATCAAAACATGCAATGTTTCTATTTCATATATTAAATTAATTTTATTATCCATTTGTTAAACCAACTTGTCTGTTACCTTTTATGTTTGTTACATCAGTCTGTAACTCTCCAAAGCCCTCTGTAAGAAAGAAGATAAAGTCTTTACATGTATAAAATTATTTTAAATCCTTTTAAAAACATTGGCATAATAGAAACTCTTTGTCATTTACAAGATTCTGCAGCTCCACTTTATTTAATTTTCTTATTATCACAGATCCACATACATTTAGAAAAAAAAGTGAGTCATGGTTTAATGAGTTGTTAGTTAACGAAAGCAAGCAATGTTTCAAATTCATATATTAAATTAATTTTATTATCCATTTGTTAAACCAACTTGTCTGTTACCTTTTATGTCTGTAACATCAGTCTGTAACTCTCCAAAACCCTCTGTAAGAACGAAGATAACGTCTTTACTTGCAAAACATTATTTTAAATCATTTTTGATACATTTGCATAATAAAAAACTGTTTGTCATTTTCAAGAAAATTCAGCTTCACTTTATTTCATCCTTTTTTTATCACGGACCCAAATGCCTTTTGAAAAAAGGTGAGTCATGGTTTCTAGAGATATTAGTTAATTAAAACAAGCAAAGCAATGTTTCTATTATATATTTTTTTAAAATTTCATTATCAATATGTTAAATCAACTTGTCTGTTACCTTTCAGATTTGTAATATCAGTCAACAATGTATCTATGTAGAGCTCTATCGATTCAGGGTCCATAAAACAAGTTTTTAACAAAATCAGGATGTCCTGGTACTTGGTTGAAGTCCCAAGATTACCTTCCAGATCTTTTACAATTTGAGAAATATGATTCCATCTTTGTTCAAAATCTGAGTCCGATAGAAAAAAGTCCGTAGCATGTCCATACCATTCGTTTCTTAAAATACGAACTCGTTCTATGTTTGCTGATACACCTTTATCAGTTGGTTTTGGATCTTTCCCCCATTTGTTTTCGTGTTGAGAAATTGAACAAATGTTACGAAAGAGGAAATAGAGTAACGTAATGTCAAAGTCAGAGTATTTTTTGCTGTAAACAAGCTGTTTTTGTTTTTCACTGATAGGAGGTTTTCTGTTTTGACTTATGTAATCTTTAACTTTCTTTTCCAAGTCAGGTGGAGATATCTCTTTTGCGAGAACTTCGCGCAGTACATCCATGCAGGGACCTAATATTGCCCGGGCAATTCGAGCAAAATGTGTAGTCCCTCTATTCGATTTATATTTTGATAAAGACATCTCCTCTTGCATATAGTATCAACAAGATTTCCTAAAAAATATATATGATAAGGATAAATAACATTATCAAATAACATTAATAGAATATAAAGACGTTAAAGGTGGAAATAACGAGCGTGAACACAGCTGTGAAAAACTGGCGAGCGAAGCTAAGGGAAAAAAGAGAGAGCAAAATCCACAGATACATATAAAAACACTTACTGCCTCCTATATCTAGAAAATGGCTGACTTGATACTAAGAACTTGCAGGTCAATAAGGGTTCTAGACTTGTATTTTAATCAGTACTGCACAAGATTTGAACTATGTCACGCCTCTGTTACTTTGCATCATGTCCAGAAACTTAAAGATATATATAAATATATATATATGAGATCATATATGTTGCACATATTGATTAACAGATTGACACATTTGCCAATTGAAACCAACTTCAAAATATACTCACGTGCGATGAAACAGTTCACAAAACGTCTGACCCATTCCTTAAAATTCACCGAATTTTCAAATCTGAATAGAAATGATTTTGAGATTTATATGAAGTTGGTTGGTCACGTGATCAAATCCCGTGAAGCGCAAAGAGCTTCTCAGTAGATTCAATCACGTACCATTTTTAACATCGCTCTTTACTACTTATATTTACGTTTGAAAAAGACAAATCTTTCAGAATTGTTAAAATTACCGAGATTTTATGTTTACAATAATCAAAACGACAAGCGATAAGCGCGTGCTATGATCATTGTGACGTCCTGAAAAAGTTCATACAGAATTAACGTTTTTACTTTTCTGGGGTTTATATAAAGAAACATATTTGCAAATGTAAATATACCAAAATGTCAACAATCAGAATCACAATCAGAATCAACAATCAGAATCACAATCAACTATCAGAAGTTTTGTCATGACCTTTTTTTCGTAAATACTTAGTATTTTACAACATATTCCACTAATTAACAATAAATTTTACAATAACCAATTTTGACAACTTAAACTCCGAGTAAATACAATCCTGAAGGGGGTTGTGCGACCATCTTGTATATTTGAATATCAAAATGTAAACATTTCTTGTATACGTAATTTGCATACAAAACAGAATATGAAACCTCATATCATGTGTTTTTTTTCTTTTGACAACAGTTCTGGTCAATTTGACAGAAACAAGCCAGTTCACGAAATGCTAACGTTTTGATTTTTATTCTGAACACTATGCTTTAAAAGAAAATTTTGGAAGATTTTTCTTTCTTTAATTTATGTAAAAATTTGACCCTCCATTGCCACTCCAGCCTAGCCCCAGGAATCATGATTTGAACATAGTTTGAATCTCTCCTACCTGATGATGCTTCCATATGAATTTTGAGAAGAAGATTCTAAAGGATTTTTAAATGTTGTTTTACTGGTATGTGAAGAATTTACCCCCATTTTGACATCACCCCTACCCCGGGGATCATGATTTAAACAATCTTGAATCTACACTACCTAAGACTACAGAAAAATACTTTAAGAGCTTTAATAATTCTAAATTATTTTGCCTTTAAAGCGGACATGACCCTTTATTTCAACAAACTTGAAACCCCTCCCCCAAGGATGCTTTGTGCCACGTTCGGTTGAAATTGGCCAAGTGGTTTTTGAAAAAAAAGATGAAAACTTAAAAAATCTATGAAGACAACGACAACAACAACGACGAGATACAACGGACAAATTTTGATATAAAAAAAAGCCCACTTACTAGTTCTGTTCTGCTGTATAAATGCAATGCTAGGTTAAAATCCAACGGACATTAAGAAATACATTAACCCATGTTCTAAATATTTAAATGCTTTATCAGGAATATTTTCAATGTTCATAATATGTGTCCCTTTTGTCAGACCATCCTGTTAAGTGCGAAAAGGATTTTTGTATAAAACTGCACTGTGAATATCAATGTATTTTGAAAACGTGAGCATTGGTTTATTGTCGTGAAGTCAGAACTTAACTTTTTGTTAATACTGTGAAGGAAGAAAAACCAAGAAATGGAAATTCAAAATTCATCAGATATTAAAGCTGCTTGGTCCGATTTTATATTGAATTGTGTGTATGTTTGTAAACGATCGTTATGCTAAGTATGCATATAATATAAAAATATTGCAGTAGTTTTCCTGGTCAATTAGGTCACATTTCTTTGCAAAAATGATGTATAAAATCTGTTTACAAAACTAACGACATAAAAAGGCTATTGCGTTAAATCGCTTCACATTATTATCCTCTCCTGACGTCGAGTTGGAGATGTATTACGACTTTGACATCGCTTTTAAGAAAGGTTACAATGTTTTGGCAAACCACAAATAATCCTGTGTATATTTGTTCACAGTAACTTCTGATGTTTGTTTTGCTTACCATGCCAGTTAAAAAAAACACAGGGGACGAAACCAAACGTTTCCTTTTTCTAAACATTTCCATGATGCATTTCGTTTGGGGATTGTTGTTTGCCCATTAACATATTTGAATATTTCTGACTTTGACCGATTCTGCTGGCGTAAATAGATGAAAGTGTACACTGTTCTTAATAATTGGTTTGGGTATACCAGTGAACTAATTTTACCACACGGCAGACAATGCAAATAGTTTCGCACCATATTCGAATATTTCGCGCGATTGTGTAAATAGTTCTTGTGCAGAGTTGTCGCTCGTTTATTTTTCAATGTTTTACAGCTAGCGCTTCACTACATATAAGGTCTGAAACGCAAATTACGCAGATATTGGGTTTTGCATAATTCAGTATTACTTTGAATGAAATTTTATCTTCAAAATATGTTAAATATATTGTAACATTTTCTTGCATTTTAAATTATTAAAATCAGATCAGTTCAGCCAAAAAGAAAAAAAAGAAAAGAAAAAAGAGATGAACTATTTTGTGGTAGAGGTTTATACATGGTTATATTAAATATCACAGGAGTAAATCAGCCGGCACAGAAGCCCCACTGACGGCCACTATATAATCAATACAAATTACTGCGAATGAAAAGTACGTGATGACCAAGAGAGATTGAACATAGTTGAACTCCCAACAAATAAAAAGGAGAAAAAGATTGAACCAAAAGACAACAAGAAGACAGACCAAAAGAAAGAGAGGAAAAACAAGGAAAAAACTGTCAACGTTACAGTAAACCCGGTTTTGTATTGTGTGAACAATATCTGTAATCCATTTTCGACCCTGAAACGATATGCAACTGTTCTTTTTTCATGATTATCAAAATTCAAAGTAGGAGCTTATATCTATGGTGCATATATATACAATTAAACTGCACATAACTTGCTATCTTGAAATCTGCAGGAGGAAGCTAAAGATAAGGCGTCTACATGTATTTGCATAAATAGGCATCGATTTATTATTAAATTACGCATTAAGAATTAAAAGCAAGCCTAAAATACACACTAGAATTTGTAAATACACAATATGATAACACTTGGATTACGATGCATAACACTGACAATGAAAACTGCAACTACACCAAAGTACGACTGAACAATATACTGGAGCGGAGCGCTTAACAACAAATGTTAAGAAATGCTTTGATTTACAATCACCAGGATGATTAAAATTCTATACTGGGCGAGAAAGCAGATAAAACGACTAGTTTACACTGAAGAGGGACAATAAATTAAGCAAAAACTTGATCTAGCGAATATTTTTAACACATTTATTTTTCTACAAATTGTTCACCTCATTACATTTATAAAATGTTGGTCTTATGTATCTTATATACCGGGATTACTTCTACATAAAATTGTGGTGCGGGAGCTGATAACTTTAAACTTATGTGGGGACAATTCCATGCCGTATTAGAAAACACAGCTATGTAAATTCAACATATGTGTAACCTTAAATGATAGGTCAAATATGAATATATTTATATTATTTTGTGCTAGATATTATCATTTGGCATGACATTCTACTTCTGCTGTAATAATTTCTCTCGTTTGTCTTATAAAGATTGTTTACATATCTTGAAGATCATTCTTGTTGATTCATTTAAAAATAGTAATTGTTCTAAGTCTTTGAAATAAAAATGATGGGCTTGAAATCAGTATGTATTGTCTTTAATATTACAGCTTGTTTAAGTTAATTAGCTTAGTTGGTTGACGTCATTACACGGCATGACGAGGGCACATGGTCTTTCTTTTTTTGTAAATTATTACACTTAGGATTTGATTGGTAGAAGCTGTAATAACATAAAAAAAAGTTACAAAGTTCTGAAATGTATTTCTCTCTTAAATTTCAACTCAAAATAGCGGAGCAAAGATTTTTTTCATGTTATATACTCTATGAAAATGGCTGTCTTAAAGTAACATGTCTTGAGATATATCAACTGGTCCAAACTTAAATAGTAGACAAAATGGAAGATCAAATATTTTGTTTCCTGTGATATATCCTACCGGGAATGGCTCAGTTGACCTGAATTAAAATATATATAGGTTGGTACAATGGATAACCATTTAACAGTTACTATTCAAATTAAAAGGATATGTGCAGGCATCAATGATATTCAACGGGCAATTAAGTAAAATGTTGCGGCAATTAGAGTGGAACCATGCGACCATTAGATAAGATTTAAAAGCTTTTCATTTTGTTGAAGTTTCCCAGAAATTCATATAGGAAAACTGAGACCAGTTTCAAGGTAACTTATTTTTCTAGAAAATAGACATATTATCAATTGGAATATCTGGATTATTCTTTAAATGTTAAAATCAGATTTTATAGCATTACTTTTTTTTTTATTTTATCCTCTCCAAAACAATTTAGGATTTACTTCAAAATTAAAAAGGAATTGTTTTGGACAACATGAAATTGAGCATGACGATTCGGCTCTAAAATTGGGTTAAAAGAAAGTCGACATTTCTCCTGCTTTTCTTTAAATATTTTATCTTCCTGGGTAGACTTTTAAAAACAAATATGAGACAAAATGATTAAAAGTTACCATATTTTTTTTTTTACAAAAAGGGTATATTTCTCTTCAAAAATGGGATATGGAGAAGGCAAAATCTTTTAAATTTAAGAACTGCTATTAAAACCATACTGTAGACGTAAGATATAGCAAGTTTTCAACATTAAATGAATATATGGATTAATTATTCCAAATCATTTCCATATTTTTAGGAGTAACTTTTACAAACCTATGTTCAACTAAATAAAAAAGTAAACTATGGGCATATAAAGAAAATGTAGAGAAGACTGTTGCAATGGAACAACAATGGAGAAACAGCACGGAAAATTTTTTTTGAATACCCTTTTAAATTGAAACTTGGATCAAAACTGTATTGGTTGCAATTTCATGTTTATAGAATTGTTTCGACTTCTATTTTTTTTTTCAAAATAAATAGAAGTTACCTCTCCTTGCTTATGCATCCCTGCATAGAAATCACTGTAAAAAGTATCCGAATCATATAAAGAAACAAATGAAGAATTATCATTTATTGAATCTTAATGTATGCTACTTTTTCAGATAAGAGACATCAACACAAATTTATCAAAGATTCATTTGAATGACATACTATGTGATATAATATTTGATATTTTTGCTACAGTTGCTATAGTTTATTCTAGTGAAGGAAAGCGAGATATAGTTTTCTAAGTGATAAAACAAGTGATATTTTATAATTGAGTGGTGTTAAAAAATCAATCCAAAAACCATTGAAACCAACAATCGTGCACTCATCCAAATATATGGGATTGAATGAAATAATAATTTTTGCACCAAACATTCTGCAATTACGCTTAAATAAAAATTCATCCTTATGAAAACTAAAATGCAACAATTCGTGCAACTTGAAAAAATTCCATTAAAAAATTAAAGGGTTTTCTAATGTATCTGGTAATCAATCTGTCGCCAAGAGCCACGTACACTCTCTATAAGGTATAACATGTTTACCTGATTACCTCATATCAGTATGTATTTGTCCTCGAAAAAAAATAAGTCATAAATTTAAAAAAAAATGTTTTTATTTTTACCGATTTAGATTTGACCAGGAACAAAGAGATACTGATAGGGAGTAAGTTCCTATTGCAATCACTGTTTGGATAACACATCTATAGTTGGTGACTGTTGATTCAAATGCAATCCCATACGAATTCCAATTATATCTAAAGTGAAAAACAAACTTTTTTTTTTTTGGTGTTTGTTTCATTCTTTCTTTCTTTTTTGTTCTGTTTTTGTTTTCTTAATGTGTTTCTTTTTTCTTTTCTTTTTTTTCATTATCTAGTCAGGGTATGAGAAACATGAATAAGATTTTGTTTGTTTTGCAAAATAAAAGGGTATAACTAGCAAAACAATAATGCGAATGCTGATAGACTTAGCTTATACATTAGGATAATGTAAAGTTGTTTATTCACATGTTAGCTTAAAATATTTTTACGTACCAATAAATGACTAAATGAATACGTCACCATTTACGTCAAGGATATCAAAAGTATAATAATAAAGTGACTGCATACGAAAAATAGCTTAAAGGTATATATTAAACCTGCTTTTGGTTTGTCTAATTACATAAAAATACAAAGTGCTGTAAGTTGCGTATCAATAGTAAGTATTTCGTATATATAGGTATATTTTAAGGTTAATGTTGTTTTATAAGAGGCACTTTAAATGAATTGGACTTTCAAATGATATCAATGCTGACATATGTAGTATATTTTAACAATGATTTTAATACATTAAATATATTCTTATAGTGGATATCAAATCTTTGGTGTATAGAATGATACGAAACTTCAACGAGTATTTTTAAAGGAATAGCATTAGCATTGTAGTTAATATATAAATGATGTCCCGTCTTGTTTCACATTCATTACAGGCGCAGTTAACTTAGATTTGAATTATATTGAACATATTGATGTCACAACCCCTCTAATCAACAAACAACTTGTCCACCCAATGTATTTTATTTTCACTTCAAATAGGATCACTGTATCATAATGCTGCTTTTGCAAATAAAATTTAGACACTGTTTTTTTTTCAGAATTCTTGACAAAGTCATTCCCCGTTTCAAACATATTTATTTTTATAAATTATGGTGGTGAACAGGCTTTGGCGGATCCAAATCAGGGATAGTTTGCATCAAAATATACATTGTATGCTTGATATGAAATAATATTGAAAGATTACGTATAGAGTGAATATATTTACTGTGAGCCTATTTAGAGAATACATAGAAGTCAAGGTTTGACAAATGTTGATCAATAAATAAAATGAGTCAGTTTGTTTTTTAGTGGGCGATTTTAGATTTGATACACATTCGTTTGTGAACTTTTCAGAACGGGGTAATCAAGAAAGCAGATTGACAAATTAACTAAAAGTGTAAGACGAGTTCATCATGCATCGCGGGCAGATATTTTGGATCGGACTTCTATTAATACAAACGTTAATAGATAAAATGGAACAGTTAATGCGATTTTAGTATTAATGGAAAGAACTTTCTAGAACGAGGTGCCCAGAAACGGGTTGACGAATTGACATCAAGGCAGAAAGTGTAGGGCGAGTTAATCATCGGCCACATACTTTGAATCTGACAACTTTGGTTAAATAATGCATGCAAATGGACCATAATGCATAACCTAGCGTGTTTTAATTTCATACTTTTTTAATACAGATTATTGTATTCTGCGTCTTTAGGTTTAATAGGTTAACTTCCAGATTGTTTTTCAAAACTGTCTTTTATCTAAAAAAAAATTTTTGGGAGAGTAATACAAATTATATTAAAAATTGACCAAAAGAACCAAATTTAAAATGAGATTCACTAAATACCCATTCACTGATGTAAATAAAAGGTTTTTTTTCAGTCAGCTGCAACAAACAGGATTAAGGGCACATACATAAATATATTACCGATATCAATGTCAGTTTAGCCTGATTTTTCATCCCTGCCCGCTCCTCCAAATATCAAACAACGCAGTTTGCTTTTTATTTCAATTTTAAAGAATAAGTAAGATAAGGAAAAAATAGGACAAAGTATATAAAAAAATATGGTTCAACATAATAAGCATTATATGATAATGTGTAAAGTGTTAATTCCCGCGCTTGCGCAGGGTATCATCTATTTCTAAAAAAAATCATAGAATGAAAACAAAAGATTATTTATGGTGTTCAAGTTTAACAAAGTATGCAAAAGCAGGCATACGAGTGCATTTATACATTAAAAATGAATTTTGCAAACACAATACAGTGTTTCCGTGACGGCCAAGGGAGAATAAACAGATATTTTGTCCATAAAAACCACGTGCACCTGCACAATCTTATGAATTATCGTCTTCATCTTGTATGCAATATTACTCATTTTATTACTTATTTTTTACGAAAAAGTAGAAAATCTGTTTTGGTTGCAAGCAACGCACTTTAGAGTTTGAAATTTGATGTGAATAAATGCATAATATAGATATCTAAAAATCATGTCCATTAATGTCAATAAGACTTTTTATTTTAATAAAAGAAATATTTATGAAAACCAAAAAAAACTTCTTTTGATAATATTTTTCAACCATATTGATAAAATTTTCGAAAGACACGTATTCTATAGAATGGAAATGTAAGGCAATCATTTTTAAAAAGAAATTGAATTTTTTTTGAAAATTAGCAATATTTCTAAAATTTCGTCAATTTCATTCAACTCAGGTTTGAAAAATATGAAAATATTTTCATAAATATTTTAATCTTAAAAAATTAAACATCTTGTTGATATTACTGGTCGTGGTTTATTAGATATTTAAATAATGCATTTATTCACATCAAATTTTAAACTATATAGTGCAATACTTGCAACCAAAACAGATTTTTCACCTTTTCGTAAAAAATACAAAAAAAATCGTATAAAAAAAATTAAGGGCACATATCCTTCGAACAACGCTATCTTGCTTCGGATAAGATACTCAAACGATTCATAAAATAAAAATTTGGTGTAGCGTTCCACCTTAAAAACATGATCAGAGGAGTTTAATGTTAAAAAAAATGTTTATAAAAGCGAATGAGAGAGGTTGGGCAAGAATATGAGAAATCCCCTAGATACATCGGCAAAAACTTGGTCTTTTGGTAAAAAGAGACCCGCAGGCCTTTAAGGTAACCGTCAATCTTTTATAATATTCACAGTTTCATATATAATGCACACAACTTGCATAGAGTTTATTACTTGACGTATATAATGCCTAGGCTATTAAAATGTATTTTCCTAAATAGAACACATAATAGAAAACAAGGTTTTTTGAAAAGGACAAACAGAATTGCTTAATGAAAAAGGTTGTAATTCTTGTACATTTACCTAATGTATATTAAGATTAATTAAGGTAACTAAAACAGTAAAAAAAAAACCCAGTCAAATTAATTAAAAAATTGATTTATTTTATGCTTTCTGTGATAACCGGAAGTGGCGGTTGACAAAAATACACCTGGTTAACCCATCTTTAAACAATTGTCTATCATCCATACAAGTTTCCTGTTTACTTATACATGTAGTTTCTGAGATCTCATGAAAATTCACCTGATAATTTTATATGTCATCGGAATTTGATTTATTTTGTTTATTTAAAGAGGTGGTATTGCTGAAAAAACATGTGTGAATACATTTAACTTCAGATATACCATTGTATCGTTAGGAAATAAGAAATTACGTTTATTATTATAGCTGAAATACATAAAAATCCCTTTAACATACCTAATTAACGTAATTATGAGCTTCCGGAAATTTAAGGGTCGAACAAACCGGAATAATGTTATATCGTTTATTTGTATCACGTGGACTTTGATTGACAGTAATTGACACGTGCTGAAAACTACAAGATATCCCTCCGACTACGGTCATCATGGTATACGAGGTTAAAGAGACTCTCTAAACGGAACACATCATCACTTTCTCGATAATTTATTGATGTTTTACCAATTTCGGTTCATTTTAAAATGAACAGACCTAAATATGTCAAATAACCCCTCAATGGGCCTCATTTACAAAATGAATTTAGGTTATGATAAACACGCAAAATACATTCTTTCAAATAATAATTGTGGTTATTTTAGAAACTTTGAGCAAAAATTTCCTGTGAGAAGTAGAAATGACATATTTTTATCAACAAACAGGCCAGGAGAATCTTCGCGAGCCCTGCATGTGTTTTGTTAACAGTAAATACGCATGCGTATTAGTATAGAAGGTTGAACCCCCTAACACTTTGCGATGTAATTATGTAAAGGTTATACGTTATTATTATTTTTAATGAAGTAATTAGAATTATTATATGTAGAACATTGTAATTTTCTAAAAGTTTATACATTCTTGAGTAGTACAAAATACTGAGCCCGATCGGAAAATTTTTTCAAGTCGCTTTTTTGATAAGATGTGTCGTACTGTCTCTTTAACATTGCATAAATGACATATGTAAGGATTTACTGAAACATTCGTTCCATGTAAAATATTGAATAAAAACATCAATTTTTAAAGTACTTCCTGTTATGTCTGGAAGCCAGGACTAATGAAACGAAATAGGTTAAACGTTTACATACAAAGGTCTATCATCCCACACAGTTTTCATTTTCAAGTGTTAACCGTTTCTGAGATCTCGTCGAGACAAATTTTTATTGTCATGGGACCGGAAAAAGACAAACGGAAATGTTGATTGAAAATCTTGTACATTTACTAAAGTACTTCTTCGTTTTTTAGGCTAAGTAAAACAAAAAAACCCACATAATATATAAAATACATGATTGTTTTAAACGCTTTCGGTGAAAACCGGAGGGGACGGTTGACACTGTTGAGCATATTGTCACACAAATGTCCTTGTTTCGAACGTTTTGTTTCTTGATCAATTACAGTTTCTGTGATCTCGCGAGAACTACTACGTTAGGAAAGTACTGACAATCCAATTTTTGTACCTATAAACTTAGACATTAACTGACAATACTGATGAACTTAGAGAGACGGTACTGATAAGCTTTTTTAAGTACTGATACATTTAGAAATTACTGAAAAACTTTGATATTTACTGATACATTTTACTGATGGTACTGAAAAGCTTAGAGAAGTACTGACAAGTACTAAAAAGTACTGATACAATTTTTGTCCCCCTATAACTGAACCAAAAAGGTGTAAACTAGTATGTTTTTGTTTAACTCTTAAAATACTTTTAGTTCTTAGATTATTCTTATTTTGAATATGTTTAGAATGTTTTCCGATCAAATTTACACGACATTCAATTTTTAGTCATGCCGTCATCAATGTTTAAATCAGCGAAATGCTGTCTAATTTGTGACAAAAAATTGTCTCTAGTATTTTTCATTTGTTTTGGGTCAACGTTTCCTTGCTTAAATATTTGGAGATGTACATAATAACTAAGATTTGTGATTGCACAAAATTACATTTAACTCTGATTCCATATGTTTTTTACACCCCCGCGAAAGCTTCGAGGTATTATCATGCTCTTTCATCCCTTAAAATTTCAGAAAGATGTATTCAGTCATCTCTGGAAAACTTGCCGACCACAAAAAAAAACAAAAAAAAAAAAAAAAAAAAACACCACTACAATCACAATAAGGAAAGGGAAGACCTTAATTAGATCAATCCTTTACCTGACAAAAATATCTTTCAGAGGTCAGATAAATCGACATTAGCATCAACGTTTTGATGAGTCAAAACACTTGAAGAACTGGGTTAGCACGCTTGCTCTATCTTAAGTCTCTAAAAAAAAAACCGATGATTACTTATTGGAAAAAGATATTTTACAAGCGTAGGATGCAAAAATACACATTAGTCACAATAAAAATAATCAGTTGAAATTTACATACCATTCAAAATATAGAAAAACGTTTCGAATCTTGGAAGAAAGGAAAAGTGTGCATCGTCAGCTGGGTATATCCCTTTAACTATTTTTAGAATCGGCAGGACAATAAAGTGGTGCATTTAAGCAAAATAGTTCCTATACTTGCAGAGTGTATATACATTTTTTGGGAATTTTTAGATTAGAATGCTTGACAAATGTCAGAAAAGAGGATTTGTATTTTTAAAATCAAGTGTTAAAATTGAATTATTATTTAAAGGGAAAAAGTTGAAATGGTTTGACGTACACCCTTTCCAAAACTGTGAAATTCCCTACTTTTACTTTAATTTTCAGAGTTTTTTAAATACAAACGCATTTTGTCGGAAAAGGAATCTGACTTCTCAACACGAAAATTTAACAGGAAAGAGACAATTGATGAGCTGTCATCTAAGAGGTCCGTCGTTGCTGAAAATTAGGGCCAGAACCCTAAAGTTAACTTTACCACTTCTGGAAAATGCATAGGTGGACTTAACCCAACGCAATAGATAAATCTCAGCTGATTGATAATGGTTCAATATTTTAAATGCTCGATCCCTAACATAATCAAGTTGAAAGTAGTATATATAGCTTTATTGAACAAACGAGATAGAATAAAACGGATACTGAAATTGGAAAACAACTCGAAGGCGGCGTAGATGTAATGATATTGAAATTAATAGAAAATAAATATAAATAGATATAATCAATGACAAAACGCACAAACTAAGTTTATTATCTAGTAATCAAAAAATAACAGTTAACATTACTATGTTCTCATAGTTTATACACTAGGCAGCACGTAGTGTTTCATTATTCTGCATATTAAACTAATTTTATTTCACAAAGATATGCTGACAACGAAATCCTCAAAGTCCATAACGTATCATAATAGCTTTACTACTTGAATCTGACAATCATGTGACAGTGGTAAAATGACATGTTGTGACTCTGTGACACATGCATCTGCTAAATATGTTTGCAGTTTCTGTAAAACAATCAAAGTACTGAGAGTACTGAAAGACGGGGTCTTGAAAGTGAATTTGTCCTGGATTTCCTTGAATATGCTTCCAAAATTTATGAGTTTGAATTATTTGTTACAATCAATGTTAATTCGGCTTTTTGCAATAGTCTGATACTTTATCTAAATTTTACTCTATCCCGGCCTTCATAATTGTACAAAATTGACACAACGGTATATTATAAAAATAAGACCCCAAGGAAAATTATTAAAAATTACCACTAACCGGGAAAATCAAACAATTGTATCAAAGTAGATAATTTTAATAATTAGATTTATTCAATTTTGTGATCCAAGGGAAAATCCACAAGTCGGACGGTATCTGTAATAAAAGTTTTATGAAAACCCCGTAAACTCTAAAACTGCTGAATTAACAAACAATTGAACATTTGTATACCGATAACAAACACAGGCACCTGACGTCAGACATATTTTTACTACAATAAGATTCCAAGAACTTTGACAAAATTTTGCGATTCATGCAAATTTGATAGGTAATAATAAATCCGTTCGCCACTTGCTACTTTTTTGTGTAAACTCGTGCATCACCTACACGAATTACGGTACAGCCGTTCCTTTCATTAAAAATCATACTCCGAAAATCAGAGACATAAGTTTGAGAACTACAAGTGCAACAGCAATCGTGTATAAGTCATTAAATGTGAACTTGATAGTGAACATGAACATGAACCTGTAAATATTTTAAGCATGTTTTATTTATGAAATATTTACAAGAACTATTAAGTTTTTAAATTACTTTTTTAAAACTTACTGACTTTTCACAAAGTAATGGTAATGCATTACTTTACTCATGTAATGGTAATGTAATGCATTACTTCAAGAAAATTAAGTAATGGTAATGGTAATTTAATGCCCCAATTCATAAAGTAATGGTAATGTAATGCATTATTTTACAATGCATGATTCCAACTAAGCCCGAAAACATAAACATTAACATTTAACTTGGTTCTTCAATTGATAAGATGGTATATATAAATATCATATTTTGGTCAATAAACCTAAACTTTTTTTCTTTTCTAAATAGAATTTTGTTTATACACAGAGGACTTAAAAAGATTTAATGCGTGTTTTTATAATACATATTTACTGAAATGCATGAAAACTTTCTGCACTATTTTCTTACGCATAGACTCAATTCATGTGTTCTACGTGTGCCTTCCGGTTTGAGACTTCGGCTGACAGTAAACCAATAGACGGGGTCACGTGACCCTGTCTAAAAATTGAACCTATCTAGATATGAGTGCGTGGTATGAACTATGTTAGTTGATGTTATGACATAGAGTTATGAATAACACAGATTGTAAAAATTTATAGTGACCATGTAACTTGGATTCCAAGATCCTCAATTTTTTTAAATGTATGCTAATTTTGATAAATTTAAGCGTGGATATAAATCAGAAGTATCCATCAGTGCTTAACTATTACGAGAAAAAAGCGATTTGTTGATATTTTCTACATAAAAACGACACTGAAAAAGGGCCCATTCTCTATAGCTAAAGTGCACTTGTCCTTTATTAGTACCCTATTTATTTTATACATCTGATATCGTCCAATATCAAATATCAATGCATTATAATTAAACTGCAAAATTATTAAAAAATTACGTGGTATAGTTTTATGTTTATGTCTTTTATGAACTACATGTAAATAACACCACTTGTCTATGAGTTTAGAGACCCTCGTACAGGCGCACTTTAAAAATAGGTCGCTTGGTCAGATCATCTAAAAACCTTGCTGTATGATCCCAGAAAAATGTCTGCGAAAGAAAAAAAAGTACTTTCGTTTTCAACCATTTTAGATTAAAATTAAATGGTAATATATTAACAAATGAATATATTATTGTTGATTACTACATTGATCATCACAACATAATTGACTTATCAAAATAGTCTACCATCATTAATAAATTCTATAAATCATACTAAAGCTTTCTAGTTATGTTACTGTTGAAATGCTCCTTTCATTACGGAAAGCAAAGAATGTTTTGTGTAAAAAAAAATATCAGTATATCATCATATGTTAGAGTATATATATATATATATATATATATATATATATGTTTAAATCTCTTTACTTGACTCTCATTTGCACACGGTACTAGATCACGCCGCAATGACGAATTCAGAACGGATTAAGTACTTAAGACACTCATATCCGCTGTTTTGTCCAGCTTTCACTTTTTTGTTGTTGTTGAAGTAAACAACATTGTCAATGTGTTGAGTTTGTCATATATGACATTTTATGTAGATTAAATAGTTTAACATGGATGATTCACTTTGTTCGACAATTAACAGAGGTTTTGAGAAAAGTAGATTGGTTACGGTTATCAGACTTTGCTTTAGGGTTAAGAAGCAGTCTTATACTCAAGTCAGACTTTGTACGCTGTCATATTGTTTTGTGATTAAAACACCGAAAAAAGAAATATTATTAATATGTGTTTCTATACTATGCTGATAGCTACAATTTTAAGCGTATTTTAATGATTTATTAGAATTTTATGAATATTTGAAATTGGGACTTGAATCTAAAGATGCTTTATGATCCCAAGGCATATTCTGATATAAAACTTTTAATTAAAGTGTGAACAAAAAAGTAAATATGTTAAATATGTTTACTCAGAATGAAAAAAAAATCCACTGATGATAATGAAAAACCGTCTATTGTATGTTATTGACCTTTGATTGTAGTGTTGTTTCTCACTTTCAAAAAAGTAGGTCAATGACCTACTTTTTGAGTTAATGGCCATTGAATATTTTTTGAAAAATCAAAAAAATTCCCGTAAAATTTTACACTATAATTGAAATTTTCTTAATTGTTAAAATATTACAAATAATAAAACACTTTAAAAAATAAAATACAGTTAATGAATGGTAGTGGCACTAAATAGATACAATGCATGAAGATTTCAGCAACACTTTTTAAAATAATCTAGTCTGAAAATCCTCTATCAGTTTTCAAATTCCTACCCATTATAGATCCGATTTTAAAAAAATTGAATGATGATAATACAAAAACATTTATAGTATTGAACTTATATTGACCTTTTTCTATTGGCATAAAATTTATATGAGGTCAATTATCAAAATTTTGAGATATGGTGTTTTTTTCGTTTTTAAGCATTTTTCAATATTCGTGAAAGTCGTGTCATTAAGATTATTTTAATGAAAAAGTGAGGTTAAAACTAACAGAAAATATGCAAAATTATATATACTAAAATATAAAATCTTAACTTTCAATATTAGAGTACTACCAAAAAATTTAGCGGAAAACAAAATCTGCAAAATTTAGTCCGAATTTCCTCTGTTTGGCTAAAAGTCTATTTTTGTTTGAGCCTAATTTCATAATATAGTAAAAATATCGATAGTTTTATCAATAATAATTCATTTCATAAATATTTTTTGTGTTTACAACAAATTTTACTCATTAAATTGAATTTTATAACAATCCGAATTTGCACAGGGCGAAAAACAATCTTTAAGCAAGTCCTTAAAGCCCCAGTTTTTCTCCCATGGGAGAAACTTTTTTCATCAGGGTCTGCTGTCAACAAAAGGTTACAATCCAGTCAGATTTATGACTCTGCAGTGATGCTCTGCCTAAAAAGCTACAGCATTACTGAATGAAATAACAAGAATGTGTTGAAATTTATTCCCACTTGTGTCCAAGGTAAGGAACACTAAGTGGGTTTGGATACCTTGACCATACTAATTTTAAAACAACCTTGTCCACAAAACCTTCAAGATATTGAAGATGTGGAATGGTTCAGACTCGGACTCTGAGAGTGATAATGGTGACTGAATATTATGTAAATATGGTTTATTTGCTGGGATAAATAATTGCTACTGTTAATTTATTGTATTAATTTGATAAATTTTACATAAAAAGCTAGCAATTGGTGTTTATCAATGAAAGTCAGTGATATAACAGCAGTGCTGTGCTGACGGCTCTGCAACTCAGCTGCTCTATATACAGCTGAATCTAATGCTAGGTGACAGATTCTGATAACAAACCAATTAAATTGAGTTTAAAACAAGCAGTGTGTGTCATACAGTGGCTGCATTAAATTCCCCCGAACTTGGGGCTTTAAAGGTGGCTTAATGGTGGCGTAAAGGTGGCTTAAAGGATATACAATCTTTGAGCCACCTTTAAGTCACATTTAAGCTGAGCTTATAGGTCCTTAATGTCCAAACTTCTTTAAGTCACCTTTAAGCCATCTTTAAGCTACCTTTAAGCATCTTTAAGTGGTATTTACGCTCCCTTTAAGTTGTCTTTAAACCATCTTTAAGTTCCCCTTAAGTCAAGTTTGATCAAACTGAACAATAAAAACATATATTAAATGCAAAAGCTCTTTTATAGGGAGGGGAGGGAGTGATCCGAGTGATGATATAATTTCCAAGGAAGGGGGGGGGGGTGTTCCAGGCGGTTTTAATTGTCGCGCCATTAAACACATGTCGCTATCATCAACAACGCTCCGATGGACACAGATTGCCGTTATAAAATTCTTTATAATTTTTTTTTGGTTTCAAAATTATTTAAAATTATTGAAGGGGTGAGCGCAGTCCGTGTATCATGTTTGTCTCCTACTATAAATTAATCGATGAAATCTCTCTCTCTCTCTCTCTCTCTCTCTCTCTCTCTCTCTCTCTCTCTCTCTCTCTCTCTCTCTCTCTCTCTTAATGCATCCGGTTATTAAACAAAATAAAGATAATGAACCAAAACTGCATGATTTAATTTAATAATCGGTTGAAGGTATGTATTTTTTTTTCAATTTTAATTATTTCTAGGTCTAATTCTAGATCTGCTAGATACATGTTAAAAAGATGAAAAGACTCTCAACTGCCTTTGTTATATCGGGCAGGATATTACTGCTTTGTTTGTCTAGACATAGTTTTGTTCGTTTGTGTATATCTAATTAGAGTCTATTGTTTGTCCAACTTAAGAAAACCCCTGGAACTAACACAGAATATACAAGATATACACAACAGCTGTGTCGTGTGCCCAGGTGCAAGTCAGGGTTTCTATAGGCGTTGAAATCTAAGTATGTACGTGTATACGATAAGTCTAGTGAATAAAAGTTTATTTACATTTGTAATTCACTTTCAAAGTATAATTTCCTTACTCTGGGTTTTAAAAATGTTAGGTCTACAAATTGAAGATACATGTGTGTAAGAGTAAATCTAGAGGCTAACTAATTCCTGTACTGGTGATCATAAATAGGGGTTAATTGTTTAAATGTATGTATAAGAGTAAACATGTCACATTCCCGGCCTGGTACATCATACAATTGTATGTACAAGTATATGTATACATCATTTGCAATTGCCACATGCAGTAAATACGTCACCCGTAATTGGTAATATTGTTTGTTATACTATAGAATTGATAGTCTAAAAATCATCTATACAATTAAAGGAACGGCGCCGTGATCATGAAAACCGGGAAAATTGCGTAGAACTAATACCCTAATAGTTTCAATGCATTTAATAAAAAAAATGATTTCATCTTCTTCCTTGCATTTCATTTAGCTATGAATTATTTATCTACTAAGTAAGCCTAGCGGTTTCCATTAAGGTATAATATTTTATTATCACTGAAGACCAATTTACGTATTTCATTCTAAATATATGCATGCATGTAATTTATAAATTAGATATGATTGGTTGTTACAATTTGAATGGAAGTCAAAGTCTTTTCAAGTAAAAAATACACATTGAATACATTGATTCAATATCCACTGATATATAGGATATAAAAACCTCCTTTATATGTAAGTTGCCGTGGCGCAGAAGAAGTGAGGTGATGCTGATAAGCGAAGGGTCCCGGGTTCGATCCTCGTCTTGGGCGTTTTGATTATTTTTTTTTTCATTTTATTTTCTAGAACAAAAACCGTTTTTCATACCTTTTCTATCATTATCATATAGTTAATATGATTTGTTGGTAAATTAAGCACAGTATTGAATTAAAAGATTTTTAATGGCTTAAAGGTAGCTTAAAGGTAGCTTAAAGGTGGCTTAAAGAAGTTTGGACATTAAGGACTTATAAGTTGTCCTTAAAGGTGGCTTAAAGGTGGCTTAAAGATAGTCTTTAAGCTGCCTTTAAGCCATCTTAACGCTTTCTTTAAGTCATCTTTAAGCAACACATATAGCTTAAAGGTGGCTTAAAGATCGTCTTTAAGCTACCTTTAAGCATCTTTAAGCTATCTTTAAGGAGAACTTAAAAATGGTCATTCATCCTGTGTTGAGAACTCAAACCATGAGTAAACAACACCCTTAAGTTAGATATTTACAAGTGTAATGCGTAAATATTATTTTAAATAAAGATGATCCTTTTCTACTTTATAATATTGTTTGCCGCGGAAGTGGATTTTACCTGTGCACTCGTTAAAAAGGCTTAGTGCTTGATAAATTAGCCATCAGATTTTGCTAAATTTTTAGTAACGATCTTTTAATCCAGAAACTACTCTCTTGTAAAGAAAAAATCATACAACGATGTAAAAGATTCTAACATTTTCTTTATCCTTATACAGAGCTCTAAATCTCAATGCGAATCATATAGTCTAAAAATGGCGACGACAAGTAGATAGAAGTAAATAAACCCGCATTATGAAATCTCCAGATATCAAATAAGATTGATCTCTGTTGACAGCATGATTAAATGTGTTAAAGTATGTCCGCAACTTTACCTAAATGAATGGAATTGAAATATGTTCATTGATAATAAAAAACAAAAGATGGACCCTTCTGTAAAGGCGCAATTCAAAGTACTGTGGTTTCATCAATATTCGTTGAATACCAATTTTCGTGGATTTCGTTGTTAAGTTGATCCACGAAATTAAATGTTCATTGAAGTTCGATTTCAACTAACATTTTGTATTGATAGGATCATTGGCCACGAAATTACGTATTCTCGAAACTGTGGTTTTCAGAAAATCCACGAAAATTGATACCCACGAAAATTAATGAAACCACAGTAGCAGGTAATTAATTGTAAGGCTTGAAAAAGGCAAATTTCATTGCTTGAGAAAAACTAAGTTTTACAAAATCTTCCCTATCATGTATATTTGGTTAAATTTACTCATAAAAAAGTTTTCTTTCTATTTACTTTACGATGTAAAAGTGACCTTTAATAAGACGGTAATACTATTCAATATATTTTTTAACCTTTAAGGTAAAGGAACGTGTTCTAAAATATGATTTCTTGCTTTTACATTAATAGTAAATGTATTAAATAGTATTTTCAACTTGGAAAACAAATTGTGATAAAATGTTTTAGCTTAACTAGATACAAAATTTCTTAAAGTATGATATTTTAACTTTGCGGAAAAAAAAGATATTCTTAAATATGATCTTTAAAATTTAATTTAAACATATTTGACAGAGATGGGTCATCATAAACGAGCATTATCCTTCTAATAACTTTATGTTAACTACTGTACGCACGAAACACAGATTGATTTAGAAATAAATATTATGGTGGTACATGTAACAATACATCAGCTTAAGGACACAACACGCACGCTTTGTGATAATCAGTACATCTACCGTCTTAGTAAATTACAAGATAAAAGTGATATTTTTTATTATCATCACAATTGTATATCAAGCTTCGTTTTTATTTCATGATATAAGAAAACGAAGGGAAAAGGTCAAATGTTATATAGAGGAAAATGTTTGACTGTATCCAACTAATCAGATAAGTGACATGTTCACATATTTTGAGGAGCATGTTTAAAATAAGAAATATGTTAGTACTTCGTCTTAAAAGTTAATATATTAATTCGTGAAGTTAAGCAATGTGTCGCGTTCTAATTGTAAGTCAATTTATGTTTGAATTGCATTTTTTCTCCTGAAAATGTAGAACTAAGCTACCGATGCATTTTATCATCAATTGATTTAGGATGAAACATGTTTTTGCTCTGTAATAACTTCTGTAAAAATTAGGTGTTTCCACGTCTGGTAAAAGACCTCTTGATTTCTTTAATTTATGTTTATTCTTTTTTCATTTTTTTCTCTGGATGACTTTTTAATATTAAATTTACCCAAACAATTAAAATTTTATGTAATTGGTCATTAAATGGTATGGTTCATGTACCAAATGATCTTTTGTCTGCAACCTTCCAGAACTTGGAGAATTATTGAAATAAAAAAGGAAATGCTTGTTTCTATTATCGCTACTTCTCTGAAACCATTAGAAATAAAGATTTGGAACTTTTTTAAGTTTAAATGTTTTAAGTTGACTAAGAGGCTTGTTCAATAAATTTACACTTAAAGGACTTTAAGCAATTATTGACCTTTAATGTATTTAAATGTCGATAAAAACACTTCTAACTTTTTTTTTGCGTCCTAGAGACTTCAAACCCCTTGGGATAGGAGCGTATTCTTTTACCGAACGAAATGACTTAAAAGTGAAAGGTCAAGATCATTTTAAAATACGTTAAAAAATAAATGTTGAACATATCTCTTTTGTTTAAGGTTGTATTTACATTACTTACATTAAGTTATTATGTTACTTTTTTTAAAGCAAAAATGTTCTCCTTACGTACATGTAGCCATCTTATGATTTAAATGTTACAAAGAATTACAATCATTCTATATCAACAAAGCAATCACGTGATCACTTCATGCCGGGGAGACCGAGCTTAGAGTCTTTCCTTCCTTTATGAAAAACCAAAAAAAAAAAAAAACCCTGGTTCATCTGTTCACTATATCGCTGAACAGAAAATTAAGCAAAAATCAAGAGTCCACTCATTTCGCAAACATAACAATAAAGTCTCTTTATGTTATCATTTAAAAATAAATGATACCACAAACAAGTATTTAGTAATAAATGGGGGAAAATAGCAGTCTGAGTCACTATGTGTCCATATTTATTTACACAAGGGGGTATAAGTGGGGAAAAAATTCCCTGCTTTCTTTCATAAACCAATAACCATTGTTATACAATATGATTCACTATTTTGAAGTCAAAGAAAATAGAATAGATTCACAACAATGTAGCATGCAATCATAAAAGAGTCCTTATGCAACCATTTTGTGGTGTACTCTTGGTTTTTTTTTTTTGGTTTTTTTTTTTGCCGTTTCCGTAAAAATAAATGAAGCTTGTTTCGATATGTTCACATTATATAAATATGTAAGTGGATGCCCTAATATATAGTACTGATCAACAATGTTAAAATAATTAATATAGTTGTTTAAGGTCCAAACTAGATGCATAGACGAACAAGAAACTGCATTTGATCAACTTTTCTATGCAATTCGCTGCAGCAGAAATGACGTGGACCTGTGTACCCATTAGATCAATGACTCCAGAGCTTAAATAATTTATTTAAAGAACATAACAATGTCATCTGGTTTTAATAGAGATATAAAAACTTCATATGGACTCATTTTCCCCTAATATTGAATATGGGTAGTGTATGTTATTCCGATCATAGGCGATACTTTTATTTCTGCGGATTGATAATTAAATAATCTGAATGGTATTTTCAATGCAGACACCTTTCAGTTTGTGATTCAGACCTTTCTTTGTGGTCAGTGATCTTCAAAAAACCACATTTCAAAAGCTTATCAGACAGGGCAATTACTGTTGGTTTCATTAATATTCGTGGGTATCAATTTTTGTGGATCAAGTGAAAATCACAGTTTCAAGGATATGTAAATTCTTGGCCAATGACATAATCAATAAAAAATATTAATAGAAAGCATTCTTCAATCAACATTTAATTTTGTGGATTATTTGAACAATGAAATCCACGAAAACTGGGATTCAACTAATATGGATGAAATCACAATAAAAGTTGTTTTAACGGTTTACATAATTAGCACCCACTCATTTCCTTTCACATTCATGATTTAAGTCTCGGACCTTAATTGTCTCCCTTTTACACGTCATGTAAATTGTTCCGATTTTAATGTCTCGCAAATTTAATTTGTAATGAAATTTGTTAAACCATACAGTATTTATAATATATACAACTAACCATATACTGATTTTTTAACCAGCTACAATCGTTCTACCCAAAAGTGCCATCCCTTGTCATTACATATATAAACGTTATACATACTTTTCTTTTTCTTCATACATATATCAATCAATATTCATTTGTTGATCTGATAAACAGTGATGAATGCTCCTCATATACTAATAAGTCATTGCAAAAGTTTAATTTGTTTTTTTTTTCTTAAATTGGATATTGACAGTCTGCCTTAATTTCATCCGTTAATTACACTATTATATATATTTTAATTTCAGATACTTACATTAGGTTTTGATGTTACTTTTTCTTCAAGGAAAGAACCAAGCTCCCCTTTCGTAGCCATTTTGTGGTTTAAATGTTACGAGGAGCTACAGTCACTCCGTATCAACACAATAATCACGTGTTCACTTCATGCCGGGAAAACCGAGTTTACGACCTTCATTCCACTTATAGAACTTAAAAATACTGCTTTATCTGTTCACTATATTTCTGAACAGAAAATCTATATAAAAAAATCAAGATTCAGGTTAATATCCTTTGATTTTGCAGAGAAAACACTAAAGTGTCATTTTGTCATTATATTAAAATAACATGACACCAAGAACAAATGTTTAGTAATATATGGGGAATAATAGCAATCTGAGTTAATCTTTGTCTTACAAAAGTCAGCATCAATAGGTCAAAAAACAAGCATTCCTTGATTTCATTCATAAACCAATTACCATTGTTTAGGTAAATACATGTATAAGTAATTGCACCATTTTAAAGTCAAAGAAAGAAGATATAAATTGTAAAATAGATTCCCAACAATGTAACTGCAATCATTTCATAGTGTTTATGCGACCTTTTAGTGACATATTCATGTAAAATATCATTGCAGTTTCTGTAAAAATCAAGGTAACATATTTAGATATGTGCACGTTCTATGAGTATTTTAGTATACATAAATGAATCACACTGTAAAAAAACTGATAATATATATATTTTAAGATCGAAACTTAATGCATAGATATTATGTGTATTTTCTTCCAAACAAGGAGTGCATTTAATTAACTCATCTATGCAATTGGCTGCTGCAGATGTGAAGTGGAATTGTGTGCCCATTAGGTCATTGACACCAAAGCTTAAAGACATTATTTGAAGAATCGACACAATGATGACTGGTATTAAAGGGACATGGTCACGATATTTGTCATTTTTTTCTGATTTATTTATTTAGTATGTATTTAGAAATTTATTTCAAATGATCAAATGAAATTTGAGATTCAGTCGTAAAGTTATAAGCAAAATACAGGGCTCACAATTCCTTGTGTAAACAAAGTTCGTGCCCCGTTTTGGTTTACATAAGTTCAGTATAACAGAAAAAATCTTTTTTAAGCTGATTTATCTTTTTTTTTTATTCATTTTAAGCATAAAGAAACAGTTTCTCTGACGTTTAACTCATTCATTTTAAGGTCTAAAACTGGAATTTTTACTTCAACATTCAAAATGTAAACAAAAGCGTTGTTTACATAGCTAGGAATTTTATGTAACTCGCTCATAATTCTAATTAATGGCACTCAAATTTTGGTTGCAATAATTTGTATAAGAACTCATCATTTTTTATAATATTAAATATGGGTAGCTAGTGTATGCTAATCCGATCATTGGCACGACTTTCATTTATGTGGACTATTTATAATACAATAATCTGATTGGTTCTGGTATTTTAAATGCAGACACCTTTTAAAGTATAGGATCCGTGATTTTTTCGAGTCGTGAAAATCCGCGCTCAGTTACCATTCTGCTAAAAAGCGTTTCATTTGTGTCAGTTGGGGTCTTGATGTGCGGTTATATTTACACTGTAAAAATTGAATATCTTATATATGTGCAAATATATAATCTACCTAACAAGGAATGCATTGAATCAACCCCTCTATGCCAAAGGCTACTGCAGAAGTGATATGGACCTTTGTTACTGATAAGACTAATGATTCCACAGCTTCAAAACATAATGTGAAGAAAAGGTACAATGTTCACAAGTATTAATTGAAAACATGATTAAAGATAGAAAAACTTGCAATAGTACTCATTTTTCACATATTGAAAATATGGGTAGAGAACGTTTTTCCGATTGTAGGTGAAACCTTCATTTCGGCAAATTATCCAATCATCCCAAAATACTTAATGGCTCTGGTATTTTGAATGCACACACTCTTAATAATATAGATCACGTGAAGACTTTATGTCGGAAAAGTCGTTCACAGTGATTCTTGAAAAATGATTCTGATAAAAAAAACCCGGTGCTATTGACGACCGTTCGAGATTGAAATGGAATAATTTTATTTAACCCCCCCCCCCCCGATATATTGATGATGATAACCACACCCAAAACAACCTAGAAAAAAAATCATTGAACCTTTAATAATTATAGAGCTCTTTTATAGTGTTGATGTTACTGTTGAGACGCTTCTTTTACAAAAGTTTACATTGCACATAATTTAAAAAACAAAAACAAAAAAAAAAACAACAAAAAAAACAAAAAACCTTCGTAGATATATACGCACAATAGTTGTCTCGTTTTATCAAAGTGTTGAATTTCCTTATTCCGATTTTACTTGCACACAGTACAGGACGTCGTTTTTTAGACGAATTTAGAACGGTAAAAGTACTTCAGACACTCGTTTCCTTTTTCTCTCTCAATTAGTTTCCCCTGTTTGTCATAGTTAAATATGTTCCCTGTCCGGTTTGAATTATTGTAGGCTAAGTCTTTTGATCTCTAATTGTAAGAAATGTAAATCATAAACTTATTAACTGGCTATGAGGACGATAACAAGTTTATTGTCCCCCGGAACAGCAACTTCACGAGGCGAAGCGGAGGGAAATAAGTACCGTCGAGTATGACAAACTTACTATCGACCAATAGTCAGTAAATGGATATTTTATTATACCAAAAAGCACTTTATTTGTCGGCGATGCAGATTTTTTCGATGGTAAACAAATAAGAGTTATCGGACTTTGAGTTTAATGTAAAGACTAGGATTACAACGGAAACAATTTCATTGTTAGATAGAGTAACATGTTTTTTCGTTGTAATTTACCTAGAAAATATCCACAGGGGTTCAAGAAATAAAGTAATTAACATATGGAAATCACTTCATTTAAAAGAAAAAAAATCATTATATAGATACATATCAGAATTCATAATTGAAGGTAGCATAGTGTTGCAAGTCAATGCAGGTTTTGAATAGTTTCTGTTTGTTTTATTTATGACATTGTACCTTTATTAAGCTCTTTTCGGCGTGTAGTAGACAGTACATTTACCAAGTTGTGATGATGAAAGGATATGATTGTTTTAAAGGTACACTATGTTAAATGTATGGGTTTTATACTTTGGAGTATTTTTATTAACTTACATTGTTTGAACAAAAAAGCGTGGCAACTTGTCATCTTATCTGCCATTATTTGGTTGATAGGTCATTACAATTTAATAAATAACCTATTGAAATATTTGAGGGATGGATCGAAAGGAGAACATTAAAACTACTCATTCTAATATAGGATGTTAAACTAGTTTGTCATTGAAAAGTTGCTCATGGTCTGAGGCTTGATTAGGAACCTGACATGTATTCATTTAATGCAGCAATATATGTCCGACTGTATTCAGGACTGTATATTTCTGTTGAAACACCGTCAATTTCAAAAAGAGCAAAATTCTAAAACAAAACATTCAAATCTAGACAGTCAATGAATATTGGCGAGCTTCTAATAGCAAGTCAGAAAAGTACTCAATATTTGTTTTGATGAGCAAACTAGATATCTACATCCCACTGAGAGTCCAGGGTCTATTTTTTATCATTAATTTTTCATAACATTAAATAAAGAGACATTGGATCCAGGACAGGGTTTATGTGGTAATGGCCGTCTGGACAAGAATGAAGAATGTGGTGCTTGCTACACAGGCGACAAATGCTGTAATGAAAAGTGCGGGTTCAGGGTCAAAGTTCAAGATAAAATTCAGTGCAGGTAAGATTCATTTTACTTCACTCTGATGGGTAAAAACCATTTATTTAATGGATTTTACTTTGTTTTGCAAGTATCTTTGTTGAATGTTTGATTATCGCATGTTTATAAGAGTTATAATTTTAACGAGATGTTCTACTGACTTTTCAGCCCCATGAACTATGCTAGCTGTGGTAATGGTACTGTTGCACCGCGTGGTTATCGGTGCTTAGACCAGTTTGACGACAACTGTGCTTGCAAGGGGAAATACCATTGCAAGTATCTTTAGCAACCAAAGTCGCTCGTTTTCTTGTTTTTTTAAAATAAACTTTCTTTAAGAGGCATACATGTACTTGTATTTTATTGTGAGGAGTTAAGAAGGAGTTTTTGACAAAATTCCCTTTATAATGAAACTTTTGTAAGAAGCGCTTGTAACATAATATGCCATAGTTATTTTCAATATTCATTACATTGTCCTTGACCCTTATCAGTGGAGGCCATGCCATAAAAAATGTTCCTTTCACATGTCATTCATTCCTTCATTCAATCTACATCATGTCATTGATTTCTATCTTCATTTTACGTGCCACTGATTGCTGGTTTAGTCTTACACGTCATTGCTACCTTCATGTTACATGTCATTGATTCCCACCTTCATTTAACACTCATTGAGTCCTTCATTACAACCTTCATTTTACATGTCATTGATTTCTAGCTTCATCTTCATGTCATTAATTGCTACCTTCATTTACATGTCCTTGATTCCACTTTCATCTTCATGTCATTTATTGCTACCTTCAAATACATGTCGTTGAATGCTGCCTTCTTGTTGCATGTCATTGATTGCAACCTTCTTGTCACATGTTATTGATTGCTACCTTCATTTACATGTCGTTAATTGCCACCTTTATGTTATTTGTAATTTGTTTCTATTATCGCTAGATATGCCATCGTTTGCTACCTTCTTATATATATATGACATTGATTGCTACCTCCGTTTTTTATGTCATGGAGAGCGTTTTTAGTTTTACAATTGGTTCCTACATTTGTTTAACCTGGCATTGTAATTATTTGTTACTTTTATTACGCATATCATTGAAAGCTAGTTCGTTTATTGCAAATCTCGCTTGTAGGTATACACTTATAGCCGATATAGCATTGCGGTGAGTATGGACACTTTCTAATCAGTGTATATTTCAATTCTGATTTGCAACAAAGGTTCTGATTGGCGTATTTTTATAGACTCGTCCATTTATCAAATTCATAAGGACTGAAACGTGGGAAAAACGTAGGAGAAAGAAAACTAATAATAAAGTTGTGCTTGCAAGTTAAAATTACAGAGTTATTTGAGAACAAACGGGTCGATGTCATTGTTCATGTATAAACGATGTTAGTGGTAAAAAACCCCCCCCAAAAAACCTTTTTTTTAACAGCAGAGAAAGGCGCATATAATTTAAAGCTGCACAGATTGCTCTTCGCGCATCGAATAACGTTATCAGTTTTTGTGTAGAAATTCGTCAGAAACTGTTTAGTGAACAAATATATTTTACGTAACCATTCACAATGTACCATATGTGGAATGTCGGATGAATTAGACAAACATTTTGTTTTAAAGAGTTAAATATAAACTAAAGGCATTCATTAAAAATATAGTTTTACAGATTCAAACATTATCATAAGCACTCCTAAACTTATTTCTACATTTCAGCATAATTATACTTGTACCGTTTTAAATTTTCATTCGTGATATTATTTTAATTAGAAAATTGGTCCCAAGATATTTGTGACCAAGTAAAATCAAGAAAGACAACTCTTAAACAGGATTTATCAAACCAAGATTTTTGCAATAATTCAGTTTTTTTTTTTAATTTTACCATTTTATTCAATTTCTTTTTTTTCATCTCATTAACCAACGAATATTGTTTCTATTTTCAGATGTTTGTGGGATTTCATCCGGCAATTTGCCTTAAAAGAATTTTTGAATATTTTAGTTTCATATTTATGTGGATTCCAATAAAAATCATACAAACATCATTTATGATTATTTTGTTTTTCATTTTCAAACTTTATAAGATTTCACTTTCATAAGAATTTTAAAACAGAAATGTTTAAAAATTTGACATTTGAGGGGGTTATCTGAAAGCAGACTGATATTAAAAAATTCTATAAAAAATAGAGTATTATACTTTGAGGTCTATTATTGTTCAAAACTGTGCCTATTATTTGGAACAAAAATATGCAACAAAAATCGCCTACACTTATTTGGTGTATACATCCCCCTTAACGAGTGAATGTAGAGAATGAGACTGTTTTAGTAATATTATAATTGTATATGATTATAGATCACCTAGCTGTACTTGTGGAAACCATTTATTCGATATTCAAATACAACAATAAATTCAGTGTCATTGCCATAAAAAGGCTTTGGAGTTCTTGATCCCAAATGTAGCTCAGAATATGATATATAAGCTACCCCTTTATGGAAGGGAATTACCGCCAAAATTCTATGTATCTTGCTTTTATTCTTATTATGCTTACCTCTTTATTCTTAGGGCTGGGACGATACTGTACTGAGCCGATTCGGTACATATCACGATACATGAGATGCGATACGATACATATCACGATACATTGCAATTAAATGAAAGCATGAATAAAAGTTAAAAATTTATTCAACCTGCCCATGTATTACCGCATGTCCAAAGTTATTTGGTTATATTCATAATGAGCGTTGCACAATTTACAAATTACTTTAGTCTCGTGTACACTAGTTTTTCATTAACAAGTACTCCAAAAGTTTTCCACACTCCATATTTGACAACCTTACGAGGTTTTCCGCCATCTTTGTACTTTCATATTAGGCGTGCGGACTAAAAATAGCCGATATATGAAGCTCGGATATTTTTGAAAAATAAAAAAAAGTTTGGTAAGGTATCGTTGCATTAATGGTAAATGTATCGATCCAAATAGTGTTAAAATAAATACCGCGATGCACCGGTGCATCGGTGGATCGTCCCATCCCTATTTATTCTTCAGTACATTTAGACTTGCATGTCACTTCATTGCTTTCATATTCATGCTTATCTAATTTCACTTTGATTCTCTTTAATTCTTTATTGCTTGCTTATTTCTATGTTGCAATATTTTCTTCTTATTTGTGTAAATTCTTTCTTCTATCTCTGTTACAAACGTGAATTCAAACACGCAAACCATAAGGCACTTTCAATAAAGACGAATACAAATTGTATGAATTGAATGCTGCATTATGACGCCAGGCGGCAGTGTGTGCGCTACAATTGCTGCTCCCGAAGATTTATTAAAACGAAACAAATGGCATAAATTTAATAAATTCGTGAAAACTTCTCAAATTAAGGTGTAAGTGTAGGAATATGAAATACATGTTAATAATGTCAACTTTTAACAAGCCACGATATACGCAGACTCAAAAAGATACGGTTTTTTTTTTTGTATACATGTAAAATGTCTCCGCGCGGTTCTAAAAAAAATCATAAGGAGGGGGGGGGGGGGGGTATGAGAGATAATTTTGTATTAATTTTTTTATTGGTTGATTAATATAAGTGTGAATTTTCCATTAGGGGTGGATCTGATCTCATTCTAGATCCGCAATGCAATGTATTGTATATATATGCAGTCACAAATTTTTTGCAAATTATTTGCAGGAACGATTAATTTTTAGAAGAGGAACATGTCATTAGTACTTGTCGAAAGGACTTTATTTTCATTTGAGGTGAAAAGACACTGGCGTCGGAAGCAAATTGAAAGTGGGGGGGGGGGGGGACCTAATTTCCAAAATCATGAAAATCCTAATCAGGGGGGGGGGGGGGGGGGGGAGTATACCTATACTTCCGATTCCGAAATAAATTTCCCTACCCAAGTTTTTTCCCCCAAATCATGAAATTCCTAATCCGGGGAAGGGGGGGGGGGGGGTTAGGCTAGTATGCCTATTACTCCAACTTCTTAATCTTTCAAGATCAATTTAGGAAGAATTACATATCCGGCGAGAAAAAAGGGTGGGGGGGGGGGGCTAAACCCTCTATGATGCTATGTGCCTAATGGTTAAGTATAACTTTGCAAAAAAAGTGGGGGGGGGGGGGAGCCCCCCTAGCCCCCCCCCCCCCCCCCGGTTCCGACGCCTATGAAAGAGGTGGGGTGATGCACGGTTCTGTCCAAGATACCCGTGGAACATGTAGATGAAAAAGAAATAAATTTAAACCAAAGTTAAAGATGTTTTTGAAAAACAATAAAAATGACTGGGGTACTAAATGCTTAGAAGTAGCTTTTCCTGTACTATAGTACGTGTGAAAATTATCACTTGCATGAATCACTATGTACCTCTCGTTAGGCTACAATACTGTGTACCCCTGATTAAATGCGATGAATCAATATCCGCGTAAAATTCCGTGTTAAAAACTTAAAACTGCAGGTTTTAATATTGTGGCTCACCTATTTTTCTAACAGTTTTGAACTTGTGATATGAAAACAAAGTTTGGTGCACGCGATTTTATATTCTTTCGATTCGGAACAGAACGGTGGAATCGCAGAATATACGTATTCGCGGTAAAATTAACGAATCTAAATTATCAGTGACTTAATTACACAATAAGTAAACGAAAAAAAAAACAGGCAAAGAGATTAAAATACGGTATGTGATATAACTGTTTATACGTTTTGGTTTAAAATCTAAATCAAATCTTAATAAAAATTCTTATATAAAGTTCTAAATAAAATAGATGAAATAAATTTTTCCAAAATACAAAACATAAATAATGTATGCTTCTTATTTACACAAATTTTCGAAGTTATAAAAATGTGTATGTATCATTCACATCCATGCTTATTGTAGGTTAACTTTGTTTATTTTAATATAAATCATGTACATGTTACTGAATGTCCATGTTTAGATTTGAAGGTGTTTATATAAGCTATGATACATGTAACTTAGAGACATGAATCTCATACATGTCTACCTGTCAACTGGTCTCGATTAAATGAAGAGTTGAATTGACCGACTTCCATATCAAGCTTGCGATGATGATAATTATGATACGGGTGCTAATTATGAGAACTGATAGATTATATCGTCTCATGTAAATAACTGATGTGCAGACTTAGAATTATATTTTATTTTAGGAGGGGGGTCCAGTCACCCCACCACATTTGAAAATTCAAACTTTTTTAAATTCACATAGTAAACCTACTGAAAATAGAACTCGGCCTAACCCCCCCCCCCCCCACACCCCTTCCCCGGCAAACAAAATTATAAATTATCCCTTAGTACATAAACCTCCCCTCCATTTCTTGATCTGAACATATAAACATTGGAGCGAAATGTCATAGTGCGAATCATCCCACATTTAGCAAGCTACGTTGTTGTTTTTTTCAGGGAGCAGCAATTGTAGCGCGCACACTGCCGCCTGGCGTCATAATGCAGCATTCAATTCATGCAACATGTATTCGTCTTTATTGAAAGTGCTTTATGGTTTGCGTGTTTGGATTCACGTTTGTAGCAGAGATAGAAGAAAGAATTAACACGAATAAGAAGAGAATGTTGCAACATAGAATTAAGCAAACAATGAAGGATCAAAGAGAATCAAAGTGAAATTAGATAAGCATGAATATGAAAACAATAAAGTGACATGCACGTGTAAATGGAAAGAAGAATAAAGAAGTAAGCATAATAAGAATAAAAGCAAGATACATAGAATTTTGGCGGTAATTCCCTTCCATACCCCTTGATACATGTTTTTACATTCAACATGATATTTGATATTGTTTGACTCTAATTTTAAAGCTTTAATTCCTCATGTGTACTCAAAGGAATATCATTGAACAAAATGACAAAAACCCAATTACAGCAGATGTTTATAAGAAGTGAAGACTTTTAGAAAGTATTTGGCTCTTTGTATAAATCTTAATATTTTTAAATGTACACAAATGAATATAATTAAACAAAACAGAAAACCCTAATAGCGGCAGATGTTTACATAGTATGTACGCAGAGAAAACAAATAGATATGGTTTGACTCTACATGTAAATCTTATCATTTCTCAAATGTACTCATATTCAATTAACGAAGTAAAAGGAAATCAAAATGCAGCAGATGTTTATATAGAGTGAAGAAGAAACTGATTTTTGAAAGTTATTTTAACTCGATTTAAAACAAGTTTTAGGACTCTCCGTACTTCACAGCTTTAAAAATAAATGGCAAAACCGATACGGGACAGTAAAAAGAGATGTTCCACATCCAGTATAAAGGTTACTAAGCCGTCTCGCACATATTTTTAATTTAAAATGGACATTTCCGAACCAAATTTTCTTGTGTTTGCTTAGTAGTTAAAGGAGGCTCAAACAGTGAAATTATTATTTTGGAAGAAAAAATTCCATACAGTCTAGCTCTTAGATTTGAGTATTTTCCCATTTCTTTCTACATAGGTGTTTTTCTTAAGGAGATCAATATATATTATTTTATAAACTTGTTAATAACGGTTTATAACAAAAACAAACTGGTGAGAACACTTCAGAGTGGATATGTGTTTTAGTTGTGTTAAAGACAATAAGAAAATAATATGCCACTGAATTCACAGAGAGGTATCTAATGGCAATTGATGGTATGGACCCAATTATCAATATTGAGGTCTAAGTAACTATAAAGCTGGATAATCACTTGAGAACTAGGAAATTCTGACATCTATGCGAGGTCTCGATCGTTGAGACAGTTGTTATTGGTATTATGTAAATCATTAAGGTCTGACAATTCTTTTCAATTTGTTCACAAAGAAATTGCCGCTATATGATCTTTTCAGAATGTTACATGAGAGATAAGTTTATAATATACATGTAGGTCATGTAAAATTAAATGTATTTCTTTTGGCATTTATTGACTTTTAATAGACGTAGGCGTCGTAACAATAAAAACCTCCGGTATTTCTACACAGTATGGTTGAAATAAGATGTTTGAGAGTTAGAAATTAAAAGGGAATTTTTCTTATAATCAATTCTAGATTTAGTTTGTAGAATTGAAGAGAATGGATGGGAATCTTGAACTGAGTTTTTGATCAGATCATGACGAGTTAAAATTTGAATGACTTAAAAGTACAGAGACCAAATATCAAAAATTAGGTTTTCTGTTCCGTTCATAGACACTAAAGTCTTATATTTGAAGCACCAAAATAAACTATAGTAGTTTTCCATGTACATCGTGATATTTTATAAAAACAGATGTTATTTCTGAGGGAGCAACTAATAAACAGTGTAAACCATTATATTGAACATGACTTTGGCTTAATGTTCTTCTCTCGTGTGTTTTTGCCGTAAGCAGTCTATTAGTAATATATTGTTGTCTCTCTTTGCACGTTGGCTCTCTGAGTGACTCTTTAGTGCCGTTTTAATTTTCTTATCGCGCACTTGGATATTGATATCTGACCGTAAGATCGACACTGGGGATTTCTTGAAGCCTTGCTGCTACTCTTTGCCTTGTGTCTCGACCTTTACTATTAGTTTGATGAGAGAAATTTGATTAAGCTCCCATGTTCGATTAGTCTGGATATAGTATGACATAAAAAAATTCACATCAATTGAAATCCTCTGCAATGATAAGCATTATATTTCTCTAGTTCGGATGGCCAATTTTCAAGCTGTTTCGTGCAAGAGTTTCCTTCGATGGATTTCAAACAGTGCTGCTTTTAGAGGTCAATATCTGTGCCGTTATGTGTATGTAAATGCACAATCATCACTAAGATGCAATACAACATTTATCTACCACACTGTTAACAAAGATTTCACCGACATTTTAACTTTTAGCGTTATCAAATAAAACATAATTATTCTCGCATTTGTAATAATTGTCGGATATTTGTTTTTTCAATAAATCTGATAACATGATTTCAAAAATTCGCGCACTTGGGTTACTTCCCCTAACTATGACGTCAGACGAGGAATCTTGATAACTCGGCACGCTGGATCATAAGTAATCATTGCAATGTCAGAGTCGATTGTTTCACCAAATGTGCCCAATTGCAGTATAGAATCTACGTTGGTAAGTTATTTATTTATCGGTGTATATATATTTCCACTCATTTTAAATTATAATGCAATTTAAATGCCAACGTATGTTGTCAAGTGACGATGAAGAGGAAATTCGAATCAAAACATCTTTCTCAGTCGAAGACAGAAAGAAGTAATATAAACATGATTTTTGCATGTCAAATGTTAATTTTGGTAGTTACGTGTTTGTAATTCTCATTTATGCAAGTATGGTGTTCGAAATTATGTTTAACACTGTTTAAGGTTTATAAAACCTGAGACAAAAATAACATGTTTTTTTTTATGTCTCTGATAGAACTAAATGTAGTGAAAAAAGAAGTGAACTTCTGTTGAGTTTGAGACCAATGATTTTCTGTGACAACAGAGTTGTTATTTACATATCTGGTGACAGTAATTTAATAATTACTTAAACAACATTGTAGTAATTAAGATGTATTTTAAAACATAATGAATATATATTAATGTTATGTATTAGTTATGTATAAAAAATGAATTAATATTTTTTATTTCAGAGTAATAGAAACTGCTGTGTTCCTGGCTGTACCACATATGGATACCCTATAATTCCAGGTCATGGAAAAATCAGCTACCACAATTTCCCTCCCGCTGGTGATCCATTAAGGAAACAATGTATAATTAATATTAAAAGAGATGAAAGTGATTTATTTAAAGTAACATCCAGCACTGTTGTTTGTTCACTTCATTTTACGAAAGAAAATTTGGAGTACCATCCATTTAGTGGAAGAAGAACCAAACTGCCCGGATGTGTGCCGACTGTGTTTAATTGTTGGAAACACCTTAATCACATTTATAAAGAACAAAGATCAAGACCATTAAATGCTCTTCAAAAGGCCAAGAATGCTACCAAAGTCGCAAACACCAAGTGCAGTAAATTGCATGACAACGGTGAGACATGTCCTGAAGCTGTTGATGAAGGAAGTGTATCGGAAGTACCAGTAGAAAACATTTTCAATGATGCTAGTGTTTGTGCTAATGAGCATGAATTGGACAATTTTTTCCTTTCTGATGAAATTAAAAAACTGAAAGAAAAAAATGAAAAAATGTTGAAAGAATTTGAAAAACTGAAGCTTGAAAATTTGACTCTAAAATCAAACATTAATTTGTTAAAGTTTGCCATAGAGAACTTGAATGACAAAGATGTAAATTTTTACACTGGGTTTTCTAGTAGAGCAGTATTTAATATTATTATTTAATATTATTGACAATATTGATGAGATTCAATGTAATGTTAAGAGTGGTAGACCTAGGAAACTTTCTCCAGAGAATCAGTTTTTAATGTTTCTTTGTAGAGTAAAAGTTGGATTATTTGAGTATGATTTGTCGAACAGATTTGGTGTTTCAATTAGCACTGTAAGCAATGTTTTAATATCTTGGGCCAATTTTTGTTATCAACGTCTTGGAACTTTGAATATTTGGCCAAGCAAGAAGCAAGTTTTTCAGTATATGCCCCAGTCTTTTAAGGAAAAATACCCTTCAACTAGGGTCATTATTGATTGCACTGAAATAAAGGTAGAAATGTCATCATCCTTACTTTTAAAGTCACAGACTTACAGCAACTATAAGAGTGCAAATACATTAAAAGGTTTAATAGGTATTTCACCGTCAGGGAGTGTTAGTTTTGTAAGTCAGTTATTTACAGGCTGTATTTCAGACAGAGAAATTACAGAACGTTCTGGTTTTCTTCAGCTTCCCTTTGATAAGGGAGATAGCATAATGGCTGACAAAGGCTTTAACATTCAGGATTTGTTAGATGAAGTACATGTAAAACTAAATATTCCACCTTTTTTAGGTATGTATGATCAAATGGCAGGTGGGGATGTTTTAAGGACACAAAGCATAGCTGCAGAGCGAATTCATGTTGAGAGAGCTATAAACAAAATCAAATCATTTCACATTTTTGATCAAGTTATTCCTCTTAGTTTAATGGGATCCATCAATCAAATTTGGACAGTGTGTGCACTTCTTACTTTGTTTCAAGAACCTATTATTTCTGTGTCTTGATATCCTGTAATGAGTATCATTTGTACATGTAATGATGTGTAACTATCTTTTAATAATGACTGGAATAAGTGAATGACTGCTGAAGTATACTTGTTAAATTACAAAAGTTGTTATATAAATTCATTGTAATTTAGTTAAGAAAGACTGTTTATGCTGCATTTCGATAGTACATAATATATGTTAATGATACTTGTTTCAGTTTGTTGGTGTATATATTGCAGGAAAATTCAACTGACTGCTATTGAATAATAAACAAAGACATAAATACATTTTCTATTTTTTATTCAAATTATACCTGCAATGTTCAATGTCAAATTCAGGATGAATCTGAATGACAACTTTGTAGACTTCGAGTCTGATGGAGCACAGGGACAATTTGTGAAACATCAAACTCATGTAATTTGTTACTCATACTTGTCCAGTAATGTATGTCAAAAGCAATGCGTTCAATAATCAATCCTTTGTTAGTATACACAACAAAGTCACACCAGCGAGCACCACATATTCCTAGTTGACCTTGCACTTGGCTGTAGTAGTGGTGGTTTCTTTTCAAACATGGTAAACCTAGGCCATTCAGTTCACAGTAGAATGTTGGGTCACAGCAAGCATCAACTGCAGATATATCTCTATGCTTATAAGCACACTTGACTTCCAACAAGCCTAGGCCATACTTTGCATCAAATACCTTTCCATCTGGAGAAGCTCCTGCCCAACAAATTTTTGGATTTACAAAAAGACCACTGCTGTAGATTTGTACTGGATTCCTTGCTCTTTCCATATACTGCTTATATTTATATTTAGCTTTTTCCTCATTTTCTGTTCCGTACTTTACAGAGGGGACATTTGAAAGATCTTTTTTGCTAATCACTGTATTTTTAATAAAACTTTGATTATTTTTTGTTTTTCTTTTCATTACAAGCCCAAATTTACTGGCTGTCAGCCTATTCCTGCGTTCGTTAAACCATCTATGTGTTCTTGTACTTTTCTCGATTTCAGTTACCTCTGTATTGTTTAATTTTAGTTTAAATTCATCTTGGACATCCATAGGAACCTCAAGCTCACAGGTTTCTTCCCATGGGAATGGTATTGGGTCCTCTGGGGGTTTTTCCTTAGATTCTGGTATACCAGTGCAGTCAATATTTTCAGCAACATGAAAATTTGGCTCTGTTAATGACAGCTGATAACTTAAAACACTACCAACTGGAACAGTTGTTCCTAGTCTGGTCTTAACTCCATCTGTGTCATTGCAATTAAAAACAGAAAAAAATGCCAAGTTCCCCCCTAAAGTCTTTAAACCTGTTGCTAAATCTGAACCATTAGGATATTCTATGTCTGTTCTTGTTGATTGATACAGTGTAGGTTTTATTCCTGTAGACTGAGAGCCATATTTTGGTTTCACGACACGGCACTCCATTATGGGCTCTGAAGAAATTCCACCCGTCCGACATTTAGACCATTCTGCAGGCTTTTGGGTGCATGTCTTATTTAAGGGAAATTCAGTCAGCTTCATTTTTTTGGCATGATCAATTGTGTAAAGCAAAGCAAATATGTGATTGCAAAAGCCTGTTATACCAGCAACACAGGAGCACTTCCCTGACTCAACAGAGCCAGAATTTGAATTTAGTTTGACTGAGAGAGAATGAGGCTGTTCATTTTTCCTCTGTGAACGGTAACATTTACATTTGATGTGTACAGAGTTGTTTTCTTTCATACAAGTAACATCATGTATGTAACCATCCCAAAAAAATTTATAACCCTTTTCAATGGGTTTTTCTACATATTGTGTATTTTTTCCTGATGATTTAGCATGTTCAGATATCATAATATGGGAGAAAGTTTCCGGTAATATGACCGTACTTCTACTCCAGGCTTGCGCTTGTTTAGTACATGTAAGAGAACTTTTTGTTTTTTCATCTTCCTTATGAATTATATTTTTTTCTGCATTTTGTTTGTTTGTTTTACAGTGAGAACATTTTATTTGTTTCTGCAGTAAGTGACAATGCCCGGGATCTGGGTCCGTACGTTACTGTGAATGTTGTACACGCCGATAAATGCCTGACCCGATTACACAACTGCGCTTTTGTGTCCGACTTTTTAAATGAGAATCCTCGGCATTTCATCCACCATTCTAGTTCTGATTTTTTACACTTTTCTGGTTCTTTTGAAAGAATAGACCCAGGGATGTCATCTAAAGTTAATACGGAACATTCTGAGCAGATGGTGTTGCTTGTAAGATTCGCCAATACTTGCGACTCGCTCATCATGACATCGACGATTTTTTCTTGTATACCTGTTTATAACATGACATCTTTTAACAATATTTGCTTTAAAGATACTAAACCATCGGTACTGTTAATTTTAAATTAATTTAATGGTTCATTTGTGATTCAAGCATTTTTTAAAATAATCTACGGCAATATAACACCTGTAATTAATATAGAGCAGAAAACTACTGTTTACATCAGCGAAGTGAAAGTAGACTCGTAATCGATTATATTATATAATATTGATTTAATGAGCGTAATTATCGATTACATTAGTCAATTACAAGGAAAATGTTAACAGTTTCGATTATTGTTATATTTTTTCTTACAACAAAACGTTGCAAAACATATTACTCACGCAAATTTATGTCGTGTATAATATTCTTTCATACATGTACGTAAATTACGTTTATCCTCGTTTGACGTCATCGCTAAGTAAGGTAGATAACCCTTCCGCTAGAGGGCACGATTTATTGAAAGCGTGTATATAGTCTTGAATGAAAGCATACTGTTTAACACACGTAGCATGTTATAAAACATATACAAAGATGTATCTGTTGATTGATCATTAACAACAATTCTTAATTTTTTTTTTATCAGCTTATGTATACTTTCCGTTTACATTTGTCAATCACTTCTCACTAGTGCAAAGTGAACAAATGCTCCATTTATCGCCAAATGCTAGATATTTGCACAGAGATTCCTGGGTCTAACGATTGTCTGTGTGTTTTTCAGCCTTTAATTAAGGTGGATCGTTAATAAGGGGCACTGCACCGATGAAATTTAGGCACGGGATAGACGGCCGTGTGTACTAAATGATAAGTCGTACAGTTTATATAAGATTCTGGAAAACAAAATTATAAAAACGCATTTAAAATAGACTTTAACTCAAAATCCGATATTGAGAGAAATTTGACAAAATCTCAAATTCTAATTAACTAAGACAAAGATTTTCAAAGAAAAAAAACCCACACCAATTCTTTGGATTTTGTTAATAAATTAAAAAAAAAACAATCATGAGAATCTGTAATTTTGTTGATTTTTTAGTTAAAAAGAAACGTGAATAAATATAAAAACAACTACAGCAGAGCTCGTGGCAAACCCACGAGTAGGTATTCCGTTGTTGCTGCGAGTTGAAAATATATGTGATGTGGTGTCAAACGATTATAATTACTAAACTTTCAGTTCTGTTTTTGTTATAAAAACGTGTTGTGATTGAAAGCCTGCATATAAAACGTATATTGAAAAAGAAAATAAGAAAATGTTTTAGTTTATGTAATCGTAACAAACATTATTTAAAAAATGAAATATTTAATGGCGAGTTAAATTTTCAGAGGGTAGCAAGCATTGTTGTAAACAGTATGTACTCATGGGTCATGTCAGGAATTGTGGTTTTTTTTTTTAAACCGAACCCGTTTACAAAACACGTAACCTTTTCTCTAAGATAACTTCTTTATTTATGTATTTCTAAATTTTTGAAAACAATGTACAATTTAGAATTGTTGCGTGCTGACAAAATTTACAGACCCTGAAACGTACTGCTACACCAAAAAAAGCGTGCGACTTACGTGCAAGAAACGTTTCGTGTTAACCGTTTCGTGTGAATCGTGAAGCGTTTCGTGTAAACCGTTTAGCGTTTCGGACAAAGTGTGCAGAATTTCGCAATTAATTATTATGGGAATCTTTACGTATGGTACTTAATTCAATTAGATCATGATAATCTATACACTGTACGCCGTTATACATGTACATGTAAGGAGCGCCGGTAATATAATTATACGAAGATTGAGTCCAAAAATTAAATCATTTTTATTTCTTGTTCTTTTCAATACAATGTTAAATTACTTTGAAAAAAAAATCCGAAATAGTAATTACAACTTTCTTTTTTGTTTAATCATTTGAATTTATTCGGAGGTGCATGGATATGTACAGAACATATTTATTTACGTGAATGATACGACATATGAAAAAAATTAACGGATGTTTGTATAACATTGTTTTCTAACGAATGTGACTAATTTAATTTTAAATATTTTTGAACATTATCAATGTAAATAATATCAGATTTATTTACTGTTTGTATTTTTACATCGTATTCTCTGAAACCAATAAAAATACTAATGTTAGAAGAAAAATCAAATCCCACCGAATACTGAAAACCCGATTTCAGTTTGTAATCATGCGGATTTTATTTTTGGTATTGACTATTGAGTTACGGTAGCATTTTTTCTGGATGATTTTTTTTATTTATTATTTTATGTAGTAAAAGCACCATTCCAATTGTTACTCAATTAACATAACAATTGATGACCCGGGGCTATATATGTTCTGAGCTGTGTGCACTGAAGCGACACAAGATTCTCGGTCGCACGTGGCGGTTGAATTAACACAGACTGACCGAATAAACAAAGGGGCGGGAAAGTGAAACAAAATGTTACACATAAGAAGAAGCCACAAAAAATGATTTTCGACAGATCTTGATATCGTTTCGCCAATCAAAAAAAAGAAAATACAGCGCGAGCTCCTGTCAGCGGGGCGGGAGCAGGGGGGGGGGGGGGGGCAGCAATGAGTTCGCTCCCACAATGAAACGAACATGTAGAAAAACTACAGAAGTGATTAATATGTGACCGATAGAATCTAATCTAAAGAGTTTAAAACTCATGTGAATATTCTTTTAAATAATCATCGGATGCCTCAACTCAGGACATTCATTTATCGTGCTAGCACCTACCGCAAACATGTAATGGAACTTTGATTATAATTTGATTTGATTTTTAAACTACCTTGTACGCTATCGTATACATCAATGCTTAATCAACTGTACAAGTAAATAAATTTATCTTTTCACCTTAAATCAATATAATAGTTGTAAACATAATAAAATATAGTTGTGTCCGTGCAAAATATGAAACATGAACGCGTGATAAAGTATATGTAGAAGATCACGAACCGACCGCGGATCACTTGTCTACTCGCGCCGGATCTCCTCAGCCATATGCGATGGATGATCATCATTTAAATGTTTAATATTTAGGGGTTGTTGTTGTTGATTTAAAGCATTATTTGTACAGTTTATAAAATATTTTACATAAACAAACCAACCATTAATTCATGTCTGACGGTGTTTCCGATTTGGAGTAATATCGTTCATTAATATTCATTTAAACTCAAATTTAATTAAATAAATACAAAATGGACAAACTTTGATAACATAAAATTAAAACAGTTCTTGTATTTACGGCTATATTAACTCAAACACGTTCACATGGAAGTGTGCGTCTCGGTGTGCGAATCTTGTGTATTAAATAACCGCTATGTAGTGCAGCCGTGGCTGAGATCCGTGGACGAACGATAGATTACGTAAAGGTAAAACGCCCAAACCCGCACAGCTCAGAACCCAGGAAGCTTTGAAAAGATTGCAGTATAATGACCTTACTCTATCAAATAGAAGTTAGTTATTTTAAACTTAAAAACCCACAATTGATCTATGTCTATTATTGCTTTAGATTGAAAATGACATTCCTTTATTAATTATCTAAACGATTTCTTAATTGACACCAAATCGTTTAATCCATAAAAAAATATGTGTAATCAAAACGAAAACAATTCTTGAGTTTGCGGATAAATAAACTCATATATGAGAGACGCAACTCTCGTGTATTAGATAACCGCTGACCGCTAGGTAGTCCAGCCGCGACCATGGTGACCGATTTTCTCGGCCGCGGGCGAGGGAGAGCTTACGTAATGGTACACACACACAGCTCTGATTCAAGGTAGATTTTAAATGCATGGAGTTAATAACTAAAATGTAATGCATAGATTTTTTTTCATTCCATATTTTGTGGTTTACTAGAAAAGAAAAACAATGATTTGTTTCCCAAATCAAGTTTTTAAGGATTATAAGAACTTAACAACAATGACTTAAACTCCTAAAATAAAGCACGTATTCTAAAAAAAAAATTCTTATGAATTAATGCCGTTTGTATAAACCAGCATACTTTCTGCGGTAACTTTATGCCAGTTGTACGCGCAAAGACTTTCGTTAACTTGTCAAATAAAAACAAGTACATGTTAACATGTAAAGCTTTTTACACTCATACTACACAAATCTCATACAAAATAACTTTGTAACGACCTTTATGAGATCCCAACAAACAACTTTTCCAGCGACAGCCATATCAAAATCCTAACCGTTTTTGAGTTATTAAGCAAAATTTTTTAGGGGCCATTGGCCCTTCATTTAGGGGGCCAGCCCTTTTTTATTGGTGTCAAATGAAAGCCCTTGATATTCTGCACAACTTTTATTCTACATGTCTTAACAAAATGTTTTTCGTTTAAAAGATATAAATCTAAATTTTTGCACTTTTTTAAATCTTGTTTTTTGACCCCCTACCTTTTCCTAAATAAAAAACGTAATCTAAAAACAAAAACAGATGTGCACAACTACAATGTCTCTGTTATTCATATTCGTTGGATTCCCATTCCCTGCTATCATAGTCTCGGGGCCTTTGTCTGGAAACAAAAGGCCCTAAAAAAAATTTAAAAGGGGAATAACTCTTTAACGGAAAGGGAATTCTACATTTTATGAATTGCTTAAGATAGTGTTTTGTAAAGTACATTAGCCCTGAAAATTTGAGCAAAAACCGTTCAGAAATGAGCAAGATATGAAGCCTCAAAGTTCGCGTCTAGGAAACAAAAAAAAAAAAACTAGAGCAAATCTCGTTGCAAAGCAACGAGTGGGTCTTCCGTTGATGTCGGAAGTAAAGCTTGAAGTTCCTGTAAGAAGCAGAGCTCTTAAACCAATAACAATAGTAAATTAAATAAAAAGATGAAAAAAAATCGAATTATTCCTGGTACGACTTAACAAAACCCGAATGATTTTAAGTACGACTTAACGAAAACCTTTTCGATTTCAAGAACGACTTAACAAAAAAAATCCGAATGTGTTCAAGTACGACTTAACAATTATTTTTGGAACGAGTTAACTTTACTTTCAACATAACGCTATTTTTTAAACCAAGGACGCGGAATCAAAATTTCCGGAAAAATCAATTTTTAAACCCCGATATCTCTTTAATGCATCGTTCGATTTTAAAACGGATTTCAGTGTTAGATTCAGCTTGATAAGCTTTATAAAACACATATTCATTTTTGATTTGATCAGAAAATTCATTTTTTCGAAAAATTTGTTTCACTTCCGGTTTCGACCGGAAGTGACGGATTTTTATTTCCAGCCTTATTGCACATGTAAATTGCCAAATTCATAATCAGAGACAATTTCAAGACTCTATCTTAAAGCGTTTTTGAGAAATGTCGCGGACAAAATGACTTTTTTAAAGTTTAAAAAAGACGTAACGTCAAAACGGAAGTGACGTTGTTATGGAAACTTTAACATCATTGAGGCATTATAATTGCACATAATCCCTGAAAGTTTCCTTTTAATAAGTTGAAAACTTTTTGAGTTATGAAGCCGAAAAGGAGTCAGAAAAAAAAGAAAAAGAAAAAAAATAATAACTAGAGCAAAGCTCGTTGCAAAGCAACGAGTGGGTCTTCCGTAAATGACGGAAGTAAAGCTGGAAGTTCCTGTAAGAAGCAGATCTCGTCAACCAATAACACGATTAACGAAAATAAAAAGATGAAAAAAAATCGAATTATTCCTGGTACGACTTAACAAAATCCGAATGATTTTAAGTACGACTTAACAAAAAACCTTTCCAATTTCAAAAACGACTTAACAAAAAAAATCCGAATGTGTTCAAGTACGACTTAACAATTATTTTTGGTACGAGTTAATTTTACTGTGAACATTACACTATTTTTTAAACCAAGGACGCGGAATCAAAAATTCCGGAAAAATGAATTTTTAAACCCCGATATCTATGTAATGCATCGTCCGATTTTAAAACGGATTTCAGTGTTAGATTCAGCTTATTAAGCTCTACAAAATACGTATACTTTTTTTATTTGATCAAAAAATTTATTTTTTCGAAAAATTTGAATCACTTTCGGTTTCGACAGGAAATGACGGATTTTTATTTCCAGCCTTATTGCACATGTAAATTGCCAAATTCATGACCACGGAAAATTTCAAGACTCTATCTTAAAGCGTTTTTGAGAAATGCCGCGGACAAAATGACTTTTTTTAAACTTTAAAAATGACGTAACGTAAAAACGGAAGTGACGTTGTTATGGAAACTTTAATATCATTGAGGAATTTTAATTGCACATAATCTCTGAAAGTTTCATTGAAATTGGTTGAAAACTTTTTGAGTTATGAAGCCGAAAAGGAGTCAGAAAATCAAAGGCCTGAAGGGCCATAATGGCTTACGGGTTTGATATGACTATGTATGGAGTATGATTCAATCTATTCTTATGGATAATTTGGTGTATCCATAGTTCTATAGAAAGTAATCAGTTAATATAGCTTTACAGAAACTAACAGAACTGATATTGACATGCCCTGTTTACTGATTGGTCGAACCTTAGAAACTAAAACTGCAGGATTGGAATCTGAACGACTTTTTTTCAATTGGTTTAAACTACAATTGATTTAAGGAAAATCATGGACTGCATGACATAATTAAAATATATATATTAATAAATCGAAGTCCAATATGAGACAATTTGTATTCTTCTTTTATCCAACGTACTGACGTATATTGAAAGTAATTTAGCTAATTAAAGTTACTTTATACAGTCAATACATTAATTTGTTTCAAAAAAATGTAAATATAAACAATAAAATGTTATTTTTCTAGCTAAGTGGATGGAAGTGCATCTTGTACATGATGCTTTATTCTAGAGAAAAAAAAGGCATTGCTTTCAGTGTTTTTAGATTTATTTAGCACTAATAACACTGCATGGTATTTTATACAACTACAATAGTACAGTACAATAATACTGCATAAAAAATTTGTCAAACTATCTAAACATATCTAATGATAATTGGCAGGATTTTTATTAGTTTGAATGTAAAATATAATTCCTGAGTATTTTAGTAAACTTTGCATATACAAACAAAGAACACCAAAAAAAAAACACAAGCAAAAAAAACTATAATCATGCAAGATAGACAATACTGCTTATCATGTATACATGAGATATAAGTATGGCATTTTGTAGATATCTATAAAAATGTTTCAAAAAGGGGTATAAGACACATAAACTACCAAAATGTGTACACAAAAATCTTAATGATAAGGAACAAACTGAGGAACTAGTCATATATTAAAAATATAGAGACAGTACAAAACAGTTCCATTGACTGTAAGTAGAAGACATTTCAAGTATATCTAATAAGGTTGTCTATAACTGCATATCATGAAATGTTTTCTGTGTAATACTAACATATACATGCAGACTGGCAATGGAAGGACAAAGACTAATTTAATAACATTTCATTCAAGAGTTGAGAAGCCAAAGTTTAATAGTGTGACTAAATTTTCTTGTATATTTTCAAATGAATATAAATCAAACTCATAATCATACATTACTGCTTAAAATGTGCAGTAAGTGATATAAATCTGTTTTAGAGAAAAGTTGACTATAATCTACAAAGCATGATTATATGAAAAAAAGAAGAAGATACATTCAATTTATGAGAAAAATTTGACAGTTTTGTACTGCAAAAGAACATTAAAGAAGTCAGAGTGCAGTGAGCATGTCTGTCTGGGTAAAAAAATCTAGGAAATATTGAAACATATGATTATACAATAACTACAGTGCTGTTAAAAAGCTAAACTTTGGATGTGGTATTTTTCTGAATGTGTACAATGATTGAATGTAAAATAAATCAGTAAAGAAAACACAAATAGTGTAACTAACTAAGTATGATTTAAAAACTAAAAGCTAATCAAACATTATTGGCATTCATTATGACAAGTGAACAAAAACTTTCCAAGCACTACAACCACTACCAAATGCATCATGTATGGTAGTGTAAAAAAGCAAAAAAAGAACATAAACATATATACATCATTTGTTTTACAATGAAATGTAGAACTTTAAACACAGTTTTTAGAGGCACACATGTACATGTATAATTTTGTGCAAGATTTTTTCTAAAGAACAGGGTTTATGTTTAATAAACAATTAATAAATGGTGATACATGAGTATTCATGGGAAGAATTTACAGAATATGGTATGTTACTCCAATGAAAGTTATGAAAATTTTAAGGAATTTTTACGCAGTGGTAGCATTACTAAATTTTTAAAAATGTCTTGAAATGAATTAATTTTTGCACCACTTTTCAACAATATACAATGGTACTCAACTTCACAAAAAATGAAAAAACCATAGTAAAATCATTGTGTTGTGTTGAACTAGAATATTGTTGAACAAAAAGCATTATAAGAAATGTAGAAACACACATGTTGCATATGTAATAACCACATATCATTAAAAAATGTAGGAAATACAATTTTGAAGAAAAGCCAAATTTGTCAAGAATGTTTGCACACATACACACACAAAAAAATTGAGCAAAATTGGAGCCTTGTCAAAATGAATGAAAAGAAAAGGAACTTGCATTTATATCAATTTTAGGTATGTTGATATTCTAAATAGTTTATAGAACCCACATAAACAATATTTTTCTTCAGCTGCAGCAATTCCAATTTGTCAAAAGTTCAGTTTGAAATTTCTGTTAGTATGAAAGTTCATTATATTTTGAGTTCAATTTTTAATTTCAATGATTTCGTTTTCTCTTGCGGTGATTTCTGCAGTCAGTGGAAGTTTGCAAAGTAAAACAGACTCCACTTCATGAAGTTGACATTCCAAGTAATGCGCCAGGGCTTCACTGCTAATTTTAAATTCTTCATACTCTCCATTGGCATCATCAGCAGTAAGGGATGCCAAATTTTCCTCCAGCCATTCGAAGCCAATGAAAGAAACTCTTCTGTGAATAACTGGGGTATCAACTTCCTGTAAAATTATTCAAAAGTTTTACTTTATTGTAGAGTGTTCATTAAGTTCATGTTAACAGCTGCTTCATTTTAAAGAAATTTAATCTTAAAATATACAATCCATTTAAAGTAAGGGTGTATATAATATATTTTCTGCCATAAAATGAATGATATTATGAATAGTTAAACATTATGAATAGTTAAACTAAATAAGTACAAGATTTTACCTCAATGTTTGTACGAGATGTCGTTGATACGCTTTTCTCATCATTGTACAGCTGTACAACAACATTTGTTATACTTATGTGTCTGCCAACGGAAGTTTTCTCCTTACACAAGTCCCTCCACAAGGAGACTTTGCACGAACCCGATGCATCTTTTACTTTAATAGTCCTAACTGGGGTATCCTCCCCGTTAACTCTTACGGACCTTTCAATCTCTTCCTGTTAAAATTACAAAATACAATTTATACAATGATTAAATCTATTATTAAGTTTTCTTTACTAAGGTTATGAAAAAACACAACAATGTTATTTGATTACCTATTGAATATATTAACAGAATATATCAATTAATGGATTAACTTTTGCTACATTTATTTAAAATACAAAACATAATATTAAAAAAATACTTACTGAAACAACTTGCCCCCTAAGGGTAACAAGGGTCTTCACAGGAGATGTTTGGACCGTTTTAATGTTCACCTCAGCAGCAGGAGGTGGACATGCGATGTCTTTTCCCCGTTGTATTAATGATGCTGGGACTTCCATAGGACCAGTCTTAAGGACTTTGCTTCTGTTGGTCATGACAATTGATTTGCCTACATCATTTTTAAGGATGACATTCAACAGCATAACAGTTTGTCCCTCTTTCATGAGATGTAGTTTTGCCGAGTCATACAAGACTCCTTTTACAGCCATCGTGTTGTCCGCAAAGCCAATGACTGTTGATTGGCGCTTTTCACCACCTGCATTTTTGTACGAAATAACTGGGCCAACTCCACAAACGTTAACTTTAATTGCTGAGGCGTAAGGTGTGGATTGACTGCTGCCACGAAAGGCTTCTTCTAATGTCTTCATCTATAAGTGAAAAATAGTGATGTTAATAATAAAACCTTTAATTACTAGTAATATTTTACTTGCAGCGTAAAGCAAGAAACACAGGTTTATGATCAGAGAAATATGTTTCCAGTACACCACTAGAATGTATTAAATTTTTGTTAATATTTGTGTACACATGATCCAAAATAGTGTTGTAATTAGTTGAAGATGTACTGACTAGTTGAGACAAAGAATAATTAGAGTATAGAAAAGTTGGCAAACCTTGGATTTGACTGAAATTCAAGTTAAAGTCTCCCATAAAAATGTGAGGATTCTTTAAATTGTAAACAGTATCTAAATGAGCAAAAAACTTCTTGTACAATTTTAATGATGCAAGCTTTGGGGAACAGTACAAGAAACAAATGTGAATAAGCAGATCTGCATGTAATATGTAACCATGTGCAAATTCAACACCAAGGATATTGGCCCCAACAAAGGAATTTATGAAACCTTTTGTGTAAACTGCTAAGCCATGATATGCTCTGCCATTACAGCAAGTGTCATCATTTCTTGACAAATTGAACCCTTCCAGATTTACAATGCCTGATCGGTCATTTGGTTTAAGACAGGTTTCTCCAAATGCTATGATATTAGAAGCCAACATGTTGGCATCTGCACGAACATCATCAATATGCTTTTTCAAAGACCTACAGTTGTGAAAAATTATTTTGAAAATATGTTCTGAAATGTTGTAAAGCAGAGGGATTGATATATTAACCTGAGAAGATGTTCGCATTCTATTCATTTCCTCCACAACAGGAGAAGACACTTTAATACAATCTGGATCAAAATTTAGTAAGAAGACAGAGGTCAATTGTTTAACACGACTTAAAGCAACATAATACAAATGATCTATTTTTTTTTTGCCAAGACCCAAAACAGCACTTTCAAGAGTACAACCTTGTGCTTTATGTACAGTTTTTGCTGCTGCAAGACAAAGAGGAAATTGTCGGCGAGTTACATGGAAAGATTTATAATAACTTATATTAAACTTTCTTGTTGTTTCTATAATTGGGGTCCATGTTGAAGAAATATCAGGAGAGAACAGATGTTGATATTGAGTCCTGCACTTTTTACCAATATCTTCTGAACAGAATTTCACCCAAACAATACTACATCTAGAAGATCCAGGTACCCTGAAATCAAGTTTTGATATTGTGCAAGGTGTACCATTTGCCAATCCATCTGATACATCAATATTAACACAAATTTCTGCTGGCAGACCCTCACCAAGACACAAATATTTGTTTAATCCTTTTGTTTTTGTGGCATCTTCTGGAATTTTCATCAGAATTTTTTCATGTAAAGAGGATGGTAAGTCTCCAGATATACTATCAATGGCCTCTACAATGGTTTTTTTGGAATTGCACACATGCTGAAAAATAGTTCTGTTATAGTTCTGAACGTCACATCTGTGTGTGAATAAATGTGGCACATTCCGTGTTGTATCATTTTCTTCTTCAAGAATTTGCATTTTTAATGCTGTTATGTCTTCTTCCAAATGATTTCCTTCTCTAATTCGATTCAACATTTCAGCAAATTCCAAATCATCTTTCTGTCTCATAATTTGATCCAATTCAAACAATAGAAAATGATCAGTCCATAAATTTGTTCCTAAAGATGCAATACTTTCAGTATTACTAGAAGCAAATATCCACTGATCAAAAACTGGTTTCAGTTGAAACAAATCCCCAAAACATATAACTGAAATACCACCAAATGGTCTAATGCAACCCAAGATTTCTTGCAATCGTAAATTTATAAAATTGAACATATTTTTTCCTACCATAGATATTTCATCAATAAAAAGAAGTTTTAGAAATTTAAATTTTGACTGAAAGTTGCTCAACTGTTGCATGTCAAGAGGTTTATAATGAAACCCTTGGTCTGCTGGAATATTAAAAGCAGAGTGTACAGTACAACCACCTACATTGAAAGCAGCTTTGCCAGTTGGTGCACAAATCAAAATATGAACATCATCTGGATTTTCACCAGGCTGGTGTGAAAAATGCTTTACAAGTGCCTGATAAAGAGCTTTTAGTAACACACTTTTACCAACGCCTGCACCACCACTAAGAAAGTGATAAAGTGGATCTGTTTTAGTTTTCATCCAATTAAGTACATGATAGAAAAACTCCTTTTGTTTAACATTTAATGTTCTAACAAGATTTCTGTATTCATCATCAGTCAATTCCCTTGAAAGCTGTTCCTCTTGGTTTGGTATTTGTTTTCTACCAATGTTTAGATCTAATGCAAGATCATAGTCATTATTTTCAAAGCTAGTTCCTGGATTGAAGCATCCGTATTCTTCGCATATTCTTGATCCGCTTTCAGCATCACATTCATCTTGGTGTTGCAATTCAGAAATAACAGAACATTCTTCAGTTGCTGACACTGTATATTCCAGTTCAGATATATTAATCGTATAATCACATACATAGTTTTTTCTCTTCCTTTCAATTTCTCCTTGATTGTCAACATATCTTTCTTCATAACTCGAAAAATTTGCTAAAATATCAGAATATTTTTTCCAAGGCAAATATAACATTAACTGTTCCCGGAAATAGTTTTCATTGTCATTTCCTTTACTGTAGCCTACAGAATAAAGCACTCTTGGACGCTGTCTCTTTACCATAACAGTACCATCATGAAAAACATGTTCTTCACACTCCAAAAGTACATTTACATCTGAAGACTCTTGATCGTCATCAGAATCATGATCGTACGTTTCTGGCAGTTCTTCTGGAACAGCTTTGGAACAATTTTTGTTGTGATTATCTGGTCTTTTTTTACCATACTGCACAGTATATAGAGCCACAAAATCTGCCAAACATAATTTACTCATTGACTTTGGTCGTCTTTGATAACGCTTTATAGTGCTGTCTGATTCTACAGAGGTTGATGCTTTTGGTAGTTCTTTTAACACAGTATTTGGTTTCATTAGAGTTACTCTTTCACTTTCTGGATTTGTATCTACAAATACTACATCTCTAGAGGACCGTCTTAATGGCATCTGTAGCACTAGATAACACGCCTCTTGAGCTCCAACCTCAACATGATTCAAAAATGTATTGCCAACTTTTCTTACTTGGTCTCGAATGTTACTAGAAGCATTTTTGGATTCCCTGCATGCAGTACTGAGCAAATTGGACATTCCTCGTTGTCCTTTAGAAATGTATGATACAATATAGGCTGCACATGCATATGGATCAAGTATATATTGTATATCCATGTTAGCTTCCCAGCATTTCAGTAATGTTTCATTGTAGTTGTTTACTCTAATTTCAGACAAAGCTCGCCTCAAAAACACTTTTTTTTGGCCAGATTTAATACTTGATCTTATGGCTAGAATATACTTATCATACGAGAGTTTCAATGAAGTCAAAAACTGTTCAAATGTTAGATCACAATTTTCCCCTGATTTCAACCCATCTAAAAATGAAGTAATTTGTTTGTAATTATTTTTTGCCTCAGTAATGTCTTCTCTATCATCATTTAAGCCCTCTAAAATCACAGTTTTATCAAGAGGAGGTAGAGGAAATCCAAAACGACAAACAGGCTGACCTTTTTTTCTGCAAGATTGGGCATGTCTATGAGTTTGATAATTGACTAATGTAGCAATAGATTGATTTTTGCTGCAAGAAATATATTTGTCAACAAATGTTTCAATTTTATTATTTGGATCATTAACAATAGATGGGGCCTTGTCAATCCAAATAAGCATGTGAACATGTGGGGAACCTCTCTGTTGGAATTCTACTCGGAAGAAAAAATCTACTATTTTACCTATTGGAGAACTTTCATGCTTTAATACATTGTTTAAAAACATTTGGAATCTATGATCAAAATATCTAGCACATGTTACAGGATCAGCTTTAATAAGTTCACTTTTTTCAAACCATGTCAAATTTTCAATTTCTAAATCTGTGAATGTTTTGTTCCTGAGAAACTTTCCTAACACTCTTAGTAAAGGTTTCCATTTAGTTTCTGCTGCAGAGAAAGAGCAAAACCATGTTGGAATGCCCAATTGTCGAATCATTGCATATATGTCTTTCTTCGTTCTCTCCCAGTACGGTGGCGAGCCACGAATCGTTCGTAGAACTCTAAAGCCCTCATCATGCTTAATGATATTTTCAATTGAACCCTCTGACAAAACTTCATTCACAGTAAGTTTTTTACCCTTCATTTTACATTTTCTTACAGCAAGTGACACTTTATCAGATATTTGTTTTATCTGCAATTTCTTGAGTTTAAAAAAGATATTTGTCACATTTTTAGCTACTCTCCTGTCACAGTTTCTTAATTCCCACTTACAAATTGTGCTAAAGTGGACAGGGGTAGATCGAGAATTGTTGTTTTTCCTGGTTTCACCGCAGTATATTGCTGGGAAGGAGAGGAATTCAGAATCTTTATCTTGAAACATTCCTAATGGAGTGTTCCCCTCTGCTGGGGCAATGCTTAAAATTCTATTGAATTCTCGAAAATCTGCAGGGTGCATAACAGTATCAAGATTTCCTGAGGACCTCAAAACTGACCCATCATCCTCTGACCATTCGTCTTCTTCAAACTCCTGTTGCTCTTGTTCACTATCTGAATGGTTTAATCTTTCTTGAATTTCTTTCTCCTTTAATAAACCATCATTATTTACAATATTCCAACTCTCGTTTAATTCTATCCCTTCATTTTGAAACAATTTGCTATTCTGTATTAACCATTGTGCTGCCATTAGAATTTTTTCTGGTCGGACTTGTTCAAACGCTATGTGGCTTTTAAAGTTGAGACTTCTTTTAAGTTTTATTGGAATTGTCTCACTAGCATCCATATTTCTTGGTAAGAGTTTAACTGTTTTGTTCACATCAGCGGGAACATTTACAACGTTACCGTGCATAGCTAACTGACCCCCTCTGGGCAATTCTTTGATCTGCATAAAAGGGATTCTTGGCGATATCAATCTTTCTTCTAATTTTGTCAATCCTTGCAATTCATTTGGTATTGCTGGAAAACAAAAGCCATTACCAATGGAACAGGGTGGAACTTTACTTTCCATAAGATATGTTTTGCATTGTTTGCAGATCCATTCCTTGTTATTTACCGTTTTAATTGATTTTACACACATTTGTAACAAATTCTTTTGGAGTTTCTGAGAACATCTAAATTCTTCAACAGATTGTTTAAAGAATAGTTGACTGCAACTAACACATATATATTCTGGTCCTTGGGATATAAGTAAATGAAATTCTGATACCAGTTTATCGGAATTATCACAACATTGCTTTTTGCAACCAGTAGATGTTTGTGATTTCTTTTTGCGCTTCTTTTTATTTACATTAGTATCATTATCCATTAGATTCTGAGACTTAAAAGGCAGGTCTACAAGTTTTACAGCTCTTTGGTCTTCACATGAAGTGAGGTCAATTTTCTCATTCACATTTAAAGCTTCCTTACTTTTTGGACAAATGCTATCTGGAATAGTGCAAATATTAACATCTGCTACTCTGTGTTCATACTTGAGTTTGAACTCTGACATAGTACAGATTTTAATCACATGCAAATCATATTGTTCATCTATTCCATTGACAAGACATCTCAAATGAAGACATAGTTCCTGTAAGGTTTTCTTTTGAATAATAACACTTGTTCCGTCGGGCGAGGATAAACCTGCAGCATTTCTAGCATGCGAATCAAAAACAAAAAAAAAACCATTCTGACTTGAAATTGCGATGGCACTTTCCTTACACAGGAATATGCAAAATTGATTCTCATTTTCATTTCCTGAGAGTCCCATCGCAAGTGCTATCTTTAAATTGACAAATGGATAGTTTCCAGAGAAATTTTCATTAATGGTTCCATTGTATGTTTTTTTAATTTTCCAGTTAAAAACTATTTTATCCATTTGAATAAATGGTGGTACATCTTGTGGCTCAAGAAAGGACCTATAAGACATTAAAGTTTCTCTAGCAAAGTTGTAAACATAATCCCCTTGAATCAGAATTTCATCTAGATCTTTGGCTACCCACTCCGAAGATATGAAAGGTTTCATGTAAAGTTTAATCAGAAAAACAGTGCAACAAGGTAAGCATTGCCGTCCACGAGACTCAAAGCTGAACAACTCATCACCTTGGTGGAAAGTTCCCTGAATCGGAAAATCAGTTTTGGGTCCAGGATTCAATTCTACATCACCACACAAAAACAACAACACTGAAACAATCAAACAAACCTTGTTCATGTTTGATGCTAAATATAGAAGAAGAAACCATTTTTTACCCATTGTGTTTTTCTTTTGAATTTTCTTACTCTTATTACAGCTATAACATCCTATTCTAGCACGCCACTGTGCAATGTCTACCCCCATTTTATGAATTCAACAACAAGAAACTATTGAACAATTTAAAAGATCTATATTTCACATCAATTTTTTAAATATTAGACTTCTTTCAAACTTTTTCTGCACCAAATACACCCCTGCAGTAGTTTAATTCAATCTTTAATATCCTTAAGTGTACCCACAAGATTTTTAAACAGAAATAATTAGCTCCATTTCAACATATAATAGCATTTCCAAAACAAATATCAAAGCATTTTAATTATTTTAATTTGAAATCAATCTTTCAATATAATACTTCTGAATAAAAATATCAACTCTAGCATTCAAAATTAAAGTATGAACTCCAGCAAATTCAGAATAAAAATCTCAACTCCAGTGATCAGAATGATAGTATAAACTCCAGCAATCAGAATAAATATATCAACTCCAGATTCAATATGTAAATTCTACTCCAAAGAATGTTTTGTATAATTTATCAACTCCAGATATTATATGTTTTGCATCTCCAGAATACTATAATATCAACTCCAGTAATCAAATTTGGTTCAACTCCAGAATACATACATGTACAAAATCTGCTCCATCATTTAAATATCAACTCCAGGTATTCATGCGAAATATCAAGGCTGTTTTCTTGAAATAAACATAAATTATGGAATTTACTCAATACTCAAGTTGAATCTACAACTCTTACTCTGAATAAAATTCAAAGAATATTTATAGCATAGTTAAGATATTATACGGTACGTATGACACTTTCACTATATCAAGCAATCTGCATCAATATCAATACATATGCATATTCGTAATGTTAGGACCCTATTTAATATTGGCTGTGATAAAGATGGGTCCTTTTCACACTGATTAAATGTTCTGTAGAATATTCTCTAGATCGTTTTATTCTTTCTGTCGTTTGTATTCATGCAAGTACACGGTCTGGTGGATTTGTTTACAAACAAACTACAACATGTGCTCAAGGCTAACGTAAAATGTATTTAAAATATAATTATCAATAACAAAACCTTGTTTTCTACAGAAAAAATATATGTAACGTACCTTTTCCTCACTTTCTCAAGCTTCTACGCGGTCTTTGGGAATCTTTCTTGAACAAACTTAGCTTCGATGCGATGATTGCGATCGGCCAGACAAGCTATTTTCTAGACATCACGTGACTACGTATCACAAACTACGCACAAAATAATTCTTTCTGTGCACCTTTCATAACACACGACGCAGAAGACACTTTTTCCTGATATACTTAATAATTGTTGTTTTTAGACATTCAGTAATATAATGACACAAAAACGCTTTACATCAACATGCACTCGAATATCAGTAAACCTTGTATTCCTACGCACTATGAACTGGCGCGAAAATGTCATAACGTTAGAGTTCTCTGCCCTTCTTTAAACATGGCGCTGTTGTAATATTCATTCGCGTAAGGTTTAGAGTTTTATTAAATTTAACAAAATTATTTCATATTGGTTACAATAACGTAAATGATTAAAAACATACGGAAAAATATAATCTTGCTTAAAGATATTAATTACGAACAACAAATAGTTAACTTTGCAACATTCGAATGAAACTATTTTGTGTCGCCCATGTTCAAATAATTGTCAACTCTTTGCCGTAAAGATTAGACCGGCAACTAGATGGCCGTAAGCCATAAAAAAGAAAAAGAAAAAAAATAATAATAACTAGAGCAAAGCTCGTTGCAAAGCAACGAGTGGGTCTTCCGTTAATGTCAAGAGAAAAGCTAGAAGTATCTGTAAGAAGCAGAGTTCTTAAGCCAAGAACAAGAGTAACTAAAACAATTTAGTATAAAATCGAATAATTCTTGGTACGACTGAACAAAAACTTTTTCGATTTCAAGAATATCTTAACAAAATAAACCCGAATGTGTTCATGTACGACTTGACACGATTATTTTTGGTACGAATTAATTTTTCATTTAACTTCACGCTTTTTTTAAAATCAAGAACGCGGAATCAAAATTTCCGGAAAAATCAAATTTTAAACCCGAACTTCTCTGTAGTGCATGGTCCGATTTGAAAACGAATTTCAGTGTTAGATTAAGCTTACAAAGTTCTTTGTTTTTGCTAAATGAAAAATACAAATTATCGCTTAGAAAAAAGTTATCATAAAAAGACTTACTAGCCATTTTAGCCCCTAATTTTAGGGGCCAGACCTTTTTTCTTTATATCAAATAAAGGTCTCGCAAATGTAAACATATTTTGTTCATATGTATTCACGAATTGTTAAACGTTTTTGAAATATCTGAACAGCTGTGTTTTAGGGGCCGACCCTTTAACTCCTTATCGGGGCGACCAACAAAATTTTTTTAGTTGCCATATTGTTAAGAACATTATTCTTAACATTTTGTGTTCTACATTGCTTTTAAAAATATTTCTCCTTTTTCAGATATTAATAGTCAAAGTTTTGAACTTCTGGCCCCTTGAAACCCCTAATTACGTAATATATGACTTTGCTATGGTACTGTAAAGATAAACAGCTGTACAGTGAACATTTTTGCTTCTATAATTAATAACAAATTTTTGTTCAGTAAAGAGTTATTGTAAGACGATTTTAGAGCCCTCTTGGCCCCTAATTTGAGGAACCAGCCCCTTTTTCTTGATATCAAATTAAAGGTCTTGCAAATATAAACATATTTTGTTCACCAAGTGTTCACAAAGAGTTAACCGTTCTCGAGATATCTGTACAAATGTGTTTAAGGGGCCGACCCTTAAACTCTTTAATGGGGCCATCAACAAAAAAATTTAAGGTGCCATATTGTACAGAACATTATTTTGAGCAACTTTTGTTCTACATTGCTTTTCAAAATGTTTCTCCTTTTTCCGATATAAATGATCAAAGTTTTGAACTTCTGGCCCCTTGAAACCCCTAATTACGTAATATATGACTTAGCCATGGTACTGTATAGATAAACGGTTGTACAATGAACATTTTTGCTTCTATGATTGATAACAAATTATTGTTCAGTAAAAAGTTATTGTAAGAAGACTTTAGAGCCCCCCTGGCCCCTAATTTGAGGGGCCAGCCCCTTTTCCTTGATATCAAATTAAAGATCTTGCAAAAATAAACATCTTTTGCTTTACATTATTTAACAAAATATGTATACATCAAAAGATATTTCAGAAAATGTTCAAAAATTTCGTGGAATAATTTGGTTCTTATTTTCAGGTTCAGGCGAGCTTCGAAGCCTTGCACAATTTTCATAAGTAAAGGCAATGGGGTACATCTACATACATTTATCTACAATCCCTCAAAATTTCAGGCTTCTATCTTGATTAGTTTCGGAGAAGATGCGTGGACAAAATGACCCTTAAAAATTTACAAAATCGTCAGTTTCTGAAACCGGAAGTGACGTCATACGTTCAAATTTTAACAACCTAGAGTATTTACGATACCAAACAAGTTCTGAAAATTTCGTGGTAATCGGTTGAATAGTTTTTGAGAAATAAGCCTCAAGAAAAGTCAGAGGAAGAATAATAATAATGAAAAAGAATCCGAAGAAAAACAATAGGGTCTTCCGTTGGAAACGGAAGACCCTAAAAAGAAACCGAAGAATAACAAGAGGGTCTTCCGTTGAAAACGGAAGACCCTAATAACTAGAGCAAAGCTCGTTGCAAAGCTCGTTGCAAAGCAACGAGTGGGTCTTCCGTTAATGTCGAAAGTAAAGCTAGAAGTTCCTGTAAGAAGCAGAGCTCTTAAACCAATAACAAAAGTAGCTAAAATAAAAAGATGAAAAAAAATCGAATTATTCCTTGTACGACTTAACAAAACCCGAATGATTTTAAGTACGACTTAACAAAAACCTTTTTGATTTTAAGAACGACTTAACAAAAAAATCCGAATGCGTTTAAGTACGACTTAACAATTATTATTGGTACGAGTTAACTTTACGATAAACATTATGCTATTTTTTAAACCAAGGACCCGGAATCAAAATTTCCGGAAAAATCGATTTTCAAACCCCGATATCTCTGTAATGCATCGTCCGATTTTAAAACGACTTTCAGTTTTAGATTCAGTTTAATTAGCTCTACAAAACACATATTCATTTTTGATTTGATCTGAAAATTCATTTTTTCGAAAAATTTGTTTCACTTCCGGTTTCGACCGGAAGTGACAGATTTTCATTTCCAGCCTTATTACAGAGGTAAATCGACCAAATCATAACCATTGAAAATTTCAAGCCTCTATCTCAAAACATTTTTGAGAAACGCCGCGGACAAAATGACTTTTTGAAAATTTTAAAAATGACGTTACGTCAAAACGGAATTGACGTTGTCAAGAAAACTTTACCATCTTTGAGGGATAATAGTTTCACATTATCTCTGAAAGTTTTATTAAAATCGGTTGGAAACTTTTTGAGTTATAAAGCCGAGAAGGAGTCAGAAAAAAAAAGAAAAAGTATAATAATAATAACTAGAGCAAAGCTCGTTGCAAAGCAACGAGTGGGTCTTCCGTTAACATCGGAAGTAAAGCTGGAAGTTCCTGTAAGAAGCAGAGCTCTTAAACCAACAACAAGAGTAACTTAAATAAAAAGATGAAAAAAATCGAATTATTCCTGGTACGACTTAACAAAATACGAATGATTTTAAGTACGACTTAACAAAAACCTTTCCGATTTCAAGAACGACTTAACAAAAAAATCCGAATGTGTTCAAGTACGACTTAACAATTATTTATGGTACGAGTTAGTTTTACTTTGAACATTACGCTATTTTTTAAACCAAGGACGCGGAATGAAAATTTCCGGAAAAATCAATTTTTAAACCCTGATATCTCAGTAATGCATCGTCCGATTTTGAAACGGCTTTCAGTGTTAGATTCAGCTTAATAAGCTCTACAAAACACATATTCATTTTTGATTTGATCAGAAAATTCATTTTTTCGAAAAATTTGTTTCACTTCCGGTTTCGACCGGAAGTGACAGATTTTCATTTCGAGCCTTATTACAGAGGTAAATCGACCAAATCATAACCATTGAAAATTTCAAGCTTCTATCTTAAAGCGTTTTTGAGAAACGCCGCGGACAAAATGACTTTTTGAAAATCTTTAAAATGACGTAACGTAAAAAGGAAAGTGACGTTGTCAAGAAAACTTTAACATCTTTGAGGGATAATAGTTTCACATTATCTCTAAAATTGTCATAAAAATCGGTTGGAAACTTTTTGAGTTATAAAGCCGAGAAGGAGTCAGAAAAAAAAAGAAAAAGTATAATAATAACTAGAGCAAAGCTCGTTGCAAAGCAACGAGTGGGTCTTCCGTTAATGTCGAGAGAAAAGCGATAACTACCTGTAAGAAGCAGAGTTCTTAAGCCAAGAACAACAGTAACTAAAACAATAAGAAAAAAATTCGAATAATTCTTGGTACGACTTAACCAAATCCGAATGATTTTAAGTACAACTTAACAAAAACCTTTCCAAATTCAAGAATGTCTTAACAAATTAAACCCGAATGTGTTCATGTACGACTTGACACGATTATTTTTGGTACGAATTATTTTTTAAACCAAGAATGCGGAATTATAATTTCCGATAAAAATCAAATTTTAAACCCAAATTTCTCTGTAATGCATGGTCCGATTTTAAAACAAATTTCAGCGTTAGATTAAGTTTAAAAAGTTCTTTGTTTTTGTTAAATGAAAAATATCATATTATCGCTTATAAAAAAGTTATTATAAAAAGACTTACTAGCCCTTTAAGCCCCAAATTTGAGGGGCCAGCCCTTACTTCTTTATATCAAATAAAAGGTCTCGCAAATGTAAACATATTTTGTTCACATGTATTCACAAATTATTAAACGTTTTCGAGATATCTGCACAGTAGTGTTTTAGTGGCCGACCCTTTAACTCCTTATCGGGGCCACCAACAGTACATTTTTAATTGCCATATTGTTAAGAAGATTATTCTTAACATTTTGTGTTCTACATTGCTTTTCAAAATGTTTCTCCTTTTTCAGATTTTAATGATAAAATTTTTGAACTTCTGGCCCCCTGAAACCCCTATTTACGTAATATATGACTTAGCCATGGTACTGTAAATATAAACAGCTGTACAGTGAACATTTGTGCTTCTATAATTAATAACAAATTTTTGTTCAGTAAAGAGTTATTGTAAGAAGATTTAAAAGCCGTATTGGCCCCTAATTTGAGGGGCCAGCCCCTTTTTCTTGATATCAAATTAAAGGTCTTGCAAATATAAACATATTTAGTTAAGTGTTAACCGTTCTCGAGATATCTGTATAAATGTGTTTTAGGGGCCGACCCTTTAAATCCTTAGTGGGGCCATCATCAAAAAATTTAAGGTGGCATATTGTACAGAACATTATTTTGAGCAACTTTTGTTCTACATTGCTTTTCAAAATGTTTCTCCTTTTTCCGATATAAATGATCAAAGTTTTGAACTTGTGGCCCCTTGAAACCCCTAATTACGTAATAAATGACTAAGCTATGGTACTGTATAGATAAACAGTTGTACAATAAACATTTTTGCTTTTATGATTGATAACAAATTATTGTTCTGTAAAAGGTTATTGTAAGAAGACTTTAAAGCCCTATAGGCCCCCTATTTGAGGGGCCAGCCCCTTTTTCTTGATATCAAATTAAAGGTGTTGCAAAAATAAACATCTTTTGCATTACATTATTTCACAAAATATGTATACATCAAAAGATATTTCAGAAAATGTTCAAAAATTTTGTGGAAAAATTTGGTGCTTATTTTCAGGTTCAGGCGAGCTTCGAAGCCTTGCACAATTTTCATTAGTGAAGGCAATGGGGTACATCTACATACATTTATCTACAGTCCCTGAAAATTTCAAGCTTCTATCTTGATTTGTTTCGGAGGAGATGCGTGGACAAAATGACCCTTAAAAATTTACAAAATCGTCAATATCTGAAACCGGAAGTGACGTCATATGTTTAGATTTTAATAACCTCGAGTATTAACGATACCAAATAAGTTCTGAAAATTTCGTGGAAATCGGTTGAATAGTTGTTGAGATATAAGCCACAAAAAAAGTCAGAGGAAGAATAATAATAATGAAAAAGAATCCGAAGAAAAACAATAGGGTCTTCCGTTGGAAACGGAAGACCCTAATAAAAAGAAACCGAAGAATAACAAGAGGGTCTTCCGTTGAAAACGGAAGACCCTAACTAGAGCAAAGCTCGTTGCAAAGCAACGAGTGGGTCTTCCGTTAATGTCGAAGTAAAGCTGGAAGTTCCTGTAAGAAGCAAAGCTCTTGAACCAATAACTAGAGTAACTAAAATAAAAGGATGAAAAATCGAATTATTCCTGGTACGACTTAACAAAATCCGAATGATTTTAAGTACGACTTAACAAAAACCTTCCTGAATTCAAGAACGACTTAACAAAAAAAATCCGAATTGTTCAAGTACGACTTAACAATTATTTTTGGTACGAGTTAACTTTACTTTGAACATTACGCTATTTCTTAAACCAAGGACGCGGAAACAAAATTTCCGGAAAAATCAGTTTTTAAACCCCGATATCTCTTTAATGCATTGTCCGATTTTAAAACGGATTTAAGGGTTAGATTCAGCTTGATAAGCTTTATAAAACACATATTCATTTTTGATTTGATCAGAAAATTCATTTTTTCGAAAAATTTGTTTCACTTCCGGTTTCGACTGGAAGTGACGGATTTTTATTTCCAGCCTTATTGCACATGTAAATTGCCAAATTCATAACCACAGAAAATTTCAAGACTCTATCTTAAAGCGTTTTTGAGAAATGTCGGGGACAAAATGACTTTTTTTAAAGTTTAAAAATGACGTTACGTCAAAACGGAAGTGATGTTGTTATGGAAACTTTAACATCTTTGAGGCAATATAATTGCACATAATCCCTCAAAGTTTCCTTTAAAAAAGTTGAAAACTTTTTGAGTTATGAAGCCGAAAAGGAGTCAGAAAAAAAAGAAAAGGAAAAAAAAAAATAATAACTAGAGCAAAGCTCGTTGCAAAGCAACGAGTGGGTTTTCCGCTTATGTCGAAAGCAACGCTAGAAGTACGTCTAAGAAGCAGAGTTCTTAATCTAGAAACAAAGAAACCTTAGTACAAAATGATAAAAAAAAATCGAATGATTCTTGGTACAACTTAACATGATCCGAATGTTTTTAAGTACGACTTAACCAAAAACCCTTAACCATTTCAAGAACGACTAACAAAAAAAAACAATGTGTTTAAGTACGACTTAACAAATTTGACTTCATTTTAGGTACAAGTTTACTTTACCTTGAACTAACATCTTTTTTCTTAACCCAGAATGCAAAATTAAAATTTATGTAAAAAATCAATTTTGTTTAAAACATAATTCTGAGCAACTTTTCCTCTTCACTGCTTTTCAAAAGGTTGACCTTTCGTACTGTGTGCTCGTTGCGTCATTAATTGTCAGAAACTTATCGATGTAAAGTTTACTCTGTGAATATTTTCTATGTAAAATTACTATGAACCAGACAACATTGAAATAGTGAACGTTTCAAAGGGCCCCGCTTATGTTATTTCAGAGAATTCTGCTTTGACCTTGACCTATAACTTGAAATTTTTCCAGCTGGCATAGAACTTTTAATTCAATTTCATTCCCCCTAACATACATGCATTTTTGTTCAATCTGACCAAGATTAAGCATATTTGGAAAATAATCTACTATTTAAAACTAATTTTAAAAAGATCTGCTATGACCTTCACATTGACAGACTTGGTTCAAGGTCACTGCACGCCATTAACCAATAAACTCTGTAAAGGTAAAATATTAGCCAAATAGGGGCTAAAAGGAAAGTATATCTATGCTCTTAAAATATGGATTTTTGTGTGATCTGATATGACCTTGACTCTTCATCTACAAAATTCCATTCGAGGTCATTGCATATATTTTGAACAAAGGCATCATGTGGGTGAAGTATGAGGCTGAATGGAGCAAAGGGAGAGAAGATATACTCCGGACAAGGATTTTTAAAAATATAATTCTGCTATGACCTTCAGTTTCTTTTCACTGAAAATAGGTTCAAGGTCACTACACACCCTTTCATCCTTTACTCAAAAGCTCTGCTTATGTGAAGTCTGAGCCAAATAGGGGTTAGTAGAAATTATATATGATTTTTGCATGATCCGATATGATCTTCACCCGTTACCTAGAAATTTCATGCAAGTTCACTGCACATAGTTTAACCATACAGACACTCTGTGAGTATTAGCCAGATTGGACCAAAGGGAAAAAAGATATGTCCCAGACAAGGATTTTCTATATATAATTCTGCTATGACCTTAACCTTATACCTAAAAACATGGTTCAAGGTCACTGCACATCCTTCAACCAAAGGAACCCTGTGGATGAGGTATGAGCCAGATTGGGCCAAGGGGAGAGAAGCTATGCTCCTGTCAAGCCATCTCGGATGGACAGACAGACAAATTGATCACTAGAAGGCGCCCGCATAAACATGCCTTTTTATCTAATTTAAAATAGTATCCATGCTATCTGCCCATGGTGAATAGTCATCAAAACCATTCATCAGCAGAATTTGATTTCCCTCCTTTTTAAGGTGGTATGGGACATCTGTCGATATTAATGTGGATTAAAGTACTATATAATTGAAAACTTTTCACCGGTTTAGAATTTTCAAATTTTACAATATATAACCAAAAAATAGCTTTTAAAAATATTTGAAAAGGTAAAAATTGTAAAAACCCAAGCGGGATTCGAACTCATGACTTACAGGTTCCTAGTAAACCCTCTAACCCACTGTGCTAAGGAGTTAGGTGACCATTTTTGAAATGAAACTACATGTACTTATATAATTACACTTTATTTTATTGTTTATTTCGATAAACAATACGTCACAACATGAAAGTGTCCCATATCACCTTAAACTCGGAACACCTCTGACCTAATAAGATTGCCGCATTAAATACAAAGTTTGATTTAACTCTACTTTGTTGATCATCAAGAAATTCTGCATCCCTGACAAATAAAGTTTTCTGTATAATGAAATACCAATTAACTGACTATTCGGACAATAGCAAGTTTATTGTCCCATTCCACAGCAACTATTTCCCTTGGCTTTGCCTCATTAAATAGTTGCTGTCTTGGGGGACAATAAACTTGCTATTGTCCTCATACCCAGTAAATACTAAATAGGCATATAATATCCCATCCACCTACATTTCATGTTATATAACCTCCCGTTTGTAACCTTCAATTTCACTGTAAAGTCAACATATCTGTCATAGCCGCAAGTTTCACAATTTATTTCTGCTTCTCATGTACTTAAAATTAGGGGCCTTAATATTGCTTACCAATTCCAACAAGAGACATCCCTCTATTGATAATCATTAAAATTCATTTCATGAATCTACGCAACAATGATAAACCTTCAAGTACAGTCACTCTCAATTTTACAAAAATATTGACGGGTACTTTATCCGAAACTGTTCCTTGTATCTTTAACTTAGTACACTAACATTTTTATGAAAAGACAGTTTGTCTTAGAATAAGAAAGCTAATACAATTCTGAGAAAAAGAATACCACATATTGCCAATTCCATTGAGGTTTAATAAAAATATGGCCATTTAAGTGAACCCACCATTTCCAATTTCCTTTAGTAAACACAGATTTACAGGGTTCTCCATAGTAAAACATCTTTACCTGACCTTTTAGAGGTCAACTTTTGTTCAACCACCTTTAAAAAGAAACCTTATTCAATACAACATATGCCTACATGATGTAATCATGATAAAAGCTTCACATCACTTAGAAATACCCTTACATGTATACCCCCACCCCCCAATCTTTTGATTTTCATAAAAAGTCATGGTCATTTTATGAAACGTGTGGCAATTTCCTTGAGTCATTTCTCACACATATTTGAAAACAATCATCAATGATTCTAAAATTTGATCTTTATTTGTTTATTGTATGATTTGTACCATTTTAATTGACAAATAGACAGCTGTCTTGCTTGTGATTTCTTGTTTTCATGAAAAAAGTAAGCTAACAATCATATTTAGTGAATATCTAATCTATTCTGATTTCTAGTCTTCTTCTAACCATGCTAAAACAGTAAGTTACAACCTACAAGTTAGACATCTGCCTTAAATTAGAATTAAATTCAAACACACCCAGGTAGCTGGAGACAGAGTTGATTTCAATGAAAAATGTTCAAATTTGACATGTTTTTCTACTTTTTTATGCATATATACCTTAGAAAGGTAGAAATAGGTTGTTTCTTGTTCATTTCAAAAGTAATTATCATAGCAGATGTTATTTCAAAGTCAAATGTACATTTACATATCCTACATGTAATCTTAATGCAGACAATTAAATGGGGGGGGGGGGGGGGGGTTCAATTATGTAAACACATCTAAATATCTTTATTAAATAAAAAATAAAGGAAACATAATTGTATACTTTTATTGAAAAACAAATTTTCACAGCAATTATGAATTTCTTTAAACAGCCTTAATTTTGTTTTCATAATTTCTTATCAAACACAAACCACAACATGGCATGATGCTTTCTTCAAGTTCCATTATTGTTCATGCATTATCGGATTTAATTTGAATTACCGGTAAATAGTCTGTAGAACACAAGGAATATGCATGTGGATAGAGGTGACAGGTTAATCTCAGGAGCTGACCCACAAGAATCAACAGGTACCGGTAAAAGCCATGTGGTAACAAGAGTCTGTTTTGAAATGAAATAAAAAAAAAAATAATTAGCTGTGTTTACATACATGTACTAGTAATAGCTGTGTTTACATTAACATATGCATAGTATTTCTGTAAAAAATACACTGACCATGCAGTGTAATAAGTATGACATATCCCAATACATGACATAACAATTAGGCAGTACAAGATCAAAAATTTGCATATCAAGTCATAATATAATATTAAAAAATGTTCATAGGTATAAACACTTATCAAATTGAGAAAGAGAGAGAGTTTGAGAGAGAGAGAGAGAGTTTATTACCGTACTTGTAGTGCAACAGTCAATATTTCAATTCGTAAATTACAAACGAATATTACCCACCGAACAGCGTCAAAGTACATGTACTGGTATTAGCTTCTGGTATACCATTTTTTATCAATTCTACTGTGTTTTTTTTTTTTTGCAAATAAATTTAGCGAGGGTTTTTGTTTATTTTCTTATAAATTACATGTTTTAAAAACAATACTACGTGTAATAAGCATAAAACATGTAAGAGTAAACTTAATGAAGAATTTTTAATAGATTATTTTTCAAAGAATGTGGTACATTACATGTATGTCAATCTTTATAAAACTAGCGTATATTTCGTGCGCCATAAATTGCAAGTTTTTTGTAAATATCATTTACTTGCACGATAGGTATATATGGTCTAACCAAAATTTTCTTCATAAAGCTACAGCTGTATGTACCACATATATGTTTTGTCACAAGTATACATTTTAAAAAAAAATACCCAAATTCCAACAGTTTAAATAAACTCAACTCATTCTTTGATAAGTTCATTGTGTTTTGTGCGTGCATATCTTATTTGTCTGCTGCAACAGCAGCCAATCAGCGGTAAGCTGAATCCACAAAAAGAAAGTTTGTGTTTTAGGAGCGGGTAAATTGTTTATGCGACACTGTCAAGAAAACCACACCAAATAATAACAAGAAACATAAATATTCACTTAAATGTATTCTGTTGTAAAGTAAAGGTTTTTAACACTTATTGCATCTTGCAAAACATGTGATGACCTTAATCATCTGTCATATATCTGATATACATGTCTATGTAAAAGATGGGAGAAATAACGACGGAACAAAGTGGGATTCGAACCTGGCCCTCTGAATCTCTAGTCAAGTGCTCTACCAACTGAGCTACATGTATCTGGCACCGGTATTCAAACCAGTCTGACCATCACATTCCTCCCCCTTAAATGATCTTCACCCTCGAAGATCATCCCTGGCAGGATCGAGTTAACCTGTTAGTTCCAGGGGTTGGTCACAACACCAATATTGTAACAGGATGGGAGAAATAATGAAGGACCAAACCGGGATTTGAACCTGGGCCCCCTGAATCTCTAGTCAGGTGCTCTACCAACTGAGCTATCTGGCACTGGTATTCAAACCGGTCTGATCGTCACATATATAAAGAATTATTTTAAACAATGTTGTTCAATAAAAAATAACACTCGCAACCTTCAGTTTTTGTCTGTAATTAATCAATATTGGCGTGCAATCAGTTCTCGCCGAGTACCATTTCTCACCAGTGCATTGTTACGTCATTTTATCAACACATAAAATTATATACGAAAATATGATGTAACAGTGCACCAGCGAGAAATGGTCCTCGGCGAGAACTGCTCGCACGCCAGTACTGCCAGTAGTCAGATCAAAAAAAGAGAATAAAAAATTACATTTAAAACATTAACAAGGACAATTTAAGTACACATCATAACTGCTAAACAAGAAAAATTATGTGAACTGGTAGAATGGTAGGCATAGTTCTAACTTGTAACCTACATGTACAAGTACATGTACCGGGTACCCGTTGGTCTGCTATACCTCTTTAATGATACAATGATCGGCATCATAAAGATATTAAAGTCATGTTTTAACTCTGAAGTCTGAAGTATACAATTTTATTTACTTGAAGTTATGTCTACAGGGTATTCATGACTACATTTGGAGTCCTCTGCACAAGAATATATGATATGTTTCTAATTAGACCCTGCTTTGAATTTTGAGTTGAAAATTCACAATCTGTTATTTTTTTAAATAGATAAATTCAGTTACCCTTTCCAGTCCCCCATGAACCTCGAGCGAGTCTAAACACCCATGAAACATGTAAAAATTACACGTTAGTAAACAAACACCCACACCATAACAAAAACATCTAACAGTGTGCACGTACTTACATGTACATCTATACTATATACTAAATTTTAACCAGTTAACAAGAAACTTTAAAAGGAGTAAAAGCCTCACCTTCTTCAGTAACATCCACATAAATCACACACTTTAATGTCCATCTTTTCTCCTTTATTACTCGTAGCTTATCAACGGCTGATCGTCGACAGAAGTGTGGCTGTCAGAATTTCCTCGTAAACGATTCACATGAGAAAAATATCCTCCTTAAACAAATATGTAGTATTGTTCCCTGTGCATGTTCATATGTTTCACAGTAACTTGAAAATGCATGTGTACACCGAAAGAATACACAACTTCTCTTCTGCATTACGGCTCTCTCTTTTCTACAATGCCGTTCGTTACTGTTTACATTCGGCGCGCGCGCGCGGGGGTCACAAACAGGGGCGCCCCGACAAATAGTTGCACATAGAACGTTTAAATAATGTGTGTTCATTGAATTCATAAATGATATAGATGAAAAAAATGAAATTGAATCACAACAATTTATCTAAGACGCAACACAACGTAATGCAGTAAATGCCTGGGCCTTAATGTGGCATTTGTTCGCTTGTGTGTCTATGTAGACATATTAACTCGTTCATGTACGATTCTCACATATTTGTTTTATGAAATTTGAAAAAAAATATAGGACAGAACTTGTTTAATTTGATACCAAATGACATTATTTAATATATTAACAATAACTAAATTAATTTTTTTTCATAAAATGATAACGATTTTTGCTATCAGAAAAATACGTGTATGAGCTGCTGACCCCTAATTATAGGGGCCAGCCCTTTTTTCTTAATTTTAAATGAAAGCTCTCGTTATTCTAAACAACTTTTGTTCTATATGTATTAACAAAATATTTTTAGTTTAAAGGTTATAATACAAAAAGCAACAAAATTTCAGCCCCGAAAAAATCTTAAACTTTGGCGACAAATAGCTCAAAAACTAACAAAGAAATTACCAAAATTTTCATGCCAGCAAAATTATAAAATGTTACCGACAATTTCGCCAAATTTCATGCATCCATCATCTGTAGTTCCCGAGATCAACTCTGGACAAAAGACCCCCCAATTTTCAATTAAAGGGCAATAACTCATAACCAGAAGTGAATTTTAAAAATTTGAAAAAAACGTCTAGAGATATTAATATCATCTACATACCCTGAAAGTTTCATAGCAATCAGACAAAAAATGTTCGAGAAATCTCGTGCACAAAATTTGCGGGAAAAAAAAAAAATAATAATAAGAAACAGTAGAATAACAGAAGGGTTTTCCGTTGAAAAACGGAAAACCCTAAAAAGAAACCGAAGAATAACAAGAGGGTCTTCCGTTGGAAACGGAAGACCCTAACTAGAGCAAAGCTCGTTGCAAAGCAACGAGTGGGTCTTCCGTTAATGTCGGAAGTAAAGCTGGAAGTTCATGTAAGAAGCAGAGCTCTTAAACCAATAACAAGAGTAACTAAAATAAAAAGATTAAAAAAATCGAATTATTCCTGGTACGACTTAACAAAATCCGAATGATTTTAAGTACGACTTAACAAAAACCTTACTAATTTCAAGTACAACTTAACAAGTTTTTTTTGTACAAGTTAATTTTACTTTGAACATTACGCTATTTTTTAAACCAAGGACGCGGAATCAAAATTTCTGGAAATATCAATTTTTAAACCCCAATATCTCTAATGCATCGTCCGATTTTAAAACGGCTTTCAGTGTTAGATTAAGCTGAATAAGCTCTACAAAACAGATATTCATTTTTGACTTGATCAAAAAATTCAATTTTTCGAAAAATTTGATTCACTTCCGGTTTTGACCGGAAGTGACAGATTTTCATTTTGAGCCTTATTACAGAGGTAAAACGACAAAATCATAACCATTGAAAATTTCAAGCCTCTATCTTAAAGCGTTCTTAGAAACGCTGCGGACAAAATGACTTTCTAAAATTTTTTGTTTAAATGACGTAACGTTAAAACCGAAAGGTCGTTTTCAAAGAAACTTTAGGATCTTAGAGGCATAATAGTTGCACATAATCTCTCAAAGTTTCATCTCAATCGGTTATAAACTTTTTGAGTTATAAAGCCGAAAAGGAGTCAGATACAAAAGATGTCACCTTTGACCTTCCAAACTGTGCTTGTTGCACCATCAAATGTCAGAAACTTAGCAATGTAAAGTTTATTATATTTCTGTGAATATTTCCTATGTAAAATTACAATGAATAAACATGCTATTCCATCTAACTGTGAAATAGTTTCTATGCTATCTGTCCATAGTGAATAGTCAACGAAAGTATTCACCAGCAGCATACAATTTCCCTTTTTTAAACTCGGAACACCTCTGGTATAATCCGATCACAGCATTAAATTCAAAGTCCGATAATTCTAATTTGTTTATCATCAAGAAATTCTGCATCGCCAACAAATAAAGTTTTCTTCAGGATAATAATTAAGATATCTATAGCTATTTACTGACAGAAAGACAGACTAAGACTGTTGTGTTGTGTGAGGATGACAGACAGTTTATTGTCCCCCTCAACAGCAACTATTTCACTTGGCTTCGCCCCATGAAATAGTGGCTGTCTTGGAGGACAATAAACTTGCTATCATCCTCATACCCAGTGAATAGGTATATAATGTCCCATCCACATAAATTTCGAGTTATATAACCTCCCATTTGTAACCTGCAATTTCACAGTGTAAAGTCAACACAACAGTCTTAGCCGCAAGTTTCACCATTCAATTCGCATGTACGTATTAAACATTAGGGGTTTTCATATTGCATACCAATTCCAACAAGGGAGATCCCTCTAATGATGATCATTAAAATTCATTTTATGAATCTTAGCAACACTCATAAGCCTTCAATTGTGCAGCATCTCTTAAGGTGGCTCAAAACACCTTGAAATATTTTCTCAAATCAGCAGAAAATTACTTGATTATGATAGATATCATAATTGATAAGAAGTGTTTAAGTCAAATAGGCAAAAAATATGCAAATTTGGATGAACAATTACATTTTCAAAAATTTAATTCAATAAACAGTAACAAAAGCTCCAGGCGGACTAAAACTCAAACGCTTTAGAAACCCAATACTTTAACCATTAAGCTATGATGGTATACAACCCAATCAAACGATATTAAGAGTTCAACAAAACATTTAAATCGCCATCTTGTGAAGTAGTGTCTTAAAAAGTATAAGTCTAGGTGTAGTGATGTACCTTAATTTTACAAAAATATTAACGGGTACTTTATCCGAATGGTCCCTTGCTACCTTTAACTTAGTACATTTTATAAACAGATGTCTTTGTCTTAGAATAAGAAAGCTAATGCAATTCTGAGAAAAAAGTATACCACATATTGACAATTCCATTGAGGTTTAATAAACATATGGCCATTTAAGTGAACCCACCATTTCCAATTTCTTTTACTCAACACAGATTTACAGGGTTCTCCTTAGTAAAACATCTTTACCTGACCTTTTAGAGGTCAATTGTTGTTCAACCACCTTTAATAAGAAACCTTATTCAATACAACATACATCTACATGATATAATCTTGATAAAAGCATCACATAACTTAGAAATGCCCTTACATGTATACCCACCCCCTATCTTTTGATTTTCATAAAAAGTCATGGTTTGAAATCTTTTACCTAATTTTCTGAAACTTGTGGCAATTGAGTCATTTCTCACACATATTTGAAAACAATCATCAATGATACTAAAATTTGATCTTTTTATGTTTCTTGAATGATTTGTAGCATTTTAATAATTAAATAGACAAGTATTCCTGCATGTGATTTCTTTTTTCCATGAAAAAAAGTAAGTTAACAATCATATTTATTAAATATCTAATCTATTCTGGTTTCTAGTCTCTTTTTAACCATGATAAAACAGTAAGATCAACAAGTTCAACATCTGCCTTATATAAAATTAAATTCAAACACACCCGGGTAGCTGGAGGCGGCGGAGAATTCCATTAAAAATGTTCAAATTTGACATGTTTTTTTCTACTTTTTTTATGCATATATACCTTAAAAGGATGAAAATAGATTGTTTCTTGCTCATTTCAAAAGTAATTATCATTGCTGGTGTTATTCAAAAGTCAAATGTACATTTACATATCCTACATGTAATCTTATGGAGAAAATTGGAAAGAGTTTGGGTGATTTTTCAACTATGTAAACACATCTAAATATCTTTATAAAATAAAAAATGAAGGAAACATAATTGCATACTTTTATTGAAAAACAAATTTTCACAACAATTATATTTCTTTAAACAGCCTTAATTTTGTTTTTCATAATTTCTTATCAAACTTGAACAAACCACAATAGGACATGATGCTTTCTTAAAGTTCCATTATTGTTCATGCATTATCCGATTTAATTTGAATTACCGGTAGATAGTCTGTAGAACACAAGGAATATGCATGTGGGTAGAGGTGACAGGTTAACCTCAAGAGCTGAAACCACAAGAATCAACAGGTAAAAGCCATGTGGTAACAAGAGTCTGCTTTAAGCTGAAATAAAAAAAAATAAATTAGCTGTGTTAACATACATGTACTTGTAATAGCTGTGTTTACATTAACATATACATAATATTTTTGGAAAAAATACACTGACCATGCAGTGTTATAAGTATGACATATCCAAATATATGACATTAACATTTAGCCAGTACAAAAACAAAAATGTGCATATCAAGTCATAATATCATAACATTAAAATAATTTCTTGGGTATAGACATATCAGATTGAGAGAGAGCGAGAGCAGGAGTGAGCGAGAGAGTTTGTTTTACTTGAAAAGCGACAGCAATATTTCAATTCATAAACTACAAAGGAATATTACCAATCCAAACAGTGTCAAAGTATAAGCTTCTGCTACGTGTATACCATGTTTTGTCAATTCTACTGGGGTTTATTGCGAATAAATTTAGCGAGGGTTTTTTTTTCTTACGAATTACATGTTTTAAAAACAATACTATGTATAATGCGCATAAAAATGAGGGATTAATAATACATGCTCATTTTAAAATTCAATGCACTTTGGATTTCTTTTACAAGATCGAGATATTTTTGTCATAAAATTAAGATGCCCTCTGACAGTTTCATGAGTCTTTGCCAAGATTAAAGAGAGAGAGAGAGAGAGAGAGAGAGAGAGAGAGAGAGAGAGACAGAGAGAGAGAGAGAGAGAGAGACAGAGAGAGATCTGAGGCACATGCAGTAAAAATTATTTACATACTATGTAGATGTGATATGCATGTAAAGCTTACCTAAAATGAATCAATATGTATAAAAGATAATCTAATCTCTCAAATTACAATGATTCTGTGAAATACTTATATCTTGAGAAGACTGTTTAATAGATATCATGGAACATTGACCTAAATTCTGAGCTTGATATAATATGAAATTTGAGACTTTTCATCTCGCACTCTGTTTTACATGCCTGTTACACAAGCAATAACCATATAGAGAGCGAGACAAAAGGTCTAATTTTAATTAGATTGAATATTTACTTTGTCAAATATATTTATTTAATTAAACACAAGCCTGAGTTTTTTAATTTATAAATTCAGTGAAGGCGATATTGTAAAGATCTGCTATATTTAAATATTTGGGTAAAGTTATCATCATGCATACATGCACTCTAATTACAACATTCTATTCTTGTGTACCTTAGGACTCCCACCGCTTTTAATTTTAAATTCTTCATGCAATTTACTACTGATATCCTTTCTTCACTTGCCTCGGATAGTCTTTTAAACACCATCACCAGTCCCGTAAATTCATGTGGTCCACTTTGTTTACATGTAAAAATGGCGACTCTCGATCTCGATGTAAATTCAACATACTTGATTTCCCGAGGTCGGTAGCGTGTTTCGGAGAAAGTCTGAGGCAAATAAAGAGGCGATATCAGTAGTAAATTGCATGAAGAATTTAATGGTACTAATTGTTTTCACAGAATTTGCGTATAAATAAGGTAAATCAGTCCAAAACTAGCGCACGTTTTTCTGCATGTACAATTTTTTCAATGGGTGGCCCTGTAGCTCTCCGGTCTGTCATTATTTTTTCCCGGAGAGCTACAGTTCTGCAGCTACCGTGAAAATACACTGGACAGATAATATTCCGAGATTCCGCTGACTCTAACGCCCGCTTTTATATTGTGACGTACTTCAAAAGCGGAGGTTAGAGTCAGAGGAATCTCGGATTAGATTGAAAAGACTAAGTGCAAATACTCTGAAAAGAAAAAGTAAATACGACATATCCTGTATTGAAACATACCTTTAAAATCTGTCATACGTTAGTTGAGCTGAAATTTCCACTATCGACGTCTTGCAGGCCTTGCTTTTTTTAAAAATGTAGACACACCGCTATCAGCTGTTTGTTCGCAGTCAAAACATGGCGAGTTGAAATGGGGAATCGTACGATGATTATTTCGATTAAAACTAATAAGACTAATAAAAACTAACAACGTAATTATCGATCGAAATAACTAAATTGTATCGATAAACACTTTAATTAACTATTAAAAAACAGAGTCCGGTTTTATGACCTGCACGAATTGTTTTCAGCAGGAGTTACTTTCAGTGTGAATTTTACACTATTTTTTAAACCAAGAACACGGAATCAAAATTTCCGGAAAAATCAATATTTAAACCCCGATATCTCTGCAATGCATCATCCGATTTGAAAAAGAATTTCAGTTTTGTATTAAGCTTTGCAAACTCTACAATATGCATATAATTTTGTGTTTTATATATAGTTTAATTATCAGTACGAATTGTTTTCAGTAGAAATTACTTTCAGTGTGAAATATGCACTATTTTTAAAACCAAAAACACGGAATCAAAATTTCCGGAAAGATCAATTTTTAAACCCCGATATCTCTGAAATGCATCATCCGATTTGAAAACGAATTTTAGTTTTGCATTTAGCTTTGCAAACTCTACAACATGCATATAATTTTATTATTCGCTCAAAAAAATGAAAATTCCGAAAAATTAGAATCACTTCCGGTTTCGACCGGAAGTTACAAAATATTTTTTTTTGTAAATTTGCCATAAGTAAATCCGCAGATTTACAATCACAGAGAATTTCAAGTCTTTATAAACAACCGTTTACGAGAAAAGTCCTGGACAAAATCACTTTTTGAAATTTTTAAAAATGACGTAACTAGAAAACGGAAGTGACTTAATGACTGAAAGTTTAAAATCTTCAAGGGACAACTATTTAACATAATCTCTGAAAATTTCTTGCAAATCGGTTGAATAGTTTTTGAGATATAAAGCAAAAAAGAAGTCAGAAGGAAAAACAAGAAGAATAATAATAATAAAACTAGAGCAAAGCTCGTTGCAAAGCAACGAGTGGGTCTTCCGTTAATGTCGGATGTAAAGCTGGAAGTTCCTGTAAGAAGCAGAGCTTCTAAACCAATAACTAAAGTAACTAAAATAAAAAGATGAAAACAATCGAATTATTCCTGGTACGACTTAACAATATCCGAATCATTTTAAGTACGACTTAACAAAAACCTTTCTGATTTCAAGAACGACTTAGCAAAAAAAAAATCCGAATGTGTTCAAGTACGACTGAGCAATTATTTTTGGTACGAGTTAATTTCACTTTAAACAAAACGCTATTTTTTAAACCAAGGACACGGAATCAAAATTTCCGGAAAAATCAATTTTTAAACCCCGATATCTCTGTAATGCATCGTCCGATTTAAAAACGGATTTCAGTTTTGAACTCAGCATGAAAATTACTGTAAGATACGTACGTACAATTTTTAAAATTGAAAAACATGAAAATTAAAAAAAAATGGTTTTGCTTCCGGTTTCGACCGGAAGTGTCAGAATTGAGTCTCCAGCCTTATGTCATAAGTAAAACGATAGTTCTACCTTCTCTGTAAATCTCATAGCTTTATCTTAAATCAAAAATGAGAAAAGCTCCGGACAAAATCACATTTTAAAACGTGAAAAACGTCAATATCTGACGAAATTGATGACGTCATCAAATAATTTTTTCATATCATAGAGATCTTTTAGATACACGTTACACCTGTAAATTTCAAAACAATCGATGCAAGCGTTTTTGAAATATTTGAGTTGGAAAAAAAATAAAAAGAATAATAATAATAAGAACTAGAGCAAAGCTCGTTGCAAAGCAACGAGTGGGTCTTCCGTTAATGTCGAAAGTAAAGCTGGAAGTTCCTGTAAGAAGCAGAGCTCATAAACCAATAACAAGAGTACCTTAAATAAAAAGATGAAAAAATCGAATTATTCCTGGTACGACTTAACAAAATCCGAATGATTTTACGTACGACTTAACAAAAACCTTTCCGATTTCAAGAACGACTTAACAAAAAAAATCCGAATGTGTTTAAGTACGACTTAACAATTAATTTTTAGGTACAAGTTAATTTTACCAAGAACTTGATACTACTTTCTTAACCAAAAACTCGGAATCAATTTTTCCGGAAAAATCATTTTTTGAACTCGTATATCTCTGTAATGCATCGTCCGATTTTAAAACGACTTTCAGTGTTAGATTCAGCTAAATAAGCTCTATAAAACACATATTCGTTTTTGATTGGATCAGAAAATTCATTTTTTCGAAAAATTTGATTCCCTTCCGGTTTCGACCGGAAGTGACAGATTTTCATTTCCAGCCTTATTACAGAGGTAAATCGAATAAATCATAACCATTGAAAATTTCAAGCCTCTATCTTAAAGCGTTTTTGAGAAACGCCGCGGACAAAATGACTTTTTGAAAATTTTAAAAATGACGTAACGTAAAAACGGAAGTGACATTTTCAAAGAAACTTCACAAACGTTGAGGTATTATAGTTGCACACAACCTCTGAAAATTTCATCAAAATCAGTTGTAAACTGTTTGAGTTATAAAGCCGAAAAGGAGTCAGAAAAAAAAATAAAAAGAACTAGAGCAAAGCTCGTTGCAAAGCAACGAGTGGGTTTTCCGCTAATGTCGAAAGCAACGCTAGAAGTACGTCTAAGAAGCAGAGTTCTTAATCTAGTAACAAAGAAACCTAAGTACAAAAAGATAAAAAAAAATCGAATGATTCTTGGTACAACTTAACATGTTTCCGAATGTTTTTAAGTACGACTTAACCAAAAACCCTTAACCATTTCAAGAACGACTTAACAAAAAAAACCAATGTGTTTAAGTACGACTTAACAAATTTGACTTCATTTTAGGTACAAGTTTACTTTACCTTGAACTAACATCTTTTTTCTTAACCCAGAATGCAAAATTAAAATTTATGTAAAAAATCAATTTTGTTTAAAACATAATTCTGAGCAACTTTTCCTCTTCACTGCTTTTCAAAAGGTTGACCTTTCGTACTGTGTGCTCGTTGCGTCATTAATTGTCAGAAACTTATCGATGTTAAGTTTACTTTACTGTACTTCTGTGAATATTTTCTATGTAAAATTACTATGAACCAGACAACATTGAAATGGTGAACATTTCAAAGGGCCCCGCTTATGTTATTTCAGAGAATTCTGCTTTGACCTTGACCTATAACTTGAAATTTTTCCAGCTGGCATAGAACTTTTAATTCAATTTCATTCCCCCTAACATACATGCATTTTTGTTCAATCTGACCAAGATTAAGCATATTTGGAAAATAATCTACTATTTAAAACTAATTTTAAAAAGATCTGCTATGACCTTCACATTGACAGACTTGGTTCAAGGTCACTGCACGCCATTAACCAATAAACTCTGTAAAGGTAAAATATTAGCCAAATAGGGGCTAAAAGGAGAGTATATCTATGCTCTTAAAATATGGATTTTTGTGTGATCTGATATGACCTTGACTCTTCATCTACAAATATCATTCGAGGTCATTGCATATATTTTGAACAAAGGCATCATGTGGGTAAAGTATGAGGCTGAATGGAGCAAAGGGAGAGAAGATATACTCCGGACAAGGATTTTTAAAAATATAATTCTGATATGACCTTCACAGTTTCTTTTCACTGAAAATAGGTTCAAGGTCACTACACACCCTTTCACCCTTTACTCAAAAGCTCTGCTTATGTGAAGTCTGAGCCAAATAGGGGTTAGTAGAAATTATATATGCTCTCAAAAAAGGATTTTTGCATGATCCGATATGATCTTCACCCGTTACCTAGAAATTTCATGCAAGGTCACTGCACATCGTTTAACCATAGAGACACTCTGTGAGTATTAGCCAGATTGGACCAAAGGGAAAAAAGATATGCCCCAGACAAGGATTTTATATATATAATTCTGCTATGACCTTAACCTTATACCTAAAAACATGGTTCAAGGTCACTGCACATCCTTCAACCAAAGGAACCCTGTGGATGAGGTATGAGCCAGATTGGGCCAAGGGGAGAGAAGCTATGCTCCTGTCAAGCCATCTCGGATGGACAGACCGACAAATTGATCACTAGAAGGCCCCCGCATAAACATGCCTTTTTATCTAAAATAGTATCCATGCTATCTGCCCATGGTGAATAGTCATCAAAACCATTCATTAGCAGAATTTGATTTCCCTCCTTTTTAAGGTGGTATGGGACATCTGTCGATATTAATGTGGATTAAAGTACTATATAATTGAAAACTTTTCACCGGTTTAGAATTTTCAAATTTTACAATATTCAACCAAAAAATAGCTTTTAAAAATATTTGAAAAGGTAAAAATTGTAAAAACCCCAGCGGGATTCGAACTCATGACTTACAGGTTCCTAGTAAACCCTCTAACCCACTGTGCTAAGGAGTTAGGTGACCATTTTTGAGAAGAAACTACATGTACTTATATAATTACACTTTATTTTATTGTTTATTTCGATAAACAATACGTCACAACATGGAAGTGTCCCATATCACCTTAAACTCGGAACACCTCTGACCTAATAAGATCGCCGCATTAAATACAAAGTTTGATTTAACTCTAATTTGTTTATCATCAAGAAATTCTGCATCATTGACAAATAAAGTTTTCTTCTGTATAATGAAATACCAATTAACTGACTATTCGGACAATAGCAAGTTTATTGTCCCATTCAACAGCTACTATTTCCCTTGGCTTTGCCTCATTAAATATTTGCTGATTTGGGGGACAATAAACTTGCTATTGTCCTCATACCCAGTAAATACTAAATAGAACAGGGAATTATTTGAACTTGGAATAATTATAAATCCTGGAATTTAAGTAAATTTTGAAATCAGGTGTAGTACCTGATCACTTACTTAGTTTTGCTGTAAAATTTCAGTTTTCACTGTAGTACATGCTGTCTAACCAAGTAACTGGGTGACTGTATACCCTACAGGATGTTTCATACAAGTAATTAAAGATAAATAATGGCTAATCTGTTTATTTTGTTTAGTTCATGTTTTAATTTCATATTTTTATTGTTCTTTTTCAGTCAAAGTTGTTATTTCTTTAATAATTTGCTATTTATGCAGTGTTTCTAGTGACATGCTATTGTATATGAGGGTGTCTCAGGGGGTTAGTCAATTTTTGCTGCCTGGCAGCAACTAACCCATCTGCGCATGCGTCGTATTTTCTCGCTTAATTCCGTATTTTTCTGCAGTCAAACGGTAATAATCCGTAATCCCTCGAATGTCGTCATTAAATTAAAGCTTCGACTCCACTGCTATCGCAACATTTTCCTTCCGAGGTCTAAAATCTAGGGTACACATTGTCAACAACGCACGGTTTCAGCCCCCAATAAATAAAGACTTCGGCCAAAGAAATGACACCCCGGCAACCGAATACATACCGATGCGTATTCCGCAAGACGACAGCAAACAGCAACACTTGTTTTCACAATCGTAACAACGTTTTTAAATCGCGAAATGACCAGACAAACGCCACGATGTAAACACTAGAACTTACAGCACCTTCCTCATGCAGACTACCACTCATCGACGTCACGTTGTAAAATACTACGTCACAGGTAGATTGTTTTCCCGAACTTTCTAAATCTAAAGCAAACCTTGCGCCTTGTAAGTAATATAAGACATACAGTCTTTATTAATAACCACACGTTCTTTTAATTTGTTGTAAAACGTTCTTTTTTACCCATACAAATAAATATCACAAGAGGAAATCGAACTGGAAAGTACAAAATAAAGAAATCGGACTTCGAAGTTTGAAGATCCATGATCCGCACCCGTGTTTCAGCTCCAGCTAAGAGGTGCATTTTTAGTGTGCAAGTGGAGAGTTTTCAAGCCGCTGTGACGTCATTTTTCACAACCTTATTTCATATAGATATATTCAGTGATCAGAGTTTAAGAGATCAGAGATCAATGAAATAGCACACGTATTGTCATCGTACAGATATAGGAAAAGTACAATTTTCATTTATGGGAGGTTTTTTTTATAGAGTATATATTTCTATACTCGGTAATTTCTCTGCACAGGCATTAAAAAAACCCACATCATCATTTACACAAATGCAAGCTTTCCTGTTATGCATGTACGTATGTAATGCTTTTACATGCAATATTTATCCTATGTCGCTGTTGTATAACTGTATACTAGTATATAGGAGATGTATGTGCATGCTTATAAATACCTCCATTTTATTTCCCCCATCCTGTACAGTTGTGTAATGATATTTCATTTGGACGTCGGAAGCAAAGAAAAAACATACGTTAAAAAAGGATTGTGTAAAGTTAAATTCAGTTTGATATTTTACTAATTTAAATTTAAATGAATGAAAATGGGGTGATAACCCCTCTTTTCTTTTTCTTTGTTTCCGACGCTCTCTCTCTCTCTCTCTCTCTCTCTCTCTCTCTCTCTCTTTCCTCTCTCTCTCTCTCTCTTTCTCTCTCATTGCAATTTTTCTATGCACTGCCTGTGATTATGTAGTATATGCACCCTCTGATCCTTAAACACCCTCTGTAGTATGCTAGCTAGCTTTGTAACATAACTGCATGGTGTGCGCTTTTGTGCACATGCGTATGGGTCACTAACCAGCTAATCCAAGCACTATGGACACTGGGGGTTCTAGCTAGTGCTAACAAATCTATTTGAAGTATTCAAAGTGTTAAATATAAAACAAGTTTTATCATATTTGAAAAATAATCAAACCATGCATAATTCAAACGCATTTTCAGAATAAATGTTACTTGATTCCAACTATACTCTTCCGGTCTGAAAATATCGGTTGGACGACCTGATTCAAATTACTGTAACCGTTTCCTTATACTTCCTAAAATCCTTTAAAGTGGTCGTCTCCATCACATGCAGGTGGATACAGAGAGGGAATAAAATTATTACGTTTTATTTATAGACCTTTTTGGGAACATTCTAAACCGATTCGTAAATCTTGTCACTAAGATCCTGACTAGAGTGCACGTGCATTGAGGCAAGTGCGGTAATATATATTTACCTATTGTTAATTGTTTAGTTTTAGTAAAAAAAAACTACATAATATATGTAGTCTTCAGCAATGAAAATGTGCTCTTGTAGTGTACATGTACATATGCTTAATTTAAAACAAAAAAGATTTGATGAAATCTTTTTTGTTTTATTACTAGTATCTCATTGAAGTTTTAATTCTGAAATTTCGGTACTGAGTCGTTTGCTCGAAATAAGATCAAGAAAATAATAGGATACGTGATTAATAGTGGGGATAATTTATCAGCATGCCAAATAGATGGTAAATGTGTAATACAATCGTATCAGTTGTCGTCCCCGGAAGTTGATCTCGTATTCAAGGAGGTTTGAAATGTTGTGGTGTACATGAACTTTCTTAATTGTTTACATGCACACCCCTTTCACGGTATTCTTAGCAGTTACAGAATTTCTGATTCTTGAAAGGAATGATATTTCGTGTGTGTGTTTCATGCGGATGTGAAAGTAGCCATAAACTCTGTCTCAAGACATCATTGGTTCTCATTTTGCTTAGTTACTCGATATTTATTATAAACACCTAAGGGTTCAAACGATGTTCATTCAACTTTGATTAAGGTGGAATGACACACCTGGAAAAAATCACTCAAATTAACAGGAAATATTTTGATAATGAAAGATAAAATTATAAATAAACTGTACATATATCCGAAAAATTTGCAAATTTTGGGATAAAAAATGAATATCTAAAAAGTAACAACAAAAGCCCCTGCGGAATTCGAACTCGGGGTGTTCGGATCACAAGTCCGATACGTTATCCACTCGGCTTTGGAGTAAGACAAATTACATGTTTCAGTCCATAAAATCCTTTTATAAAACGAAATGTCGTTTCGATCAGAGGTCAGTTATTTTGTGATCATGTGTTATTCAACCGTAAGTAATGAGAGATATTCATTTCCTGTTTTGACCCCCCCCCCTCCCCCGCTTTTTAACTGTTGAGGTTTCAATACACGGCCAAAATGTGATTTTTGTTTTGCAACAGACCAGGATGATAACGCTGAAAAATTGTGTGAGGCATTCCGAGTGAATGGAGATTCCCCGTTATAAATTCCATAAGAAATCATTTATTTTTTGTTCCTCTTATTTTTTCCGAGTGAAAAATGATAATGTATAAATGAAATATCTTGGATGTTTTCAATTTCATCAATTTTTATTGCAGTTCTTTCATACCTTTTACTGGTATATGTATTTTTAATCAAAACCAGCCAAAATTTGCTGCATAAATATATCGGGACAGACTTTGGATAGCATTGCAGAACTACTTACATATGTAAGCGGGTGCGTTCTGGTTAACAATATTAATAATTTACGTATTTAAATTGTAAACATAAAAAGTAAAAGGCTTTATATGGTTTTTCATACGCACTATGGAGGTGGCGGCATGGCAGAATAAAAATATATGAACAGATAACCTAGAAGGAACAGCTAATTTCTCCATGAATATGTGAAAGTTACTTTAGCACAAGTATCTACAACTACTATCTTGGAGGTTTGGTCGTGGGGTTTATAAGTCCGTGAAGTTCATGCTTTCAAAAAGCTCAAGTTTTGATTGAACGAGGATCGAATTATTATGCAAAGTCAATACAACAATACAAAGAAGAAAACAATACAAAGAAGACATCATACGGAGTGGAACTTTTCTACTATAGAACACAGACACCTGACGTTACATATTTTTCTCACAATAAAAAATATTTACGTCCATCAATTATGATTCCCTCTATTTCTTACGGAATTGATTATACATCCATAGCTCTGTGGAAACTGACAGGAGTGAAATCTACAAGTCCCGTTTATTGATTGGTCGAAACCTGTATGTACAGCGACCTAAGAAAAATCATGGACTGCGCAGAATAATCGTAGTGATATCAGACTCAGATTCCCGTAGAAGACAATTTGGCTGTTTCTTTTAGCTAACGTACTGATGTGCATTATCAGTAATTTAGTTAATTTTACTTAATGTTTACAATAAATTTATTAAACTGTTAAAAGAAAGATTTAATTTAATAATATAAACAACTAGAGCAAAGCTCGTTGCAAAGCAACGAGTGGGTCTTCCGTTAATGTCGAGAGAAAAGCTAGAAGTACCTGTAAGAAGCAGAGTTCTTAAGCCATTAACAAGAGTAACTAAAACAATAAGAAAGAAATCGAATAATTCCTGGTACGACTTAACAAAATCCGAATGATTTTAAGTACGACTTAACAAAAACCCCTCCGATTTCAAGAATACCTTAACAAAATAAACCCAGATGTGTTCATGTACGACTTGACACGATTATTTTTGGTACGAATTAATTTTACATTTAACTTCACGCTATTTTTTAAACCAACAACACGGAATCAAAATTTTAAACCCCAATTTCACTATAGTGCATGGTCCGATTTTAAAACGAATTTCAGCGTTAGATTAAGCTTAAAAGGTTCTTTGTTTTTGCTAAATGAAAAATATCAAATTATCGCCTAGAAAAAAGTTATAATTAAAAGACTTACTAGCCCTTTTAGCCCCTAATTTGAGGGGCCAGCCCTTTTTTCTTTTAAAGGCCTCGAAAATGTAAACATATTTTTTTCACATTTATTCACGAATTGTTAAACGTTTTCGAGATATCTGAACAGCTGTGTTTTATGGGCCGACCATTTAACTCCTTATCGGGGCCACTAACAAAAAAATTTTTAGTTGCCATATTGTTAAGAACATTATTCTTAACATTTTGTGTTCTACATTGCTTTTCAAAATATTTCTCCTTTTTCAGATATTAGAGAGGTTTAGCAGACCAACGTGTACGTATACTTGTACGTGTAGGTTACAAGTTAGAACTACCCGTACAGCTCATTTAGCAGTTGTAACGTGTACTTGTACGTTTAAATGTTTTAATGTTATTATGGATATCCTCTCCTACTAAGCTGAGCATGTTGGTTATAAACGAAAAGTAGGAATTCTGCATGTGTTAATTTTATTAAACATCATTTATTATATATGCACATTTTTATTTATCGCAAATTAATAAGATAAGGAGCCATTGCATGTTTTGGAGGAAGAGATGCGTGAAATAAAACTCCAATAACATATTAAACGCTAATGAAAATTTATGTTGGTATATATCAGTATTCGCATTGAATATTCAGGCTTAAAAAAATTTAACATATTTTTTAAAATTAATAGACAACAGGGAAACAGAGGCTACAAGTTCGACCTTACGGGTACTTTTCAATTTACACGTATGTTCATTCGGGTACATACGTGTAGAAATTCGTGATTACACAAACTGATGACGTAATGCACATATTTTCCGTACTACACGTACACGTACGCGTACACGTTGGTTTGCTAAACCTCTCTATTAATGATCAAAGTTTTGAACTCATGGCCCCTTGAAACCCCTAATTACGTAATATATGACTTAGGTATGGTAATGTAAAGATAAACAGCTGTACAGTGAACATTTTTGCTTCTTTAATTAATAACAAATTTTTGTTCAGTAAGGAGTTATTGTAAGAAGATTTTAGAGCCCTCTTGGCCCCTAATTTTAGGGGCCAGCCCCTTTCTCTTGATATCTGAATAGATAAACAGTTGTACAATGAACATTTTTGCTTCTATGATTAATAACAAATTATTGTTCAATAAAAGGTTATTGTAAGAAGACTTTAGAGCCCTTTCGGCCCCTAATTTGAGAGGCCAGCCCCTTTTCCTTGATATCACATTAAAGGTCTTGCAAAAATAAATATCTTTTGCATTACATTATTTAACAAACTATGTATAGATCAAAAGATATTTCAGAAAATGTTCAAAAATTTCGTGGAAAAATTTGGTGCTAATTTTCAGGTTCAGGCGAGCTTCAAAGCCTTGCACAATTTTCATTAGTGAAGGCAATAGGGTACATCTACATACATTTATCTACAATCCCTGAAAATTTGAAGCTTCTATCTTGATTAGCTTCGGAGGAGATGCGTGGACAAAATGACCCTTAAAAATTTACAAAATCGTCAATTTCTGAAAGCGGAAGTGACGTCATACGTTCAAATTTTAATAACCTCGAGTGTTTATAATACCAAACAAGTTCTAAAAAATTTGTGGAAATCGGTTGAATAGTTTTTGAGATATAAGCCACAAAAAAAGTCAGAGGAAGAATAATAATAATGAACTAGAGCAAAGCTCGTTGCAAAGCAACGAGTGGGTCTTCCGTTAATGTTGGAAGTAAAGCTGGATGTTCCTGTAAGAAGCAGAGCTCTGAAACCAATAACAAGAGTAACTAAAATAAAAAGATGAAAAAAAAATCGAATTATTCCTGGTACGACTTAACAAAATCCGAATGATTTTAAGTACGACTTAACAAAAACCTTTCTGATTTCAAGAACGACTTAACAAAAAAATCCGAATGTATTCAAGTACTACTTAACAATTATTTTTGGTACGAGTTAATTTTACTTTGAACATAACGCTATTTTCTTAAACAAGAACGTGGAATCAAAATTTCCGGAAAACTCAATTTTTTAATCCCAATATTATTGTAATGCATCGTCCGATTTTAAAACGGATTTCAGTTTAAAATTAAATATAAAAAAAGCTTCTTTGTTGCCTTATGATTAATATCAAATTATTGGTTAAAAAAGAGTTATTATAAAAAGACTTAATAGCCGTTCTGGCCCCTAATTTGAGGGGTCAACCCCTTTTTCTTGATATCAAATAAAATGTCTCGCTAATTTAAACATATGTTGTTCTACAAGTGTTCACAAATTGTTAAACGTTATCGAGATATCTAAACAACTGTGTTTTAGGGGCTGACCCTTTAACCCCTTATCCACTAACAACAACATTTTTGGTATCATTTTGTTAAGAACATTATTTTGAACAACTTTTGTTCTACATTGCTTTTCAAAATATTTCTCCTTTTTCAGATATTAATGATCAAAACTTTCAACTTCTGGCCCCTTGAAACCCCTAATACGTTACATACGACTTAGGTATGATACTGTATAGATAAACAGCTGTACAATGAGCATTATTGCTTCTATAAATAATAACAAAATATTTTTCAGTAAAGAGTTATTATAAAAAGACTATAGAGCCCCCTTGGCCCCTAATATGAGGGGCCAGCCCCTTTTTCTTGATATCAAATTAAAGGTCTTGCAAATATAAACATATTCTGTTCAACAAATGTTTAGGAATTGTTAACCTTTCTCAAGATATCTGTATAAACGTGTTTTAGGGGCCGACCCTTTAACTCCTTCCGTGGCCACCAAAAACAAAATTTTAGTTTTCGTATTGTTGAGAACATTATTTTAAACAACTTTTGTTCTACAGTGCTATTCAAAATATTTCTCCTTTTTTTGATATTAATGATCAAATTTTTCAACCTCTGGCCCCTTGAAACCCCTAATTACGTAACATATGACTAAGGTATTGTACTGAATAGATAAACAGCTGTACAGTGAACATTTTTGCTTCTATAATTAATAACAAAATATTGTTCAGTAAAGAATTATTGTAAGAAGACTTTAGAGCCATCTTGGTCCCTAATTTGAAGGGCCAGCCCCTTTTTCTTGATATCAAATTAAAGGTCTTGCAAACTAAAACAACTTTTGCATTACATGTGTTAACAAAATATTTATACATCAAAAGATATTACAGAAAATGTGCGAAAATTTCGTGAAAAAATTTGGTGCTAATTTTCAGGTTCAGGCGAGCTTCGAGGCTTTGAGCAATTTTAATAATTGAAAGCAAGGGGGTACATCTACATACATTCATTTACAATCCCTGAAAATTTCAAGCTTCTATCTTCATTAGTTTTGGAGGAGATGCGTGGACAAAATGACCCTTAAAAATTTACAAAATCGTCAATATCTGAAACCGGAAGTGACGTCATCATTTGAAAATTTTATAATATGTAGCACCGATCATGCTTTATCAGTCCTGAAAATTTTGTGCATATCGCTTGTATAGTTTTTGAGAAATAGCGCTCCAAAAAAGTCAGAAAAAGAAAAAAAAGAATAATAAAGAAAAAGAAACCGTAGAATAACAAGAGGGTCTTCCGTTGGAAACGGAAGACCCTAAAAAGAATCCGAAGAAAAACAAAAGGGTCTTCCGTTGGAAACGGAAGACCCTAATAAACTGCTTTCTCTGATGTTCATGCGAACCCGCTTACAAGTGTTTTGTATTTTTTCTGCATTGTCGCCACCTTTATACTCCGCATGAATCACCAAAGAAAGCATTTTATTGTTTAAAATAACCCTCTTCTTAATAATGTTTGGGGTGTATTTTTTTTAAAACATGTAACGATTAATTATCGTGTATCGCAACTTCTCGGGCCTTTCCGGCAAGCTCGGAAAAACACCTCGAATGTATTAACATCACCGGATGTTAGAATTTTATACAAAATGGAGTCGCTTCCTATTAAAATAAGTATCGGCTAGACGGCCTTATAACTCGCTTCTGTGTTATATTTTAGGGTATATCATTTACTTTATTGAAGTCTAGCTTACATCTAAACAGATCGTAAAATGTGTTGTATTTATATAAAAAGGGGGGTTGTCATGGACGCCAAGATAATACATTCGAGGTGTTTTTCCGAGCCTGCCGGAAAGGCCCGAGAAGTTGCGATTGTATCGTGAACGTTCCGGTCCTGTCGTCAACAAACATTGTAAAAGCCGTTTTACCAGTGTTTGTTTTATGTTGGGTTTTTTTAAAGGGGGGGGGGGGGTGGTATGCTGAAAACCCGACCCAAACTTGGTCAGTGAGATGATTCACATACATGTAATAAGAAACTTGTTTCACCTGCTTCAACATCGCTTTAGTCCATATATATACTATTTCCAAGGTCCGTGGGTATAGCATATATACTCTCCTTGCCTTCATTTTGTGAGCTAAAAACACCAAGATTTTAGGACAACCAGTTTCAATCATTCACATTTTTTAAAACAAGTTTTCAAGTTTTTTTTCTTCTTACAGGCAAAATGCTTTCGTTTAGATATAAAATGTATACCCTCTCTCACTCACACACACATTATATATATATACCAGGTATACGATATACGAACGCTCGGACGCACGCATGCACGCACAAACACGGAGGCACGCACACGTAAACACAACTTATTTTCTTTGAAATCGATTTATTTCTCTTTTTTCACGTGGTTATATGTAAATTTTAAACACCATATTTTAAGTGTGGCAGAAAGGCCAGGACGGCGAATACTTTTACTTCCACTGCATCATTGACCACAGGGCCTGTTATATTTTTTTATTTTACCAACCATGGTAGTGCATGCCGTGGTTTTCTTATCTCCTGGATTACATGTACTTTTAATCTTGTTTATGACTTGCATATCATTCATAGCTTGTGATTTCGCAGGAGACAGTCTTCTGGTCCAAACATTGAATCAGAAGTAAAATTGCGGGCTGGACGCATGCTTACCCCCCCCCCCTTTTTTTTTTTGCAAAGTTAGACCTAACCATTAGGCAAATAGCATCATAGAGGGTTCAGAACCCCCCCCCCCCCCCACCCCATTTTTTCTTGCAGCAAACATACACCCCCCCCCCGGCCGAATTTATTTAGAGTATACAGTCATAAAAAATTTTGACGAATATTGAATAAAATGAATAAACCAAATCATGAATGCGATTTTAGTTTTGCATGGTGAAAGATTTGCATATATTATTACCAGTTCATAATGTATCTATAGGGGGTAGGGGGCCCCTGTAAAATTCAAATTACTTTAAATTACATTATAAAATAACAAAAATATGCCTGGGACCCCCCCCCCCCCCCCCCGCAACATGAAATAACGGTTTAACCGGTGCCCACCCATATTGAAACCGTATGTAAATATCTTAATTAGTAAACCTTTAGCGCATTCTGCATGTTGACAACGGTGACGTTACATCAGGAGTGATGGGGTTGACCCTACTTCCAATTTTTTTTTCAATACTAGCTTTTAAAATTTGACTCAAAATTCAAAGATGATAAATAAGTTGGGACTGCATGTGTATATTAAAAGTAAAGTGAAATTTGACATAAAGAACAAAATTCAGAAATTTTAAAATAAGATACGACACAGTATATATATAAAGTTAACCCCTCCCCATTTAGAGAAAAAAATACTTATTCGTGTACATACAGGCAAGGGAATAGTGGCCAACAAATGAAAATGACAATGACGATCAATGATGTATGCAGCTGAGCATATCTGTTCCAGGTCGTTTATCCGATTGTTTTCATACCGGAAGCTAAGGACCGGAAGTTAGTTGGAATCAAGTAACACATGATTTATTCTGAAAATGCGTTTCTTATGTACAAGGGGTAGACACTAACTTAAAATCCATGGCTGCCTGCAGGGCTACAAAATGAAATTTTTTACTAGCCCTGTCCGTGAATAAGTAGCCAAGCAGCCACAGGCTGCTGGATGAGTCGAGGAGCAACGAGGGGGGGGGGGGGTCCCACTCCTAGGGGGAGGTTATGGGGGGCCACCCCCGGAAAATTTTAGAAAATAAATACCCGGTATGCAAAATCCTGCATTCTGGCTCTATTTTTTTTAGTTTTTAGCAAAATTGTAACTTTATCAATATAAAGTAAAATGATTTTTTCACCTTAACTGAAGAAAAAAGTTTATTTAGGCAAGTAGGCCTATATTTAACGTCATCTGTCAATTTTTTACTTTAAAAAAAAGTACTGGTACCAAGATTTCTATCATGCGAATTCATCTATTGTTCCAAAATAACGATATTCTAAAGAGTTAGAACCCATAATAATGCCAAATATTTAAAGAAAATTGACACTGGGTTACTCTAGATGCGGTAGAACCATTAGTGTTATTCTTGATCCGCCAGGCAATGCCATATTTTTCCCAGATCAGTTGTCTACGTCGGTGCACCACTTGTATTCTCTGTGTGTATGATTGACATATTTTTCAAATTTGATAAGACTTAAATCACTCAAAACTTTGAATACTTCAAATAGATTTGTTAGCACTAGCTAGAACCCCCAGTGTCCATAGTGCTTGGATTAGCTGGTTAGTGACCCATACGCATGTGCACAAAAGCGCACACCATGCAGTTATGTTACAAAGCTAGCTAGCATACTACAGAGGGTGTTTAAGGATCAGAGGGTGCATATACTACATAATCACAGGCAGTGCATAGAAAAATTGCAATGAGAGAGAAAGAGAGAGAGAGAGAGAGGAAAGAGAGAGAGAGAGAGAGAGAGAGAGCGTCGGAAACAAAGAAAAAGAAAAGAGGGGTTATCACCCCATTTTCATTCATTTAAATTTAAATTAGTAAAATATCAAACTGAATTTAACTTTACACAATCCTTTTTTAACGTATGTTTTTTCTTTGCTTCCGACGTCCAAATGAAATATCATTACACAACTGTACAGGATGGGGGAAATAAAATGGAGGTATTTATAAGCATGCACATACATCTCCTATATACTAGTATACAGTTATACAACAGCGACATAGGATAAATATTGCATGTAAAAGCATTACATACGTACATGCATAACAGGAAAGCTTGCATTTGTGTAAATGATGATGTGGGTTTTTTTAATGCCTGTGCAGAGAAATTACCGAGTATAGAAATATATACTCTATAAAAAAAACCTCCCATAAATGAAAATTGTACTTTTCCTATATCTGTACGATGACAATACGTGTGCTATTTCATTGATCTCTGATCTCTTAAACTCTGATCACTGAATATATCTAGGGTGATTTAACCATGCATCGGACACATACCTTGGATCGGACAACTTTGTTTATAAATATACAAATAAATGTGCATGCGCTCATGTGTTGTTTCGTATATCCCTGAATTAGAACAAATGAACTTTATCATTATTAAGAATTTGACAGTCACATTGTCAAAGAAATAGCAATATAGACATCGTAAAATGACATCAAATACGCCATTATTGAAAATTTAGTTACGGAGATTTTACAATAAAGCATTATTTGAATGTTGTGCGTTTGATTGTGAATTAGTGAAAATGCACTCTCTGCCTAAAATAATTAGAAAGAAGTAAGTTTTGAAACAAAATTTGATTAAAATAAGTCCAAGAAATTTGAACAATTAATGTCAAGGTCATTATTGCACCATATGTTCATTTCACCATGGATCGGACACAAATTAACCATGCATCGGACAGTTTTCACTGCATGATTTCTTCTAATAATAAGGAGATTATGTGCCCATTCCTTATGATATATTTTAAATGTGAAGTAAAATAAAAATTTAAAAAATAATTGATACAAACATCTTCCTCAAACCACTTAAAAATCGAGTTTTACGGACACGCCCTTTTTAGTCCAAAGTTCCTGTAGGAGCTGGCACGATAAAGAACCCCTTATGATAAATATTCCTTTAAACAGAAGCACTAGTCTAAATTCCTATATGTAGATTTGAGGACTTCCTGTAAAAGAAATATGAATTGCAATTGAATAAATTAATATTTCCGAACCTTTGTATTTTTGCATTAAAACCAGAAAATGTTGTTATTTTTAATCTCTACTGCACTGCTATAGCTGTCCGATGCTTGGTAAATATTGTCCGATCCATGGTGAAATAGTTCAACACTTCATTTATTTGCTTTATTTTCTACATTTTTAACAATTTCACAATTTTTTCTCCAATAATTAAGCAAGGGGAAAACCTGCAACTTTTAAAACAAGTTTTATTTATATTTGGACGATATTTGATGCGTGAACAAACGGAAAAATCCAAAGGTGTCCGATGCATGGTGAAATCACCCTATATGAAATAAGGTTGTGAAAAATGACGTCACAGCGGCTTGAAAACTCTCCACTTGCACACTAAAAATGCACCTCTTAGCTGGAGCTGAAACACGGGTGCGGATCATGGATCTTCAAACTTCGAAGTCCGATTTCTTTATTTTGTACTTTCCAGTTCGATTTCCTCTTGTGATATTTATTTGTATGGGTAAAAAAGAACGTTTTACAACAAATTAAAAGAACGTGTGGTTATTAATAAAGACTGTATGTCTTATATTACTTACAAGGCGCAAGGTTTGCTTTAGATTTAGAAAGTTCGGGAAAACAATCTACCTGTGACGTAGTATTTTACAACGTGACGTCGATGAGTGGTAGTCTGCATGAGGAAGGTGCTGTAAGTTCTAGTGTTTACATCGTGGCGTTTGTCTGGTCATTTCGCGATTTAAAAACGTTGTTACGATTGTGAAAACAAGTGTTGCTGTTTGCTGTCGTCTTGCGGAATACGCATCGGTATGTATTCGGTTGCCGGGGTGTCATTTCTTTGGCCGAAGTCTTTATTTATTGGGGGCTGAAACCGTGCGTTGTTGACAATGTGTACCCTAGATTTTAGACCTCGGAAGGAAAATGTTGCGATAGCAGTGGAGCCGAAGCTTTAATTTAATGACGACATTCGAGGGATTACGGATTATTACCGTTTGACTGCAGAAAAATACGGAATTAAGCGAGAAAATACGACGCATGCGCAGATGGGTTAGTTGCTGCCAGGCAGCAAAAATTGACTAACCCCCTGAGACACCCTCATATACAATAGCATGTCACTCGAAACACTGCATAAATAGCAAATTATTAAAGAAATAACAACTTTGACTGAAAAAGAACAATAAAAATATGAAATTAAAACATGAACTAAACAAAATAAACAGATTAGCCATTATTTATCTTTAATTACTTGTATGAAGCATCCTGTATATACAGTCACCCAGTTACTTGGTTAGACAGCATGTACTACAGTGAAAACTGAAATTTTACAGCAAAACTAAGTAAGTGATCAGGTACTACACCTGATTTCAAAATTTACTTAAATTCCAGGATTTATAATTATTCCAAGTTCAAATAATTCCCTGTTATAGGCATATAATATCCCATCCACCTACATTTCATGTTATATAACCTCCCGTTTGTAACCTTCAATTTCACTGTAAAGTCAACATATCTGTCATAGCCGCAAGTTTCACAATTTATTTCTGCTTCTCATGTACTTAAAATTAGGGGCCTTAATATTGCTTACCAATTCCAACAAGAGACATCCCTCTAACTATTGGTAATCATTAAAATTCATTTCATGAATCTACGCGACAATGATAAACCTTCAAGTACAGTCACTCTCAATTTTACAAAAATATTGACGGTACTTTATCCGAAACTGTTCCTTGTATCTTTAACTTAGTACACTAACATTTTTATGAAAAGACGGTTTGTCTTAGAATAAGAAAGCTAATGCAATTCTGAGAAAAAGAATACCACATATTGCCAATTCCATTGAGGTTTAATAAAAGTATGGCCATTTAAGTGAACCCACCATTTCCAATTTCCTTTAGTAAACACAGATTTACAGGGTTCTCCATAGTAAAACATCTTTATCTGACCTTTTAGAGGTCAACTTTTGTTCAACCACCTTTAAAAAGAAACCTTATTCAATACAACATATGCCTACATGATATAATCATCATAAAAGCTTCACATCACTTAGAAATACCCTTACATGTATACCCCCACCCCCCAATCTTTTGATTTTCATAAAAAGTCATGGTTTGAAATGTTTTACCTAATTTTATGAAACATGTGGCAATTTCCTTGAGTCATTTCTCACACACATTTGAAAACAATCATCAATGATTCTAAAATGTGATCTTCATTTGTTTATTGTATGATTTGTACCATTTTAATTAACAAATAGACAGCTGTCCTGCTTGTGATTTCTTGTTTTCATGAAAAAAGTAAGCTAACAATCATATTTAGTGAATATCTAATCTATTCTGATTTCTAGTCTTCTTCTAACCATGCTAAAACAGTAAGTTACAACCTACAAGTTAGACATCTGCCTTAAATTAGAATTAAATTCAAACACACCCAGGTAGCCGGAGACAGAGTTGATTTCAATGAAAAATGTTCAAATTTGACATGTTTTTCTACTTTTTTATGCATATATACCTTAGAAAGGTAGAAATAGGTTGTTTCTTGTTCATTTCAAAAGTAATTATCATAGCAGATGTTATTTCAAAGTCAAATGTACATTTACATATCCTACATGTAATCTTAATGCAGACAATTAAATAGGGGGGGGGGGGGGGTTTCAATTATGTAAACACATCTAAATATCTTTATGAAATAAAAAATAAAGGAAACATAATTGTATACTTTTATTGAAAAACAAATTTTCACAGCAATTATGAATTTCTTTAAACAGCCTTAATTTTGTTTTCATAATTTCTTATCAAACACAAACCACAACATGGCATGATCGATGCTTTCTTCAAGTTCCATTATTGTTCATGCATTATCGGATTTAATTTGAATTACCAGTAAATAGTCTGTAGAACACAAGGAATATGCATGTGGATAGAGGTGACAGGTTAATCTCAGGAGCTGACCCACGAGAATCAACAGGTACCGGTAAAAGCCATGTGGTAACAAGAGTCTGTTTTGAGCTGAAATAAATAAAAAAAATAATTAGCTGTGTTTACATACATGATCTAGTAATAGCTGTGTTTACATTAACATATGCATAGTATTTCTGTAAAAAATACACTGACCATGCAGTGTAATAAGTATGACATATCCCAATACATGACATAACATTTAGGCAGTAATACAAGATCAAAAATTTGCATATCAAGTCATAATATAATATTAAAAAATTTTCATAGGTATAAACACTTATCAAATTGAGAAAGAGAGAGAGTTTGAAAGAGAGAGAGTTTATTACCATACTTGTAGTGCAACAGCCAATATTTCAATTCGTAAATTACAAACGAATATTACCCACCGAACAGCGTCAAAGTACATGTACTGGTATTAGCTTCTGGTATACCATTTTTTATCAATTCTACTGTGTATTTTTTGTTTGCAAATAAATTTAGCGAGGGTTTTTGTTTATTTTCTTATAAATTACATGTTTTAAAAACAATACTACGTGTAATAAGCATAAAACATGTATGAGTAAACTTAATGAAGAATTTTTAATAGATTATTTTTCAAAGGATGTGGTACATTACATGTATGTCAATCTTTATAAAACTAGCGTATATTTCGTGCGCCATAAATTGCAAGTTTTTTGTAAATATCATTTACTTGCATGATAGGTATATATGGTCTAACCAAAATTTTCTTCATAAAGCTACAGCTGTATGTACCACATATATGTTTTGTCACAAGTATACATTTTTAAAAAAAATACCCAAATTCCAACAGTTTAAATAAACTCAACTCATTCTCTGATAAGTTCATTGTGTTTTGTGCGTGCATATCTTATTTGTCTGCTGCAACAGCAGCCAATCAGCTGTAAGCTGAATCCACAAAAGGGAAGTTTGTGTTTTAGGAGCGGGTAAATTGTTTATGCGACACTGTCAAGAAAACCACACCAAATAATAACAAGAAACATAAATATTCACTTAAATGTATTCTGTTGTAAAGTAAAGGTTTTTAACACTTATTGCATCTTGCAAAACATGTGATGACCTTAATCATCTGTCATATATCTGATATACATGCATGTATATGTAAAAGATGGGAGAAATAATGACGGAACAAAGTGGGATTCGAACCAGGCCCTCTGAATCTCTAGTCAAGTGCTCTACCAACTGAGCTACATGTATCTGGCACTGGTATTCAAACCAGTCTGACCGTCACATTCCTCCCCCTTAAATGATCTTCACCCTCGAAGATCATCCCTGGCAGGATCGAGTTAACCTGTTAGTTCCAGGGGTTGGTCACAACACCAATATTGTAACAGGATGGGAGAAATAATGAAGGGATTTGAACCTGGGCCCCCTGAATCTCTAGTCAGGTGCTCTACCAACTGAGCTATCTGGCACTGGTATTCAAACCGGTCTGATCGTCACATATATAAAGAATTATTTTAAACAAAAATAACACTCGCAACCTTCAGTTTTTGTCTGTAATTAATCAATATTGGCGTGCGATCAGTTCTCGCCGAGTACCATTTCTCACCAGTGCATTGTTACGTCATTTTATCAACACATAAAATTATATACGAAAATATGATGTAACAGTGCACCAGCGAGAAATGGTCCTCGGAGAGAACTGCTCGCACGCCAGTACTGCCAGTAGTCAGATTAAAAAAAGAGAATAAAAAATTACATTTAAAACATTAACAAGGACAATTTAAGTACACATCATAACTGCTAAACAAGAAAAATTATGTGAACTGGTAGAATGGTAGGCATAGTTCTAACTTGTAACCTACATGTACAAGTACATGTACCGGGTACCCGTTGGTCTGCTATACCTCTTTAATGATACAATGATCGGCATCATAAAGATATTAAAGTCATGTTTTAACTCTGAAGTCTGAAGTATACAATTTTATTTACTTGAAGTTATGTCTACAGGGTATTCATGACTACATTTGGAGTCCTCTGCACAAGAATATATGATATGTTTCTAATTAGACCCTGCTTTGAATTTTGAGTTGAAAATTCACAATCTGTTATTTTTTTAAATAGATAAATTCAGTTACCCTTTCCAGTCCCCCATGAACCTCGAGCGAGTCTAAACACCCATGAAACATGTAAAAATTACACGTTAGTAAACAAACACCCACACCATAACAAAAACATCTAACAGTGTGCACGTACTTACATGTACATCTATACTATATACTAAATTTTAACCAGTTAACAAGAAACTTTAAAAGGAGTAAAAGCCTCACCTTCTTCAGTAACATCCACATAAATCACACACTTTAATGTCCATCTTTTCTCCTTTATTACTCGTAGCTTATCAACGGCTGATCGTCGACAGAAGTGTGGCTGTCAGAATTTCCTCGTAAACGATTCACACGAGAAAAATATCCTCCTTAAACAAATATGTAGTATTGTTCCCTGTGCATGTTCATATGTTTCACAGCAAATTGAAAATGCATGTGTACACCGAAAGAATACACAACTTCTCTTCTGCATTACGGCTCTCTCTTTTCTACAATATGCCGTTCGTTACTGTTTACATTCGGCGCGCGCGCGCGGGGGTCACAAACAGGGGCGCCCCGACAAATAGTTGCACATAGAACGTTTAAATAATGTGTGTTCATTGAATTCATAAATGATATAGATGAAAAAAAAATGAAATTGAATCACAACAATTTATCTAAGACGCAACACAACGTAATGCAGTAAATGCCTGGGCCTTAATGTGGCATTTGTTCGCTTGTGTGTCTATGTAGACATATTAACTCGTTCATGTACGATTCTCACATATTTGTTTTATGAAATTTGAAAAAAAATATAGGACAGAACTTGTTTAATTTGATACCAAATGACATTATTTAATATATTAACAATAACTAAATTAATTTTTTTTCATAAAATGATAACGATTTTTGCTATCAGAAAAATACGTGTATGAGCTGCTGACCCCTAATTATAGGGGCCAGCCCTTTTTTCTTAATTTTAAATGAAAGCTCTCGTTATTCTAAACAACTTTTGTTCTATATGTATTAACAAAATATTTTTAGTTTAAAGGTTATAATACAAAAAGCAACAAAATTTCAGCCCCGAAAAAATCTTAAACTTTGGCGACAAATAGCTCAAAAACTAACAAAGAAATTACCAAAATTTTCATGCCAGCAAAATTATAAAATGTTACCGACAATTCCGCCAAATTTCATGCATCTATCATCTGTAGTTCCCGAGATCAACTCTGGACAAAAGACCCCCCAATTTTCAATTAAAGGGCAATAACTCATAACCGGAAGTGAATTTTAAAAATTTGAAAAAAACGTCTAGAGATATTAATATCATCTACATACCCTGAAATTTTCATAGCAATCAGACAAAAAATGTTCGAGAAATCTCGTGCACAAAATTTGCGGGAAAAAAAAATAATAATAAGAAACAGTAGAATAACAGAAGGGTTTTCCGTTGAAAAACGGAAAACCCTAATAATAATAATAATAGAAAGAAACCGAAGAATAACAAGAGGGTCTTCCGTTCGAAACGGAAGACCCTAAAAAGAAACCGAAGAATAACAAGAGGGTCTTCCGTTGAAAACGGAAGACCCTAAAAAGAAACCGAAGAATAACAAGAGGGTCTTCCGTTGAAAACGGAAGACCCTAAAAATAAGAATAACCTTAATTTTTTCCTGCACAATAATAGAAAGGTCTTCCGTTGGAAACGGAAGACCTTAATAAAATGTAATCACAATATACAGTACACCCCAAATCAAAACATTTAATGGATGCTCTTTTGTGGAGGATGGTCAGATTTTAGGGGGTGTTGATCGAGAAGAGCGTTAAGAGCGTAGCTTCTTTCATACCATTTGAGGTGTCCCCTGCAACCTGGCACATTAATTTTAATTCATTAAACTATTCATGTCTCTTCTCGATGTCATGATTTCTATTTCAATCGTGAATTTTGAAACTTGATATTGACACATGAAATGAAATTTAAATTTAAACTAAATTAATATAACATATTTTTATGAGTTGTCTAATAACATTTTTTTTTTCAACGATATGTTTACTTGACAGGGGCACTTGCAATTATATGATTCTACTTTAATTTATCGTGTAGATTTCAATGTTTACGTTACAGGTTTAAAATTCTTCGACGAATGCAGATAGGGGATCTCTCGAATGTTCTGTGCAAAGGTAAAGACTTGAATTTTTCTTGTATTTACAGATGTTCCTATTATATTTCACATTTTTTATTTTGTATTTTATCCGTGTGCTGGACAAACACCTACTACAACAAATATTTTAATTCCGTAAAGAAAAAAAAACACATTTGCTTAATTAATGTTTCCTCCAGATTAACAGCAAAAATTAGATTGCTGAAAATCGTATTGACATTAAAACACACCAGGCTTGAGGTAATGCTAAATGTAATGGTAATGCATTGCAAAGCATTACATGTGTTCAAAGTAATGCTAGTAATGTGTAATGCCTTAAAATTAGCATTACAAGTAATGCTAATGTAATGCATTACTTTCCAAAATCTAGTGTAATGCTGGCATTACATGGCATTACTTTGCATTACTATGCATATTTATGCATGTTCACTTTAAAAAATGTGATGAATAAATGAATAGTTGAAATTGAATTTGATTAAATTTATTTTTAAAGAAGAAAGAAATAATTCTAATTAAGAAAAAAAGGTTTTAATTGTACATGTTTTATTAAAAAGGTTTTTTAAAATTCATTTTTGAATTGTTTATATTACTAAAGATAACAGCACAATTTCATAACATTTTCAAGAGTGTTGTTATTAAGAGTTTTTAATCATTTAAACAATTTACTCCAATTAGTAAATGCACTTCAATAAGAAATGTGTCAACAACACACTATGCCCCCAGGATAATCTAAGTATCAAAACAATCTATTGTTATAAGAAGTGCTAAACACCCCAATCCCCTTCCCTTCGCTATGTCACAATAGAATAGGAGACAGACATGCACCTTTAAAAGCAAAATGAATGCCTTGTCCATCCATGATGAAAATCAATATCACTTCCAATATTATATAACCCATTTGAAAATAATCTTACTTATTTTCTCTCTTTCTCTCTGTCTCTTTGTCTTTCTCTCTCTCTTGTATATTAATTACACTGTACATTAGTTTGGACTGATAGAAAAAATACAAGATTTATGTATTTAATCTATTATTGCACTAATTAATATATCCTAAGATAAAGATCGTCAAACAGTATTTTCCAGCCCAAGCTTTGACTGCTCCTGCAAAACATTTATTTAGTATAGCCCGTAAGATGGATGCATTTAAAAGATGAACCCTTTGAAACTTCGATCATAAGTGCAACAGCAATCTTTTGTCTTAAAGTGTCCTCCGTAAAAAGAAATACGATTGAAATATATTAAGAAATATAACTGGGAAAAATCATCTGTTTATAAATTAATAAAATCAAGTGTCCAAAATTATAAAGATTTGTGTAATCTGGGGATATATCTATATTTAGCTTTTAAAAACCGCAACATTATTTCATAAATTGTTTTTGTTACGCATGTTATCCTGTGTCTCTATTTCATATCTGATATTGTATCATGCCAAATGTCTATAAATATCATTTTACTTATGTAATATGTCGTTCATATTGCCACAATATGATTATATATTGAGCAAATAAAGAATGACTCTTGTTTATTCATTGAATTTGAACCTGATACTGAGCATGAAGCTGTAGATATGTTAAAGAGTGTTGTATATTTGAAACATTTGCAAAAACTCTTTATTAGGTTTACTTTAAAAACAAAAGTAATGGTAATGGTAATGCATTACTTTACTCATGTAATGGTAATGTAATGCATTACTTCAAGAATATCAAGTAATGGTAATGGTAATTTAATGCCCAAATTCATGAAGTAATGGTAATGTAATGCATTACTTTACAATGTAATTCGCCCCAAGCCTGAAACACACTGAAAAAAATTGGATTGAATTCTTTCGAAGTCGACCTAGCTAACTGACAACAAACTACCTGAAAAATATGTTTAAATTGTTTAATATGTTTTATTCAAACAAATTAGCACCTTGATATTTTTTCTTTCAAGGTATGTACACATTGTATGACTATGTACATATACAAATTTATTAAAGATAAATCCGTGGCGTTATATAATTATGACAAGGCCACATACAATGCATTTTTTACCGCCTTTGATTTAAATCATTTAAATGATGGAAAAAACCATTATCCATCTATTACGTTTGCATTACCCAGTTGATTGGATCGGATATATTTAAAAGTTCAATCTAGCAAATATCTATGCTAGTACATGTATATTAGAAAAATAGACTCAAAATACCGATTAATTAGACAGAGTACTGTCTTTTGTTTAACATAACTTAAAAATCATTGACACATGAAGATTACCAATTTCCTTTTATTTTTTCTCAATCAATCTCCGCTAATTAATAATCAACGAAAATTCCTAAAAAATTTCCGGAAATCATCTGGATTTTTTTGATTACATTGATTTAACGCTTAATCATGGGAGGCTCTTTAGTTTATGTTTCCACAATTTCTCATTTGGATAAACTCAGAAACGATAACTTAAAATCCGTGTAAATTTTCATTGGAAATTTGCTATATATTCTGTTCAACAAAGAAAATACGGGAGATAACGTTGAACAGTGCATTTGCTACGAAAAATTCCAAGAGTTCCGAATGTCAACATGGTGTTTAAACTTGAAACGAGTAAAAACATTGGTGAAAAAGTGTTGTTGAAATTCTTCAATAATACGAATTAAATTTTAAGATAAAAGGTATTAAAATTTTACAGCCTCAAAATGGTTTGTTTTGAAATATGATTTGACTGTTATTAATAGTAAATGCAACTTCATTAATTTTCTCCAAAATCGTTTCGGAGCGATTCTGCAATTTTCTGCTACACTACTGGTATACATGTATCGGAGGCATTTTAACTGTGGTGAAGGCCTGTCCCGAAACACAGATTATTCTAAGCAGAGCTTAGTGAAATTAATAGCATTATTGTATGCTTAAAGCTTGGTTATGTAAATGTCAACAATACGGAGTGTCGATGTATCTATTTCGTAAATGTCCGATATAATATACAATGTGAACCCGTGCACGCACAGGTCAAAGTCTAGTCTGTATAAAAATACTCTCATCTATAATACTCACGCATCATTACGCAATGTTTGAAAAGAAAAATACTTCGATTGAATGTGCTGCTTCTCTTTTTTGTACTACCTTGTTTTTTATAACTTTCACTCACGATTGTGTAACAGCATGGATTGATCATTCATAGATGTTGCAATCGAGATCTGTGACCGCGTAGTTTTACGGTGCTAGGGAATTCGTCTGGAGCTGTATATCCGCCGTGTGCAGTACGGACGGGGTGAGGGAATGTTGGCGTCGAGGGTATAAGGTATAAGGTTGAGGCGCGCTGTGGGCCGTAAGGTAAAACGATTCCGCGTTTATTGGACGAGATTCAACGATGGCAACATTATAACAATTTAACAGACAGACATTTTACAAACAAGTCGGATATGGCCAGTAGTGGCCTCCGGACTCAAGACTCTGGGTGAGTCGGACGTGGCCGAGGCTGGCCGCCGTATTCCAGACTGCCGATTGACAATTGTACATAATTATTTATAAGAAACTGAACAATGAGTATAAATTGACAGGTGATGACATAAGTAAGCTGAGTGAAAGGTTCACAGATATAAAATAATTAAATAAACTCAATGAGTCTTTGATGTCCAAGACATGAAAAACTGATAATTGCACAATGTTGTTTTAAGAGATTAACAGTCCTTGAGACATGGCACTCTGTATCTTTGAAATCACATATAGAGTCCGAAAAGTGTCAATCACTAAATAAATAAGTAACTTTGTAAGAAATAAACTGTGAGAAAATATTACGAAACAGATGTTGAATTTTAAAAGTAAAGTCCAAAATAAAATTATAATTAAACAGTGAATTTTGCACGGTGATAGTTTCCCACCGCTCCGGGGAAAACACGTCCTCGTGTTTTGAATGGAATATCACATTTCTTCCTCTGTTCTTTGATTTTCTTACACCGGTGACGGACGTTTGAGGACAGCTGAAGTTTCTACAGTTGACCGTTGTTTCCTGGAGATGAACAGAGAAAACTGTCTGCATAGTTCATGGCGGCTGGAACTTTTGTTGTCCATCGTTGTTACGTTGAGCTGAGTTGATGTTCAATGGGGGGGAAACTCGCTGGCTGAAGAGGTCCAGGATCTGACTACTGCAAAATATATGCAGCAGCCCCGGGCGTTGTTGTTACCCTTAGGATTCATACACCAATTGTGACCGCGTAGTTTTACGGTGCTAGGGAATTCGTCTGGAGCTGTATATCCGCCGTGTGCAGTACGGACGGGGTGAGGGAATGTTGGCGTCGAGGGTATAAGGTATAAGGTTGAGGCGCGCTGTGGGCCGTAAGGTAAAAACGAAGGGTAGGTTTGCCGTATTCTCGAAGGTCCACCAGTATACAGTTCCAGAGAAATAAACAGGCAATTGATGCAGGATTCCACATTTATTGGACGAGATTCAACGATGGCAACATTCTAACAATTTAACAGACAGACATTTTACAAACAAGTCGGATATGGCCAGTAGTGGCCTCCGGACTCAAGACTCTGGGTGAGTCGGACGTGGCCGAGGCTGGCCACCGTATTCCAGACTGCCGATTGACAATTGTACATAATTATTTATAAGAAACTGAACAATGAGTATAAATTGACAGGTGATGACATAAGTAAGCTGAGTGAAAGGTTCACAGATATAAAATAATTAAATAAACTCAATGATCATGAGTCTTTGATGTCCAAGACATGAAAAACTGATAATTGCACAATGTTGTTTTAAGAGATTAACAGTCCTTGAGACATGGCACTCTGTCTCTTTGAAATCACATATAGAGTCGATTAAGAAATAAAGTAAAACTTCTAACAGTGAGAAAAAAATACAAAGCATTTAAAATAAGTAAAATTTAAATGATTTTGAAATATAAATTGTAACTCTAAAATGCTAAAAATAGAAAAATTAACTTGTGCTGAGTTAACACTCAGAAATTATAACCTTTTACAAAATTGTTATAGATAGTTTTAAATTCTCTGAATTTTAAAACTTTAATGTAACAAAAATGTTAAATGGGATGAATAGGCATCTTAGTAGATAATTCAATGAAAATGTTAAATGGGATGAATAAGCAACAATAAACGAAAGTTTGCAAGAAAAAAAGATGTTTACCATGCACGTGCGTAATCCAAATTAAAAAAAAAATAGATAGCCATGTTCGCAAATCGAGTATTATATAGTCTGTAATTATTTTGCTCTTACATCCTTGTCAAGCTGGTCAAGACTCAAACTCTATTTTTTTTATTTATTGCCAGCAAGACGACAATTTTAGTGTCATTTCGGGACCTACAGTGAGTAGTATGAACCCCTCAAACCTTCTACTGTTTAGAGATATTTATGAAATCGATATAAATTGATACAAACTTTGGATCTCTGAAGTTCTTTAAATGTGTGTAACCTGTGTTCGCTTTTAGGAAAATACGCATAATTATAATGCAGATTTAGGGATGATTAACATCGCTAACACTGTGCAGGACATGTTTACAAGGAAATTCTTTTCATGGATCTATCACCGTGCAAAATTCACTGTTTAATTATAATTTTATTTTGGACTTTACTTTTAAAATTCAACATCTGTTTCGTAATATTTTCTCACAGTTTATTTCTTACAAAGTTACTTATTTATTTAGTGATTGACACTTTTCGGAGAAAATTTATTGGTAGCGTTTTTACTTTTAATTGTATAACCATGGCATCTAAACAATTTGACACTTTTCTGGAAATTATTTAGTTACGACAGATTGTCGGACAATAAGTTAATTTGTTAAATAAACGGACAAATTCCAATATAAAACAGTCATTGTGGTTATTTACAATTCTTATGTTATATATTCATTCTAGACAATATACAGAACCATGATTCCAAATTTGGAAAAAATTCAATACATAATTATGGATTTTGCAGCATTGATACACATGCATGAAATATGAAGAAACAGTCCAGTCATAATTTACCTAAACAACATATAGCTCATTGGCACTCAATGCTCTTCAAATTGCATAAATTGAGGAAACTTTAATCTCAAGGATTAAAATACATGTAAAACATAAACATTCAATATTTTACCAAATTTATTTTGTTCATATTCTTATATTTGCATTTCCATTGTTCTTTCCCACTGTAAGCCCATACGGAGGAGCCGCAATTATTTCTCTATAATCGCAATTGCTCTGTCAGTATACTATGACGTCATAAAGGTGTAACGTTATATATACTTTTCCATGACGTTATAGATTTAAACGATACATCATGTGTTTTTCTCCAACTCCATTAAAATTGACGTATTTACATGTAATATTAAAACATGTTTTTGATAACATTTTAAAGGAATTACTGTTATAACATATCATTGATTCTGTTAACAAATCTATGTGAATTAAAAAGATACATTACAGTCTGAATGTTTACTTTTGATGTAATAGCTAAATGTCAAGGTCTAGGCTAATACAGGGTATTTGCGAGTGGTAAAATGCAAATATAAGTAATAAACAACGATTATTTAGTGAACATGGCATTATGAATAGCAACTGCTCTGCTGGCATATTTTCCATGATGCGCTAGCGCGCATCATGGAATATGCCAACAGAGCAATTGCTATTCATAACGCCATGTTCACTAAATAACGTTGTTTATTTCTTAAATGAAAAAGCTCAATTATGTCTGATTTTATAAACATTTTGTCGTAAAAATCATGAGTTTTTCTTTAGTTACAAAAAAGAATTGTTTTCAAACAGCACGAAAAAGGTAAAATAGCAAAGTATAGGAATGTCCCTATCTATAAAGGTATTACATGTAGGTATTGGTTTATAAATGATTAAGTTATATGACTCTATAATGTGAGGCCCTCAATTCAGTATTTGCTCCATTTTGATGCTAGCTTGAGATTACCTCACCTATGACGTCATAGTGATGAGTTGTTTTTACTCACATAAGTGTAATATTTGCTGAACTTTTATTTAAGACTAATTTCGGAACAAATGCACCATGACTTAACTCATTAAATATATGTCATAGGGAAAAGAAACTTGCTAATAAGGATTTTTTCTTTTACTCTTGTATATTGTTACCATGGTAACAAATTTAACAAAAATTATCAAAAGACATATCTTGTGGAAGAGAGTCTACATTTAACTAAAGTTCAAAATCCAGAAGAACAAGAAATACCCACTAAGTCTAGGAAATATGTATAATCAATAAAAAGTTTCCCAGTGTCTAATATTCTAAAGTATCTGCATTTAAATACTGGCCAGGGTATATAGTTTTTACAAGTTCCTTCTTTTAAACTTGGACGAGTGCAGTTACAAAAATAAATTTTACTTACATCAAGTGTGGCTCATTGTTGTGTTTTATTCTTTGAAGACGTTCAAATTCAATTTACATGTTACCTAAAATTTAATGTTTTGAATTAAATTCTATATTATCAAACACTATCCCCAACATTTGCTATTCCATGTCAAAAACAGCCATATGTTGAGAGAGAGAGAGAGAGAGAGAGAGAGAGAGAGAGAGAGAGAGAGAGAGAGAGAGAGAGAGAGAGAGAGAGAGAGAGAGAGAGGGAGACAGACAGACAGAGAGACAGACAGAGAGAGAGACAGAGAGAATTAGAGAGAGAGGGAAAGATACAGAAAGAGAGAACAGATAGGCAACAATATCTACATCTTCATGCACAACACATCTTAACAGCCTAAAGACCTACATCTTTTAAACTTGGACGAGTGCAGTTACAAAAATAAATTTTACTTACATCAAGTGTGGCTCATTGTTGTGTTTTATTCTTTGAAGAAGTTCAATTTCAATTTACATGTTAATATCTAAAATTTAATGTTTTGAATTAAATTCTATATTATCAAACACTATCCCCAACATTTGCTATTCCATGTCAAAAACAGCCATATGTTGAGAGAGAGAGAGAGAGAGAGAGACAGAGAGAGAGAGAGAGAGGGAGACAGACAGAGAGACAGACAGAGAGAGAGACAGAGAGAATTAGAGAGAGAGGGAAAGATACAGAAAGAGAGAACAGATAGGCAACAATATCTACATCTTCATGCACAACACATCTTAACAGCCTAAAGACCTACATCTTTTAAACTTGGACGAGTGCAGTTACAAAAATAAATTTTACTTACATCAAGTGTGGCTCATTGTTGTGTTTTATTCTTTGAAGAAGTTCAATTTCAATTTACATGTTAATATCTAAAATTTAATGTTTTGAATTAAATTCTATATTATCAAACACTATCCCCAACATTTGCTATTCCATGTCAAAAACAGCCATATGTTGAGAGAGAGAGAGAGAGAGAGAGAGAGAGAGAGAGAGAGACAGAGACAGACAGAGACAGACAGAGACAGAGAGAATTAGAGAGAGAGGGAAAGATACAGAAAGAGAGAACAGATAGGCAACAATATCTACATCTTCATGCACAACACATCTTTACAGCCTAAAGACCTACACCCCCCCCTACCAACATTCAATATCAACCCCCACCCCAACATATTTATCTAATTTTTCAATAGAATAGGAATAAATAAATACTAGTAAATATCCACTTAAAATGATCACTGATAACTTCATTCAATTTTGATTACGATAAACAAATATAGGTTTTGTGGATTAAGTACTAACAAACATGGTAGGCTTCTACATGTTAAAGAGTGCATACCTACATCTTTTGTACATCGTCATGTCACATGCATGACAAATTAATTTACTCAAATTTAAAGCAAATCTGTTATCAAAAATATAGAATTGGAACCTACCGGACACTAATACAATTCCCTTACAATGCAAACTAATCTTAGATAGCTGGACACTGCTTGAATGAAGTATTTTTCCTCACCGGAAACTTTTTGCTTTTCTATTTTCACTTTTGCTCACTTTGAAATGATCGCACTAAAAACCCAAAGTGTAATTTGGTCTCAAAATTTATAAAAATGTCTTCTAAACTCATATAATAATTAAAAACACATATACACTTTCATTTTATTATGTAAAATCTCAAAATAAATTACATTCAAGTTAAAATCACAATTCCTTCATTTAAATTGGTTTTTTGAAAATCCTGGGGGGGGGGGGGGGGGGTGTTGTGATGGATATTTTCTTGGAAGATGTGTTGTTAAAATGATTAAACTTGTTGAACTTGTTGGAAATTTAGTTTATTCACATAACGCGGGGGTGTTAAGGAAGCATATGGGCAATTAAGCGTCTTATTTTGACTGTTATATTCAAAATCGTGAAATTAAATAATTATTTTGAATAAGATCAAAAACTTAGTATTATCCTTTAAAATAGATGTCAGTGCAATAAAATCGGGTAGTACATTACTGCCACATTGGTGCATTATCACGTGACAACTATAAATAGCTTACGTATTTTCCTTAACATAAAATGAGATAGAACAACACTACCCCGCGGTTTCCAAAATAAAACAAGCATACCAAGTGTAAGCAAAACATCTCAGTTTAATCAAAACCGCTGCTAGAAGCCTATGTTTGTCCTTATTAAAAAGTTATTTATCCGGTTCTAATAAAACCTTCCCAACTTTTATATTGTTTGCACGGAAAACGCCAAATTGCATCAAAACAACACACAGCATGGGATTCTAGCAGCACATTTCAATTTAAGCATTGATCAACCTAACGATACGTATAAAATTTCAAGTTCAATATATACGGGGTAGTGTTGTTCTAGTCGGATTTTTACATCGTAAACAACGACAGAGGAAAGCCTGGCCGTGAAATAAAAGCAAATTTACATACCTTTTAGCGAATGATTGATAAAACTAACATCTCCGCCAGTATCCTATTGTTCAATTCTCAATAAATCACACCACAGTACTTTATTAGAGGTCTTAGATCAGTTATATTTTGAATATGTTTACAATGCTTTCCGATCAAATTCACACGACATTCAACTTTTAGTCATGACGTCATCAATGTGTAAATCTACGTAACACAAACTAATTTCTGGAAAAAAATTGTCTTCAGTATTTTTTATTTGTTTTTGATCTACGTTTTGTTTCTTAGATATTTGAATATGTACATAATAACTAAGATTTGTGATTTCACGGAATTACATGCAACTCAGATTCCATAAGCTTCCTTAACACCCCCGCGAAATGAGAAGATGTACAAAAGAAAAATGCACGTTTATCATAATAATTGCAAATAAACAAGAAATATGCCTTACCAGCATTGAGCTCAATATAAAACAGTCATTGTGGTTATTTACAATTCTTATGTTATATATTCATTCTAGACACTATACAGAAACATGATTCCAAATTTGGAAAAATTCAATACATAATTATGGATTTTGCAGCATTGATACACATGCATGAAATCTAAAGAAACAGTCCAGTCATAATTTACCTAAACAACATATAGCTCGTTGGCACTCGATGCTCTTCAAATTGCATAAATTGAGGAAACTTTAATCTCAAGGATTAAAATACATGTAAAACATAAACATTCAATATTTTACCAAATTTATTTTGTTCATATTCTTATGAAAAAGCTCAATTATGTCTGATTTTATAAAAAAAATTGTCTAAAAATCATGAGTTTTTCTTTAGTTACAAAAAAGAATTGTTTTCAAACAGCACGAAAAAGGTAAAATAGCAAAGTATAGGAATGTCCCTATCTATAAAGGTATTACATGTAGGTATTGGTTTATAAATGATTAAGTTATATGACTCTATAATGTGAGGCCCTCAATTCAGTTTTTGCTCCATTTTGATGCTAGCTTGAGATTACCTCACCTATGACGTCATAATGAGGTCATAGTGATGAGTTGTTTTTACTCACATAAGTGTAATATTTGCTGAACTTTTATTTAACGAGGCCGGGTCTAATTCGTTCTGCCCTAGATTTTTTAATGAAATTTTTTACCTGAATTTCTACTGATATAAATATTATTTTAAGATTAAAAAATAAGTCATTTACCACACCGTTTGTTTAGGGGGTCATCTCAAAGTTTGTTAATCTTTAACATAGGACCCTATGGGATTTCGCTTGAAATTTATCAATTTTGCACATTTTATTAAACTTCTGCCCTAGGGATTTCTTTTTCTGTTCTACATATTAAAGTTACTGCTAAAAGGCATCAAATGGTCAAATAAAAAAAACCTTTTACCTCCTGGTTTGTTCCAGGGGTCTTATCAAAGTTGATTTTTGTATGCCCAACTTTCCAGATTTGTCAGATAATGGCTATTTTTTATTTGACAAACGCGGAAAAGGTGATCTTTATAGTATTATTAAAGCATTCAGACATATTTAAGTAATAAAAAAATATATAACATCACATATTAAGGGTCATTAATATAAATTACATGGTTACTGTCTTGAAATATATGAATTAAGCGATATTTAGGCGGGTTAAGAAAACGTGACAGAGGGTTAGGCCTGCTGAACCCTCTTAATGTTTTCGACCCGAGCCCAAATATAGCTTATACTTCGAGACAGTTATGTTTATTCCACAATATAATATTAATTTTACGCATTAAACGAGCCATTTTCAACAAATTTCGCTGAATATCTGCAGTTGAAACTATCGCGCCATGGCGTCAACCAAGCAAAAAGATGACGTCACAATACAAATGAAACGCTGCGCGAAAGCGTGCGTACTCGTTCTGTACTCGGCCTCGTTAAGACTAATTTCGGAACAAATGCACCATGACTTAACTCATTAAATATATGTCATAGGGAAAAGAAACTTGCTAATAAGGATTTTTTCTTTTACTCTTGTATATTGTTACCATGGTAACAAATTTAACAAAAATTATCAAAAGACATATCCTGTGGAAGAGAGTCTACATTTAACTAAAGTTCAAAATCCAGAAGAACAAGAAATACCCACTAAGTCTAGGAAATATGTATAATCAATAAAAAGTTTCCCAGTATCTAATATTCTAAAGTATCTGCATGTAAATACTGGCCAGGGTATATAGTTTTTACAAGTTCCTTCTTTTAAACTTGGACGAGTGCAGTTACAAAAATAAATTTTACTTACATCAAGTGTGGCTCATTGTTGTGTTTTATTCTTTGAAGAAGTTCAATTTCAATTTACATGTTATCTAAAATGTAATGTTTTGAATTGAATTCTATATTATCAAACACTATCCCCAACATGTGATATTCCATGTCAAAAACAGCCATATGTTGAGAGAGAGAGAGAGAGAGAGAGAGAGAGAGAGAGAGAGAGAGAGAGACAGAGAGAGAGACAGAGAGACAGAGAGAGACAGAGACAGACAGAGACAGAGAGAATTAGAGAGAGGGAAAGATACAGAAAGAGAGAACAGATAGGCAACAATATCTACATCTTCATGCACAACACATCTTTACAGCCTAAAGACCTTCACCCCCCCCCCCCCCCCCCACCAACATTCAATATCAACCCCCACTCCAACATATTTATATAATTTTTCAATAGTATAGGAATAAATAAATACTATTAAATATCTACTTAAAATGATCACTGATAATTTCATTCAATTTTGATTATGATAAACAAATATAGGTTTTGTGGATTAAGTACTAACAAACATGGTAGGCTTCTACATGTTAAAGAGTGCATACCTACATCTTCGGTACAGAGTCATGTCACATGCATGACAAATTTATTTACTCAAATTTAATGCAAATCTATCATCAAAAATATAGAATTGGAACCTACCGGACACTAATACAATTCCCTTACAATGCAAACTAATCTTAGATAGCTGGACCCTGCTAGAATGAAGTATTTTTCCTCACCGGAAACTTTCTGCTTTTGTACTTTCACTTTTGCTCGCTTGAAATGATCGCACTAAAAACCCGAAGTGATATTTGGTCTCAAAATTTATAAAAATGTCTTCTAAACTCATATATAATTAGAAACACACCTATATTTTCAATTTGTTTATGTAAAAACTCAAAATAAATTACATTCAAGTTAAGGTATATCACTCCTCATGTATTGATTTCATTGCGCAGATGTTCATTATATTTTAAATGAATATGATTTTATTAATTCAAACCTCACAAAAAGATAATCATTTCATAATTACACAACATTCGAAAAGAAAATCCATTTGATTTCAAGAAACGAACAAGTTTTGGGGGGGGGGGGGGACTATTTTCTCGTGCGGAAGGTTTTTTAGTCGAAAATGACAGAAACAAGCAATTTTATGAATTTTCAATATACTTTTCTTTTTATTTTACATTTGTACTTTATTCATTATTCTCTTTTTGAACATTTGAAAGGTTTGTGACATGTTCTATAGGTTGTCTATGACTTGTACTAAACTAAATTTTGAGAGAATGATAGACGTTTAGCATAAAATCATGCAAATATATAGAAAATGTCTGAATTTTTTTAAGCCAAATTTTGCAAAAAGTTTACCTTTGAAGCCATGTATCTAAAATTTGAAATCACTGACCCCCATGTTTTATTATGTCAAAATGATACTGAATACATATGTAGGCAAACTGGATTGATCTTCTAAAATTCTTGATATTCAAAATGTTTTTATTTCAAATCAAATTGTAACTATTATAAAAATTGTCTATTTTAAGTGCAAAAAAGTCATACAAACATTTATGCAGCTTCATGCACATTTTTTTTCGTAATCCCTCTATTCAGTGTGACCATTGTGTAACGGGATTTCCCAGCAATAATAATACAATCCTTTCTTCAAATTTCTTTAATGGTGTTATATATTTTTATACTCTGTAATATATTATAATAAAATAAATATAACATAATTGTATAATATCAAGTCATAAAATACATTTATACATTATTACAATAGAATTATCTTTAAATACATTTCCATTGAAATATACATATTTCCCATATACATTTATAACTTTTAATTAAAAACACATCTACTACAAACCCCCCCCCCCCCCCCCCCCCCCCCATTAGAAAATGACATCCCTGTCATTTAACTAATGGGAACTTACACACATATATACAGGTACGGTTAATCTGCATTCTACGACTGCAACATCAACTGAAATATAAGTCAATAAAACAAGTTAAGTATTCTTTAAAACATAAAGCATTGTTTTTACAATTTCACTCTCATACTTTTTCATCTCCTGACATTCTTTCAAATTGTGAAGAAATTCACACTTTTTCACCCAGTCTTGTGTACTTGTATGTTGCTGTGTTAGCACATATTCCGTCATCCAATTCGGCTTTCTCTTCTCCCTTGTACTTCTCCTTGGTAATGGTCTTTCTTCTTCTTCCTCTATAATACTATTCTCTCTCTCTGCCGCAGCATCCTGTGGTTGTTGCTGCTGTTGAGGAATCTGTGCCAGTTCCTCTGCTCTCTCTGCTATGTCATCTGCATCATGATGCTGTATTATCTCCATATTCTCATTATATCTGTGTACATCTACATCTTCCTTCTCTAACACATCATGTGTGATGTATCGTGTCGGAACTCTTTGTAATGGTACCATTTCTATTTCATCATCTGAGCTACTTTCTTCTTCTGAATCAGTACTCTTGAGTGTGTCGTTCTGAGTATCTCTGATATTCCTAACTCTATTCCTAGTCCTCGGTTTAGGCTTAGGTTTGAGTTTTAGAATCTCTGCGTCTAATTCTTCTACAGTTTTGTATGATTCTAGGTGTCCTATTGGGAGAAGTAAATTTCTGTGTAAAGTTCTGATCTTTCCTTTAGATGTTTCTTTTTGGATTTGGAATACTCAAGGGATTGATGGATCTGGTTGGTCTAGTACTAAATATGGTTCTTCTTCCCATTTGTCTGAGATTTTATGCTTCCCGTCAAATGATACAATCTTGACCAATACTCTATCACCTGCTCTTATTTCTGCTCCTCTAACTCTCTGATCATACCCTTCTTTCTGTTTCTGTAGTGATTTCTTCATGTTTTTGGTCACTAACTCATAAGCTGACTTCATGTTCTCTTTCAGGTTGTTGATGTATGTTGATGTTGATTTCCACTCTGTCTTTTGTAAACCAAATTCTTCATCAATAGCCAATCTTGGGTTTCTCCCAAACATAAGGAAGTAAGGTGATACACCCGTTGATTCATTTCTAGTACAATTATAAGCATGAACGAGAGGATTGATATGCAATTTCCAATTCTGCTTCTGTTCTGGTTTTAATGTACCTACATGTTTAATAAAGTTCTATTGTATCTTTCGCATTGCCCGTTTCCCATTGCGTGGTATGATGTTGTCCTAGATTTTCTCATTCCTGTAATAAGACATAGCTCTTTAATAATTTGGCTCTCAAAATTGGCTCCCTGATCCGAATGTATTCTTGTTGGAATTCCATAATAATTGATAAAATTGTTGAATAATGCTTCCGCAGTAGTTTTTGCTGTCATGTTTTTAGTAGGGATAGCTTGAGCAAACCGAGTATAATGATCTGTCATAACTAAGACATGCTGGTAACCTCCCTTGCTCTTTTCCAGTGTCAGGAAATCTATACAAACTAACTCTAATGGATAAGTTGAAGTAATGTTGACTAATGGAGCTTTCTGATTGGTTGATTTTCTGTGAACACATCGGTTACAGTTTTTGATCCAATTGTCAATATCTTGGTTCATTCCTACCCAGTAGAATCTATCTTTGATCAGAGATGCCGTTCTTTCTCGTCCAGGATGACCAAATTTGTCGTGAAGTTCTGTTAAACTTTGTCCTTATATTTCCTTGGAATGACTAATTGGTTAATCACTTTTTCTGAAATTGTTGCTTCCCTGTAAAGAACATTCTTAACTAAATGAAGTTTACTGAAATTTCTAACTAATGTTAGTGAGTCATACCCAAATGCTAAATCTTCAAGTCTAGGTTTTTGTTTGCATTTTACATAATGAATCCATGTTTTTAGAGTTGGATCTGCACTCTGTTCTTGTTGCCAATCAATTTCTTGATTGATGATTTTCAGGTCGGGTAAATTCTGGTCTATGATTCTGGAATCTAAGGATAACGATGTGATCAGTGATTCTGCATGTACTGCTTGGCATACAGCTTGAAAGGAATCCCTACAAATAGATTGAAAATCATTATTAATTTCAGGTATTCTTAATAAACTATCTGCGTCCTGATTCTGCTTTCCTGGCCTGTAAATAATATTGAAATCATAAGCAGATAATGCGGCCAGCCATCTATGTCCTGCAGCGTCAAGTCGTGCTGTTGTCATTATCATAATCATTAAATTTTTCAGTAATTGCCCACTTTAACGCTAGAAATTCTAACTTGTGAGCTGGATAGTTTTTTTCAGTTGGACTTAACGTGCGGCTTGCATAACTGATGACTCTTTTGTATCCATGCTGTTCTTGGTACAATACTGCTCCTAGTCCTAGCTTACTAGCATCTGTATGCAGTTCAAAAGGTAGCTCATAGTCTGCAAATCCTAGAATAGGTGGTGTAGTTAGAAGTTTCTTTAAGTTTTCAAAGACGTCTTGTTGCTCTTTATCCCATCTGAATTCTTTTTTTTTCTGTTTGTTTTTCTTATCTTTAGTGCTGCTCACTTTGGGCATCATTTCTGTAAGTGGCTTGGATATTTTGCTGAAATTAGGGATAAATCTCCTGTAATACCCAATGAATCCAACAAATTTTCTGATTTCTTCTGGTGTAGTAGGTGTAGGCCAATCTATAACTTTCTGCACCTTATCCGGGTCTGTCTCAATACCCGCTTCCGAAACAATATGACCTACATACTTAACCTTTTTCATGAATAAGTTGCATTTCTTTGGAGACAATTTCAGTCCTGATTCTCTTAGTTTGTCAAACACAAGTTGCAATCTATGCATATGTTCATCATAAGATTTGGAAAATATGATCAAATCATCTAGAAATATGAAGCAAATATTGAGATGTAAGTCTCCTAGACAACTCTCCATCAATCTTTGATAGGTTGCAGGACTGTTTGATAATCCAAAAGGAAGTCTGTTAAACTCGTAAAAGCCTACAGTAAACGCTGTACGCTCCTTATGTTCTTCTAACAATTCAACTTGGTGATAACCTGATTTCATGTCTAGTATGGAGAAATATTTGTTGCCAGATAATGCGTTGAGAATCTCTTCTATACGTGGTAAGGCATATGCATCCTTCTTTGTTCTTTGATTTAGTTGTCTATAATCTATGCACATTCTTAGCTTGTTGTCCTTTTTCCTCACTATGACCACGTTGCTTGAAAATGGTGAACTCGACTTCCTTATAATGTTTGCATCTAATAACATCTGTAAATGATTTCTGATTTCTTCAAACATTGCAGGAGGAATTCTTCTAGTTCTCTGTTTAAATGGTGTTTCATCTATTAATTCAATTCTGTGTTTCACCAAGTCATTAAATCCAATATCTGTTTCTCCTTTGGAAAATATATCCTGATACTCTTTCAATAAGGTCATGACTTTTTGTTGTTGTACAAAATCTAATTCATCATAAGGAATTTTGACATCTTTCAAGTGTGCAATCTCTTCTGGTTGTATACTACATGTATGAGGAGTATCAATAATTGACACTGGATGAAGCTCACAAAGTATTTCCCTTGGATTGACTATAACTGTTCTTGTTGTTAAATTGCTGATGTTCACAGGTATTTCCTGTTTGTCTTTGTATCGAAACATGACAACAGATGGTTCAATGTCCAAATCACTAGGAATTCTTGAGAACTTAGTTGATTGTAGAAGTGCACATGTTGATTGATACGGAATTTCTCTGTCTGCATATCCTCTGATTACTACTTGACTATTTGGAGGAATAATAATTTTTCTCTGTTCTGCTGATTTTACAATAGCTAATCTGTAATTCTGTTTTATGAGTTCTTTCTCCCTAAGCTGCAAACTCCTAAAAGCTAGAAACCATGGTGTTTGTAATGCTGTTTGTTGTAAAAACTTCTCTCCATTCTGTTGATGTGCATTACTGAGAAACAGGTTGATAATATTTGTCCCCAATAGTATTGGAACTGTTCTGCTATAGTTTGAGTCTGGTACTATCAGGAACAAACATGGTAAAGCTTCACAGTTTGGTATTCCAACTGGTTTAATATCTGTTTCAATGTAACCCAAATAAGTGAGTGAATTTCCATCTGCGCATTCTATGTTAATGAAATCCTTGATTGGCTGAATTGGTTTTTCCTGAAGATAGTTGTCATAGAATGATTCTGATATTGTGGAAATAGTAGATCCTGTATCAATTAGGGCTTTGGCCTTTATTTCTAAAATCATCACTTCTGTTTCTGCTGATTCGTTAATTAGTTTTGGTTGATATTTGAGGCTCTGTATTCTTCGACCTGTCGTCTGCCTCTCGCCGACGGTTGACGTCCGTTTAAATTTCCTCTCAGATGATCAACTCTAACTCTACAGCCTATCTGCAAGTGACCTTTCTGTCCGCATCTCCAACATACAACATCATCAGTTGCTGTTTGGCTAGGATCATGGAATCTTGTACCCTGTGAATTGGAATTATAGAAACCAGTACTTTGAGGTGCTTGGAATCTATGACTGCTTGATTGTCCTCGGAATCTAGTTGGGGCTCTGTATCTCTGACTGTAGTGTCCTCTTGTCATTGTTCTTCTTCTATATTGACCATATTCTCTTTCTTTCCTCATTTCCTCTAATTCAGTGGATAATCTGTTTACAATTGTCCTCAGTTCCTCAGTTTCCTCCTTGTCCTTTTCTACTGTGGTTCTTTTGGCAGGAACTGGTTTATCAGAATCTGATTTTCTTTTCTCCTTATATTCCTCTAATATTCTCATTGCTCGTCTCAATCCATCAAAATCTGTGTATTTGTCATACAGATGACCTGCAATATATTTTAGACTAGATTTCATTCCACTCCAAAACATATTCCTAAGCATGTCATTTTCATCATCTGGATTTACCAATCCTTGTATTATTGCCTTACTCAATAAATCCTCTAATCTACATCCCCATGCTGAAATGTCTTCACTTTCCTGTTGTCTTGCACTATAAAAATTTGCCATTAATGTCTCTTTCTCCTCCACTGTACCATAGATGCTGTCTAATTTATACATGATTTCATCTACAGTTGCATTTGGTCCAAGTCTCATTAAAACTCTCCCTGCTGGACCTCTTAAAGACCTACGAATAGCTAAACAGATAACATTCTCTGAATACCCATCCGTTTGGAGGCATTCTACTTCATATCTCCACTGATCAAACAAAATCTCACCCTTTCTATCACCTGAAAACAATACAAGTTTTGGAACACCACTAAGGGGAATAGGGATCGGAGAATTGTGAGTAGAATCATGAGTAGATAGACCAGGATTGGATGGGGATGGGCCATGGGATGGGACTGAGGGATTGACAGGGGGATTGGATTGGACTGGGTTTTGTACCATTTGTCCAGTATTGGGGTCTCTAGACTCCCTGTGTGACTCTCTATTCAATGACTCTGCATATGTCAAAACCCACTTTTTAAATTCTTCTGGATTACCACTATCAGGCTTAACCTCTAATGCCTCTAGTGTTTGTGCCAAGTCATCTAATTCACTCTGAGTAAGTCCAGCCATGATGACAAATAATATCAAACACAAAATCATGAAATAGATAATTTGTCAACTCACTCAACACAAGCATAAGACAATATACAAATAACACAACACGAAAATTGTCGCGTAGCACTGTGCAATGAAACCGACGCGTTGTTCAACACCGCTTTAATTGAAAGTATTTGATTGTTTATTTTTAGAATTTTTTTTTAAGGTTGTTTCTAGTATTTAAGAAAAATCTCTGTTAGTAATACACAATATACTAATTGGGACATCTCAGACAGACAAAGGTTTGACCAGACACTGTGTACTTGTTTCTTTTCTGTACTGAGTGCTTAAATAATATATAAACACTAAATGTTCACTTGATGTACCACTAAATGATAAATCAATGTAAATCAAACACCAAACTAATTTAACTTGAATTTCCTCAAACCCAGACTTTATAACTAAACCAAGTCTCGTAAGTCAAAGTCTGTAAAGTCAGTGAAAGTAATTAAATATTAGTTAATTAGAAACATAAATAAATATGATATTTCTGTTGATACTACTAACACTGATTAAACAAGATAATTGTCTCTAAAGAAAATAAATGATACCAAAGCAAAAAATAATGGATCAGCTGATCGATATTTACAATCTGTTTTCAACTTCAATTGTTTTCCGTACGTACGTTACTATCTTAAACAAATGATAAATAAATACAGTTGTAGTCAATAAAGTTTACTATACATCCAACGTTGTTTATCCAAAGAATATAGAAGGCCTGCGGTCGCTAACGGTAATTTGTGCACAAAAGTATAAACAAATTCGAGTTGGTTACTCACTGATCAGTGTCACTGAAGTGCTTTACCGGATGTGGAAGTCAAACTCTGGCTTCGGATAATTCCGGATATGTCGTAGAGGAGCTGTTTCCCGGGTTCTTTACGTTGGGCGCCATTTTTGTAACGGGATTTCCCAGCAATAATAATACAATCCTTTCTTCAAATTTCTTTAATGGTGTTATATATTTTTATACTCTGTAATATATTATAATAAAATAAATATAACATAATTGTATAATATCAAGTCATAAAATACATTTATACATTATTACAATAGAATTATCTTTAAATACATTTCCATTGAAATATACATATTTCCCATATACATATAATTTCATTCAGTCCAAGATCAGAAAGACACAATTAAGGGAAATAACTCTTATCAATTTAACATACAAAAGTTGTCTTTCTTTAATAATAGAATATTAAAATACACAATTATAAAGCATACCAATTTATGGAATTGAGTCCGGTTCCAAACCGTTCAATATCTTCAATAACTGATGTTAATTGATCTGAATATTAAATATATATCTAAATACATGTTCTTTACATATATTTCCTATTCACAATATAAAACACTTTAATATTTCCTTAGAAATATTTACTATTATATATTAAGCTGATTTATACAATATTTACAAAGTAATTCCTTCTAAATTCTTAATCCTGATATTTCATAATATAAACTCCAATTTTCTATAATATTAGTAAATGGCTAAAATAGAAACTTACATTGTCTGGATGTCTTCAAGTCTTCAGAATAAAAGGAATGACAAAATAAACTTGTCTGTTTAAATTTTGAGAGTGTTCTGCCTGAATACTGTTCACAAGACAATGAAAACTCTTGACCAATAAAACCCGAGAATTTTCAGTATCAACCAATGAATGTAAAATGTTTGATTGTGTGTGTGGATCTAAAGGGGTGGAAGGCTCTAACTAAATACCTTGTTAGTAGAAGAAAGAATTAGAATTTATTTTCTTTTAATTTGATAAACTTTTTATTTATTTACATTTATATTTTATTTTTATTTATAACTTTTAATTAAAAACACATCTACTACAATTGTACATAATTAAAAACAACATTTTAAGAAAAAAGTTTGCTTAATCAAAAATTCAGACAACAAATCCTAATCAGGCTGAAATCGCATTTTAGGTGCAAAAAGGTCAAATTTAACTGACCATAACTCAGAGGGATGAACACTGACCTCCCATTTTCTTTGTATTATTTAAGTGTGTTTTGTCTACAGATTTCAATAGAATACTTCTCAAGAAATTCTTGATACAAGAACATTGAGGAGTGGGATACCTTAAAATCACAATTTCTTTTATTTAAATTGGTTTTATGAAAATCCCGGGGGGTGGTTTTGTGATGGATATTTTCTTGGAAAATATGCTATTAAAATGATTAAACTTGTTGAACTTGTTGGAAATTTAGTTTATTCACATAAATGAGAAGATGTACAAAAGAAAAATGCACGTTTATCATAATAATTACAAATAAACAAGAAATATGCCTTACCAGCATGGAGCTCAATATGGGTATAGTCCACTAATGCATTTTTATGGAACGCCATAGCTGCCTTATGTGCCTATTTCATGTGAAGATGGTGCTTTATTATATTATGCTGTGGTTATATCATGTGAAGATGGTGCTTTATTATATGAAGGTGGTGCTTTATTATATGAAGATGGTGCTTTATTATATGAAGGTGGTGCTTTATTATATGAAGATGGTGCTTTATTATATGAAGGTGGTGTTTTATTATATGAAGATGGTGCTTTATTATATGAAGGTGGTGCTTTATTATATGAAGATGGTGCTTTATCATATGAAGATGGTGCTTTATTATATGAAGATGGTGCTTTATTATATGAAGGTAGTGCTTTATTATATGAAGGTGGTGCTTTTTGATATGAAGGTGGAGCTTTATTATATGAAGATGGTGCTTTATTATATGAAGATGCTTTTTTATGTGAAGGTGCTTTTTTATGTGAAGATGGTGCTTTATTATATGATGGTGCTTTTTTATATGATGGTGCTTTTTAATGTGAAGGTGGTCACTCGGAACCCCTCTTATTTTTGAATACTGAGTTAACCATTTATGTAATATCTTTATGTAATATCTCGAAATATTGAAAGTAAATTAAAAAAGTTCTTAAATTTAAAATTTGTATTAAATATTCAAATCTTTTTCTCTACTCTCAAACATAATATTATTTGAAAAAAAAATGAGTGGCTACATGTATAATGTCCTTAAAGCCCTCTAAATCATGATCCCTGGGACAGGGGTTCAGGCCCTGTGGTTGGGATTTAATATGACCATAGAGACAATGTATTTAACCTTAGAATTTTTTTTCCTTTACTATTATTAAAATTTGAAAAAAACTTATTGTATGATTCTGATGTCCATGACGTCCTCTGCATCAGTTGTGAAAATAATGGCCTCTGGGTCAGGGGATCATTAGAGAGCGTGGCTAATATGGCCATATAATAATCAAAGTACTAAAGTACTGACAGGAGTTGATTTTATTGATTTATAATTTTTTCTTGAAATCAACGATATGTAAATTCGCTTGGCAAGTAGTTTAAGAGCTGTATTTGAATAATCCTGCACTTTTTCTGATATGAATTATCGGGCTTTTCCGAAAAGAATTCCGAAATATAGACGGAAAACCCGACATCATGTTGTATAATATTTAAAGATACTAGAATTAACGCCATCAAACTCTAACATGCATTATGTATCAATAATCGAAATATTTCTATTTCAGAAAATTCTTTTGCGTAGGAATACATACTACTACAAAAATATTAAAATTGTACTTAACATTTCAAATCTGACTGTTTTCAAGGTATTTATAATAAGTTTTCATAAAAACAATGCTACATTACATCGAATTTATCGATTAGTTTTCAAGATTTAAATCTTGTGAGCGGTTATGATTTGTGCTTAGGTCCAAACACTGTTACACTTCCAGTTTGCCAGGATAACTGCATGAGAGATTTAGAATCAACTTTCAAAACTGAAGCAAATCCGGTAAAAATGGTAAAGTCCTCTATCTAATCGATGGCCATATTGGCCCCCTTGGTCGGGGGGGGGGGGGGGGTTAGACCAAAGGACGGGGCCTTTTTGGCATCATCCTAGAGTCAGGAGTAGAACTTTTACCTTGAGAGACATGAAATAATAATTTACAATTTTGATAGAGGACTTAATAGTCTTTCTTTACATGCAGTCAGTTACTATTAATTAGGAGCAGGTGCAGAGAGGAAGATTAATAAACATTAAGTGCAATAACACTGTATGACGATTTTGATCCCGCACTAGAGTAGAGTCAGAATACCCTACTTCAGAAGACATGAACAAAATTGCAAATTAAAGGGTTTTATTTGGTGTATGTTTCTTTTCAGTATTAGCAGAAGTAAAGAAGAAATGTTTTAAACATTATATGCATTACATTTTATGATCATTTGACCCCGCCCCAGAGTCAAAACACCTACCCTGGAGGACAAGACATTTTCCAATTTAGTAGAGGGATTTACGGTCTCTAAAATACACAGAGAGTTTCTATTCAATATACGTATTGATAGAAATAGAAGGGTTTTATTCAAAACATTATAAGCAGTCTATTATATTACCATTTTATTCCCGCCTTACAGTCAAAATCCCTTATACATGGGACATAAAAGTTTACAATTTTTGTGTATGAGTTCCTGATCCACAGATTTATAAATTCGTTTTTTTTTCAAATGTGCAAAGAATGTAGAAAAGAAATTTTAACCCGTAGGCTTTCCATAGAAGCGGCTTCTGCTATATACCAAATACAACGCTATTCGACATGCATGTAAAAGAAAAGGTGCATCCAGAAATACGCTAATCCAAATTCAAGGTTAATTGTTTAAAAACAAAATTTTTAACAATGTTCAGCATATATCGTACACGTCAAATGTAATACGTTTGCAGTATTTTTATCAGGGTATTTTAAACCTCGAAGTCTAATTATATGCCATCCTTTCACAAAAACGCTACACATGTAACACTGTTCACAGAAGCTGAAACTTCTGATACCAATCAATGTTGTCTGCCCAGAGAAGTAAAAGATGCCAGGTTTATGAAAAGACCCAAATGGCCCACAGGCCTTTGTGGTCGATAGAGAGTGCTATTGTTATATCTGCAGTTGTCATAGCGATAAAACTTGAACGTGCCGGGCCTCTCCAGCGGTAACCATGTGCATAAAAGGCAGAAACCGAAAAGCAGGCACTTGGCGATCTATATCTTGTGTTGTATATGGCAAAATCATATTTGACTCCTTTCGTTCATGTGGATGATAAATTTAATTAAGTCTTACTCAACTTTGACAAAACGTTTATGAACTTAATATTTTTGACATTTATTTACACGATTGGTTTTAACTCATGTATTATACAGCTGTTTAAAGATTTATCTATCAAACGAATCAATCGTCCTTAAACAATACACATGTTCACATTGTAATAGTGTTTGATATGTATATATAATCATTTGTGTTGTCCATTTTTCAAACTTTCGGATGTATTATGTTTTATTATACTTTCAGATTAAATACTGAAATCTGATTGGTTTAGACGCAGTTGGTAGTCCGTTCTATTACCCTCAGCGTTAGCAACACACTTGGCAACAGGTAACACAACCAATTGTTACATGCGCGTAAATTATGCGCGTGCGGTTCGCCGTAGAATTCACTTCATTGCTATATAAAGGCAGTAACATTTTCTTTAAAATTAAGACATTCAGTATAATGAAATAAATAGTGCCTGTTGACAACGGTTGCCTCGGCGTGTCAATTTCAACAGTTACCCTCCCAAACAGGCACTATTTATATAATGTTCATGTGCATGTACATATGACATTTAAAGATTTACACAGATTGAAAAATAATTCCATCGAAATAATAACGAAATGGGATATAAGACAAATAAGGTGGCATTTGAATATCAAACAGACTTAAAAAAACAAAAACAAGGCGAATTGTGTGTGTGTTGAATTTGATTTATACAATCATGCATATCACACGCTATGGGATCGAATGCCTCGTTTTGAAAAAAAAGACGTTGTTGTTTTGCACATGTCGATTTATATAGGTGCAAGACGAGTCGTTGACAATGTGTTTTTAGGTCAACATTCTTAAAAACTTGGTTAACCGGGGTTTCTTAAGTAGTAGCTGGGAGCCTTGTGGTAAAATGCCATGGGTCATTTTATTTTCGACAATTTTGACAAAAGTTTTTTCCTTCTTTTAGTGTTTATAATGCTTTAGAAATGCATTTCCAATTGTCAACCAGAATTTGAGTGTCAGTCGCAGAGTTATTACACATTTATTTATTTTGTGCGTTTACAAAAAAAAGTACATACATACATATCATTACGTCTTCCTATTAAACACCATTGTAAGAACGCTTTAATGCAGAAGTACTTACAATAGCAGTACACTTAATATGTTCTCCTGCCATCTTTATGCTGTAACTTAAAGCTGCTTGGTCCGATTTTATATCAAATTTTATGCATGCTTTTAAACGATGGTTATGCTAAGTATATTTATAATAATAGATATTGTAGTAGTTTTCCCAGTCAGTGAAGTCAAATTTCAATGAAGAAAAATGCGTACAAAATTTGCTAATAAAACAAACTACATAAAAGGGTACCGCGTTAATTCGCCTCATGCTAAATTTCACCCCTGACGACGAGACGGGTATGGTTGTATTACGACTTTGACATCACTTTGAATAAAGGTCGAAATGATCAGACAAAGAACAAATAAACATGTGTACGTTTTGTTCGCTAATATTTCTGAAGTACGTTTGCTTTCTTTATAATCGGTGCATAGCATGCGGGTTGATTTACCGCAATCATTCGGGGGACGAAACCAAACGGTTTCCTTTTCTAAACATTCCCGTGATACATTATGGTTTGTTTTTTTTCGTTTGCCCAAAAAGAAATTATTTTTATTTAGAACCATTATTACACGAGCTTGGACTTTCGGTAGGAGGTGACTATCTTGTTTGCGCAGCAAAACAAGCTGTCAAATACTGACCTACTTTCTGATTCGCTGATAGAACGAGCTCATCAATATTCATAGACTGACGAAACCTGAACGCTTTTTTTAGTGAACAAAATTTTATTCCACATTCATTTCTACTTGGAAAATACAAAACAAAACAAAATAAACTCGGAAAAGGTACAGACTCCCGTATTTAGATCATCATTTATCTTTTCTTCGGTGGAAGGCATTGTGGAGATTCTAAAATAAAAAAAAAAAACAAGTCTTTAGTAAATACGACTGAGATCTTTCATAGGCATTTGTAAATAAGAAGTGTAGATTCCTGTGTTGATTTAGCGAAAAAATAAATTAGGGAATTGCCAGACCGTTGATTTGATAAAAAAAAAATGACTTTAATAACCGGTTCTAACTGGTTTGATTTTGATCTAGCTGCAGGTCTGTAGCACCCAGTCTGAAAAAGAGGATGCACGACCTAGGAGGTAGTTTTTACGTGTTAAAAACTTGTAATTTACGGAGCACATAAACTGTCTATGATTTACCTTATTTTTACGCGAATTCTGTGAAAAAATAGCATCATTAAATTCTTCAAACAATTTATTACCGATATTGTTGCTTTACTTCCCTCGGACTTTTCTTAAACACCGCTAACCGACCACGGAAATTGAAGTATGATAAATTCACGTGCAGATGTATTGAAGGGAATGATCAAGGGGGGATTTATATTCGAAATAGTCAAACATACTTGCTTCAGAATCTTGTGACAATGTTGGGAAATCCAAGCCTTTTCTCGCTTGCGGTCCCGGATCTTGCTCAACATTTACGCACTTAGATTTCGACCTGTCGTCTGATATTCCAACTTTGTTTCCGGCTGGCGAAGAACCCTCAGTTACTTTAAGGTTAACAACAGCGCGATCACAAATCTGAATTGATCTTACTTGTCGAATGAATTTCTTGAAATTGTTTTCCATCATATCAATAAAGTCATTTTCATCATCTTTGTACATGATGCGCAAGACCGGCATCCGTCCCAGGTATCTTATCTGTGACTGAATAAGTCCTTCCAGGCCAACATACCCAAGGGATAGAAGTTCACGCAATGAAACTCCAATCATGGTGCATCTTTTTTCTCCGTAATAGTCGTAATGTATCTTAAAATCAATCTCTCGGTAATCATCGGACACAATTTTTGATGACGACATTTTCAATCTTGACTGATCTCCAGGACCGATCGAAATGTTTTGCGCGCTAAAAGTTCGTTGAAGTTGCGCGCTTGATATCACCAACCAATCAAATTTCACTTGATATATATACACGAGCAAAAATACATGTAGATTTCCAGTGAGAGCTAGACGTGAGTACATAAATGTGTTTTGCATCGTATGTACAGTTAATTAGTTTACTTTATGTACATACTGTTTAGAGATAGATCTATATTGATTCTGTAAAATACAATTTTGGGGTATGAGATGAATCATGAAAATATACAACTATTTGATCTAATTCTAATTTTCATAATGAAATAAAATCCCGAAAATTTTGTTGTCATTCCGTCTACATCCCTCCCCCCCCCCCGAAAACAAAAAAAACTAGCACTGATTCGCTTTGGTTCCGCACAGATCGACAACATGGTCTAATCACGAATGATATCTATGATGTTTGATCAATGATTTAATTTAGACCCATGTCAGGATATATTAATTAGATGGAAGAGGGACACTCATACCCCCTATCAGGCAAATTAGGTACCCCAAGAATCATTTGATAGAAGAATCCCTTGTTACGAATTTCAATTTGGGATTTTTTTTATCAGTTAATTAACTATATTATTCTGTTTTTGCTAATGGATATTTGTTTCTTTTTGTTTAATCAAATAGATATCTTAAGTTGATAAAAAAGAGGGTAGTTGCCCCCCCCCCCCCCCCAAAAAAAAATCGTGTATTATCTTAAAAAAAAAATTTGGGTAGTATAAACCACAAAGCAAGTGAAATTATTGTACATAGATCCATAAATGCTTTACATATACATGTAGTCTATAGATCTCTTAGATGATATTAATTATAAATTATAATGATGTAGTGCGTAGATTGGTGTCGGTTAAAAAATAGATATATTTTTTAAATTGACGTAGTATATTTGAAAAGAAGATAGATATACATGTATATAAAAACATAATTTTATCGTCTTCCTTAATTTATTTTTTCTTCTATAGATCTGCATGTACAGTCTATTTTTAAATGGAATCCTTAAGCAAACAAGGGAGATTGAATATTAATTGAAAATCTCCTTCTAGAGACATGAGAAATGCGGTGATATGCGACTTGGTTAATGGCGGTGCTTCAGTGGGGGATCTCAAATTTCCTCGTGGTTTAGGCGCAAATTTGGCAAAAAAGTATAAAATTTTAAAATCGACTGTTTCAAATCTCTGGGCTAAATATAATGAAAACTTTTCCATTTCTCCCCGTAAACCAATGAACACAAGAGATCGGAAAATTGGAAATGAAGATCGTGAATTTATCAACGCATTAAAAAACGAAAGACCTTCTATTCAGCTTCAAACAATTCGAGATGAATTGCTCAAACATTCCAACACAATTACAAGCGTCAGTATTTCAACAATTAGCCGTACCATTCGAAAAGATCTGTCAATGACATACAAAAAAATTGTATCTACAACAAAAACAGATTTACTTTACAAAATCTTCAGTATACCCAACAATTTTTGAATTATGTTTTTAACAAAGATCCCTTCAGGCTGAAGTTCATGGACGAAATGGGAATAAGACTTGCGGACGGGCAACCAACTTATGGTCACTCTGTAAGGGGTTCAAAGTGCGTAGAAATGACCCGATACAGCAGAACTTCTAATTATACAGTTAACTTATTAGTAGGCATTACGGGTGTTAAATATGTTAATATTCTTGATGGGCCATCAGACACCACCAAATACGTTGATTTTGTGGGTGAAGCGGCAAATAGCTTCACAGACGATGGGGAGAGGGCTATCCAGGGGGGTGACGTGCTAGTGGTAGATAATGCCCCTATACACCACCATGCCGCTGAGAGGATTTTAAGGAACTGGCTTCCCACAATTGGAGCAGAATACTTGTTCCTACTAACTTATTCCCCGGATCTAAACCCAGCAGAACAATGTTTTCGAAAAGTGAAAACTTTGCTTAAAAATGACCAGTACAGAGTAAGACTTAACGACAACTTTAAAATGGCTGTACTCGAAGCATTTGGGGAAATCACTATTTCTGACACACTGTCATTTTTTCACGCAACTGGGTGTGTACATACTGGATAAAATCCGATGTCAATAAATATTCATGTGTTTGTCTTCTGTTTTTGTTTTGTTGTTGATTTTTTTAACACAAGAGGCATTCTGAATGTGATTGTAGTAAAACGAAGTGAAATTTACCGTGTGAAACATCTCATCGTGAATGAAAAGTCTGACCCAATTTTGTGACGCTGTTTCAAATGAAATATACAGCAATAGCATGAAGTCGGGTAAGTGTCGTTGCGTTCAATGTATTCATATCTATTAGCCAATGACTGAACAGTTAACCACGAGTTAGCCCCGCCTCGATCAAATCGGAGTTTGTCACGTAATGACGAAAGTCCAAGCTCGTGTAATAATGGTTCTATCTGTCGACACCACCCAGTTTTTTTTTTTGTTCCACATCTGTAGCATTTTCTTAAATATTTTGTTGAGAAAAGAGATTAAAAGTTTGCCCGAGTGTTATTATAGATTCAAAATGTAAACAAAACACTGTGTACGTCTGAGGAATGTGGAACTTTATTTGAGTCGCTGAAATTGTTCTTGCTGACTCAGTTTAATTGCTTCATGAAAACGTTTGCTTCTTATCAAGGATTTCTCCGCTATGTGTACTTTTTGGCGAACTTCATGTGACTGTAAAATTATCTGCCATATCCTTCATATTTTGATTATGTAAAAGAGATAATATATAAACCCTGAATTTAGCATGCCAGGTATGCATTGGTGCATCGCCCCTAAAAATTCATCAAAAAGGAACTGAAGATATATCAAAGAAATGAATGGTAAATGAAGTCAATGAAAAACATATGATGCAAAAAAAATTAATAGGAATGAAATGAATGGAAGCCAGTATTATTTGAGTGCTTTGCAGATTTTTCTCGGTAGCCTAGAGAATGGTGTCGGCCAAACCATACAAAGGTCAGAAATACCAAAAGATAAAGAAGGAATGTATCAGGAAGAAGACATGGTTTAGGGACAGCGAGTTCCCTCCCGAGGGCCCCTCCCTGTTCTACAGCAAGGCGGCTCCTGCGGACATAGTCTGGAATAGACCCGGGGTAGGTATACTTTTATAGTATTTTGGGGTTATGACCTCATGGACTTATAAATCACTGCTGTAAAAAGGCGTTTTGTCTTCTACAATGTACTAGCTTATCGTTAGAGGAAAATTTTACAACCAATAGATCGACGGAGATTGAAATCTACTTATCAGGGCGTTATAAACAAATTCACATTTTTTACACGAAGTATGTTAAAATGTACATGGAATATCATGCACACATGTACAGTATACATGTAACTCCTTGTACCATCAAATTTTATATAAAGTATATTTATTTTTAAACAATATTTTATCAATAGAATATATTGATTTGGATTAGGCAGCAGGCAAAACCTATTTCAGCCCTCCCACTAATATAAAGTATATATTAATTGAAGAAAAATCAGAACTACATATAAATACATTTAATCGTCATATATGTATAATTTACGTGCAAATATTAGTTCTTGTATGCAGAATACAAGAATTCGAAATAAATTATAATTTGCGTTTTATTTGTTTCCAGGATATTGTTTCCAATCCGCGCTTTTTCACTGAAGGTCGTGGAGCAGACGATTTCTCGCAAGGCTCCTTGGGAAATTGTTGGTTCGTCGCGGCGTGTGCCTGTATTGCAGAAAGGAAAAACCTTTTGCGAAAAGTATGAATTTTTAATGAGTTGAATTCAAAATCATTTTTAAGTCTGGACATCTAAAAAATTAGAAATTCATGTACTTAACTCGAAAACAATTTATTTTAACACTGAAACAATTCTGGCACATTTTAAGCGCCAACTTCCTATTCGCAGATTGTACCGGATATTGAGAAACAAGACTGGGCAAAGGGCCGGAAGTACGCCGGAATATTCCATTTCAAGTTCTGGCAGTGCGGAGAATGGGTCGATGTCGTCATAGACGACTTTCTTCCCACCGACAAGGGAGATTAATCTTCATGCACTCCAAATCAAGAAACGAATTCTGGTCAGCTCTCTTGGAGAAAGCGTATGCAAAGTCAGTTCCTCGAGTTTTATATTTCAGTTTGCGGTTCATTTTTTCCCCCAAAAATCCAAATTTTGTTATAGTATCAAATCTTTATTAGAAAACTTGAAGCTTTATATACAGTAACAAATCTTTATATTGCAAATCAAAGAACAAAACAGTTTTCTTAGTATACTCATCCCATTTTACATTGAGTTTACTCAGCAAATATCTTCAGTTACTTATCTAGTTTTTATCTAATTTTTCAAACTGTTTGGGGTTTACAAAAAACCAATGACTGTTCATTTTATTTTTACAGAAGTTCGTTTGGTTTTGTAAGAGTATCACTTCTTTATTTTAAATATTATGAGCTATATATATATTAATATACAATTAAAGAATCTCAATTTAAAATTTATTTTAAAAACTTTATTTCCTTAGTGGCACGCATTCATCTCATACCACATCGTGCTTTTATTAAGATTCAGTCATTTTTTGTTATCTCGTGAAAAAAAAATCGTTAAAAATCTTTTTAGATTATTTGGGGGTTACGAAGCGCTGGTGGCCGGAAAAGCCAAGGACGCCATGGTCGACATGACAGGGGGCGTGGCAGAAGGGATAGAAATCAAGGACTACAAAAACGAGGAGGAGAAAAAGAAATTGTTCAAGATTCTACGTAAATCAAAGGAAAACATGTCGTTAATAAGTACATCTATTGCAGTAAGTAATCAATTGTTCGGTGCTATTAATTAGTGCACATCCGTGCAGATGGTGAAAGCGAATTTGCAAAGCGGCAACTGCAGTATCATGCGATTCCGTGATTCAAAGTTCTTAATATAAATGTTTTGTAAATCTTGTAGGATATAATCATAATGATTTCTTAATCTTCATGTAATAAGAATTTAAAAGATCTTGCGATTATATATGATACAGGCAATATGAAACATCTAATAGACAGGATGCATTCACACTTACTCATTAAGTTGATATTTTTTTTAGAATTAAAATTTTATTTTCTGAATTTTAAGGCAGTAGGAAAAGAGATGGAGGAGAAGCTATCATGTGGTCTGGTGAAGGGCCACGCCTACAGCGTGACGAACGTCCGGAAACTGAAGCTTGGGACGGGCCTCAAGTCCATATTCAGCCGAGAGAAAATCCACATGATCCGGTGTCGTAATCCATGGGGAGGATCCGATTGGAAAGGAGCGTGGAGTAACGGGTTTGTATCTATATGAACCAAAAATGAAAAAGAGTAATAAGACTAAGTGTCCCTTGTAAACTGTAAATACAAACTGGCCCTGTCGTCTTCAAGATTTATAAGTTACTTTTATAAAACTCAGCTTCCAACTCATACCCTAGAAAATCACAAGTCTATGAATATGAGGTGAAAGGACTATGTGCGGTATGGTCTAATATCTGCCCCCAATTTTAACCAATTTTTAAATAGTGTCGTATAAAAATAAAATCTTCATAAATCATTGTTTAGTGGACGCCTATCACTTTAATCTTGATTTTAACCACCATTCCTCATTGGCTATTTATCTATGACGTCAACTTTATGACCTTATTCCCGCAAAGCAAACGGATGAAAATATTCTCATTTTTGCTTTAAATTTTGCATTTGGAAGTATAGAGCGCAGGTCTGCTCAAGTAAGATTTTAACATATGTTTTTCTCCAGATATTTATACACATTATACTAAAAAGTGGCACTTGAGCAAGCCTGCGCTCAATGTTTCCCAGTCGAAAAACCATCGGAAAACACCCATATTTTGCTTCAAAACATCAATTTATCAAAATTAGGCAATATTCATGACGTCATTTCTACCAGTGGCGTAGCTAGACCAGAAAAGAAGTGCATGCTTAAAATGGCAGGGGGTGTGGGGTCGCCATGAGCCCCCCCCCCCCCCCCCCCACCGGCGTGGGTCTAGGGCGAAGCCTGGTGGGGGCCCAGGGGCGAAGGCCCCGGAAGCTCATGGATTCTGACGATTTTTAAAACTAACCACTCAAAGCTTTTATTTTACCTAGTTTATGGTAATGAAGCTATGGAAGTGAAGCAATAAAGCTGTGATATTCTATGGGGGGAATTTAAAATGATGTGTAAAACTAAGTTCAAATGCAAAATAAATCTTTGCTTTATTAGGTAAATGCATTGTGTACTGTTTCTTTAATATGGTACTGTAAGACCACATTGCGTGTTTATATTTGGTATTTAAGACGTCTTTGTTTAGCATTGATAAATTTGTCAATGACCGCTGGGATATCGATACAAAGATTCCGAATAAAGCAGGACCGGGTCACGTAAACGAGTTGATGGAATAACTAAATATGGACCTTAATACTTGAATTCTTTTAAAAAAAAAATTCATTATTAAGGTCTTCCGTTGGAAACGGAAGACCTTATTGTTTTTGCTTTGTTTCTTTTCCTCTATTATTATTAAGGTCTTCCGTTGGAAACTGAAGACCTTATTGTTTTTGCTTTGTTTCTTTTCCTCTATTATTATTATTATTATTAATTTTTTTTTCTGTCACGTTTTCTCAAAAACGCTTCAGCCGATTTTTGTGAAACTTTCAGATCTTATTCATGACAAAATTTGTAAGAAAATTACACGAGATTTTTTTAGTCGTCACTTCCGGTACCGAGATATTAAAGATTTTATGTTTTTGCTTGTTCACAATTTTTCTCAAAAAGTATTCAAGATAGGACTTTCAAATTTTCAGAGAAGGTAGAGAGTGAACGGCCGCAGTGCTCTTCGCATATCCGAACATCCGCCGTCACTTCCGGTCGTCAGCGGAAGGAAATGAAAAACCTTAATTTTTTAATATTTTGAATTTGATTTTTTTTTAGTTTTTCATTCGATAGAGACGCTCTCAAAACTTCAGAATATGAAATTTGTTTTAAAACCAATCCACGCATTCTCGAGATTTTAGACTCCAAAGTTCTGAAGCGAGGGTCCGCGTAGCTCAGTCGTTAGAGTGGTGGACTTGTGCCCAGGCGACCCGGGTTCAGTCCCTGAGTGCCGAATTTTTTCTCTCTCTAATTTGTGTTTTGATTAATGGGTTTATCTTTAAAATGATGGATTTGAATGTTTTCCGTTTTATTTTTGTCATAAATAAAAAAAGATAGCGGCTTTTTTTAGTACAAATATAGAGCTCTTTTCTGTCAGCAGCTCTCTAAATTACGACGCTCGTCGCATCGCCGACATCAAAGACATGCCGCCGAAGTGCCCCTGCAGTTCGACCGCATTAGAGTTCGCTGGGTCGCTTTGCCGGCATCAAAGAAATGCCGCCATCTCAATGACTGTATGCACACAACATTTAGCAATGCACCCACGTTATTCTACTCGGCTTAAAAAGGAGGACTGCTTAGTATTTAATCCCATATATAGATACACACATGCATGTATACATGCGTTTATTGACATGTTTTAGCATTTGAAAAGAACTAGTACAGGTAACATGGAGTAAAGTGGATAGAAGCTAAATGAACATTGGCGTCCAAAAATTATACATATTTTATATCAAGTTACGGGATAATGATTATGGATTCAAATAATTTTAAATGCATTGTTTAATGATTGTCTTCTTACTGATTGGAAGTCAAAGCTAAAAAGTCATTTTTATTACAGATGGTGTATTTTTTCCTTTTTTTGTGCATGTCTATATACTGATACAAATCTGTTGCCTGTCGGGATTAAGAAAAACCTCCGAAGTTTATACACATAACTATACAAACGAACGGGTGACTGCGACAAGGTTAAAAACTGACCACCCGTTAATGAGTGTTTGAGCCTATGAATAAATAGTTGTAAAAAAAAAAATCAATAGTTACATCTTTCAAACAACGCTTATACATTGTTCTTACATATGTATTTTATTAAGAAGTTGTGTAATATGTGATATTTAGAATTTAATATTCTACGTTTAATATAGAAGTCACCGACCGACCCCCCTCCAAATTCATAAAATCATTTAGTTTTTCTGGCCCGATTTTCCTTGATCTTTGATCTTGGGCCTTTAATTTCAACTAAGTACCATTCTAGATTACTGTACTAATTACCAGACCAATTCGTTCATTATTAACAGAGTTATGAAGTTTTTGGCATTTGAGTTTCAATTGTCGTGATTGACATGTACTGCAAAAAAATCATAACTCCAAAGCCCTTCATTCAATCCTAATGAAAATTCGTGAAAATGAACCTCGGACACCATTCTTATTTTCTGCCAAATATGCAGCGGATTGAACAATCAAGATGAATTTCCTGAGATTAAACGGTGCTTATTGCCTATACTGGGAAATTAAATTTACACAGTACACGCACCGACCCCCCCCCTCCTCCTATTCACAAAATAATTTAGTTTTTCTGGCCTGATTTTACTGGATCTTTCATCTTGAACCTTTATTTTCAACCTAGTTCAATTCTAGATTACTGTACTACATGTAATGACCGAATCCAAGATCCACACCTCAAAATTCCCAAATTCAAAGACAAATTCGGGAATTATTTTGCGTCAGCCATGTTTTGAGACATCTGCAAAGGCTGTGTGTTCTAATCTCGCCGGAGCCAAGATTTGTTCTTTCTCTCTATTTCTGTTTCTCCTTTTTATTTAATTTTCTAACTAAAATATTCAACATAAAAGGGTTGTTGGACTAAATAAAGTTCAAGTTGAAAAACACTCTTCAATTAAGATTTAGACAAAAACAGTCTTTTATAATTAGGATCTTCCGTCTTCAGCGGAAGACCCTTGTATTCTTATTGTTATTAGGGTCTTCCGTTTACAAAGGGAGACCCTCTTTTTTTTCTTCGGTTTCTTTTTATTACAGGTTATTAGACGTATTATTAGGTCAAAAGACCTCTTATTTAAAATGAAATAAAATGGGGCTGGTCCTTTAAATTAGGGATCCAACGGGGTGTATAATTCTTCATCCATCGCTCTTTAATATCACATCTGCATTTCCTGATATGTTTCGTTGATGAAGATAAAAGGAAAGGTCATTTCCTCTTCTAAAAATCAGACGGAAGACTCCTCGTTGCTCGCAACGAGATCGTGTCTAGTTTTTTTACTGAGTTTATTCCTTTTAATGATGTGCATGCTCAGGCATATAAGCATACATGGTAGCTACGCCACTGTCTACATTATGACGTCACTGTGGTGATAACCTTTTGCACCCTTATTTTTATAAAATATGTTTCTAACTATCTTACACTTATTTTTAAAGCGCTTTATAAAACTTTAATTTTGGGGGCAATAAATGCATAAAACCGCACAAAGTCCTTTCAATTTGAGGCGGAATATTTAGAGGAGGAAAGTTGGTGACGGCGGAGCCAGATCTCTTGAATATGCCAGTGTTTATCGGTAGTTCACATTGTAATGAAAGCAATCTTCTATTTGTTTCTCACAACAAGGATGATTTTATTCTGTTAAGATCACCAGAATGGAAGAATGTAAGCGATAGCGAGAAAAAGGAACTTACGTTTGCAGACAATGGAGAATTTTGGTAAGAAGAATTCAAACACTAGAAGTACTAGCAGACTGATGATCTTATCTTTAAAAAAAGAATCTGATTGAAATCAGATCTTCGATGCTCCGGATTAACGATTTCTCGCTCCAAAATGTCACTACAATACTGTATGTCACGATGATATGTCAAAGTAACTACGATTTGTCAATACGATACCGGTATCCTGCGATATTTCGCTATGTATCGTTAATCGGGAGCATCGATATATCGCGATGTGCAAATCGGGGACACAGAAGATCTGATTTTAATCAGATTTTCATAACCTTATGAGAAGATGTTACAATGGTAATGGCTGGTACATAAAAATGTAAGATTTTTCCAAAACAGAACGTGTATTTTTTTTTAAAATAAGAGTTCTACTCTGTCTTGTAGGATGCCGTTTGAGGATTTCTGTCGATTCTTTACCAGCATCGACATCTGTCACATGATTAACACTTCCTTCTTCTCGACGTCCAAGACATGGAAGGAAGATATAGTGGAGGGAGAGTGGAAGAGGAACCAGTGTGGAGGTTGCGCCAACAACAAAACATTTCTGGAAAATCCTCAAGTAATATTAACGTTGTCATTACCTATAGCATAAGTTCCCCGGGAATAGGGTTATGGCTCCGTAGAAGCAGATCAAACGAGAGTGAGGTTTTCCATTTGCCATGTTTAAATGATAATAGCTGTCATTGAAAGCACGAAAATTAAAAACCGGTTAATTCCAAATAGGATTGCATTTAGTTCATAAAAAAGAATTTTGCTCAGACTTGGGCATGTTGCTAAAACGAATTTATCCAATAGACGGACAAACTAAAAACATGAATACTAAAACCAATTTTGAATCGATGGTAATTTTAACTATCAAAACAAGACGTTTAACTTTTTCAGTATATGTTTGAAATAAGCGGTTTTGAAGAAGAAATCCTAGTCTCTTTGGAGCAATTTGACAGACGCACGGAAAAAGTCAAAGGAAAGTCCAACTACACTGTAGGGACCACCATTGTCAAAGTAAGATATATATTTTATATATTAAATAAGAATTAGAAGACTAGTGAAATACTTTAACTTTTGTATGTACACCCTTGCAAGTTCACTTTCTCTACAGGCAGATGTAAACCGGAAGTACAGGATGCATGATAAATTAGAGAGGGTGCATTCTGGGCCGTTTTCTAACGCTAGGAATGTGTTTACCCGTGTGAACGTGCGTCCCGGACGCTACGTCATCATTCCGTCCACGTTTGAACCAGGTTGTCATGGGAAATTCATTCTTCGTACATACAGCAGCAAGGGACTGAACCTTCGGTATGACGAAATGGTTCGAGTATCATTATAACTGAATTGCAAAATTGTGAAATATAAATAAACGTTGACTGACTGACATTTTTTTTGGCTGATAATTATATAAAAAAAACAAATTGAATGTGAACCGTATTTGTACGATATTATATAATTGCAAATTGTAACATTTTTGCATGTAACTTAAACCTTTCCTACAAATAAAATCAATTAATTGCTATAAAAGAAATGATCTATTTTGCAAATAGTGATATTTCATTTCTTACACATAAAATCAATTGCTTCAAAAGAAATTAATATTTCTGTGATATGAAATACATGTTAATATAACACTCACAATTTCATAAAGATGACATTTTTAAAATTTTAATTCAGTCAGAGCCTTTACATAATTATGTACATGGAAACAAAATTACCCACAAATATCTATTTTTAAAAATCGTTGCAATTGAATATTGTAACTGGATATTTCTGCGACCAAAATTTGCTTTAAAATTAATTTTCTCAACCGCAATAAGATACTGTATACAGGGAAATATTCGCCCCCGTTTTATTTTCGCCCCTTTCGCCCTCGTTGTCAAAGGGCGAATTTAAGACTGGGAGAATTCCATGTTGCAAATAATATTTTTGTTAACACAACTGCATCTGGGCGAAATTAAGACGGGGCGAAACAGTTTACAAGTGTGAAGGGGCGAAAATTACAAGGGGCGAAAATAACACTGTATACAGTAAATCAATAAGATAACTTTACATGTTTAATAGTCATTATTTAAAAAATGATTGTAAGTATTTCGAAATCAAAGCGCAAAATTTTCAACCGCAGAAAAAAGCCCAGTTATATGATAACTGAACTTGTAACTGCTTCAGAGAGCTGTTGTTAGATGAACCGGCCCCGCCGACTTTGTGTGGGATTCCCTCTACTCTCAAGAAAAAGAAAACTTGCGCAACGCAGGTCACAATGGTAAGAGGCGAGGAATTTCCAGGGAACGGAAAGAAAGGCGGTAGGTTTGCATATGCGGTCATAGGACTGTTTACCATCGATAATCTTAATTTTGTCATGCAGAATTTATGAAATTTTCGAGAAATTTTCAAAAATCTTCTACTCACGAACCATAAGACCAGGAAAGCTGAAACTTGTATGGAAGCATCCTCAGGTAGTGTAGATTAAAAGTTGTGAAAATCATGACCCCCGGGGGTACAATGGGGGATCAAAGTTTAACAAAGGGATATATAGAGTAAATCTTTAAAAATCTTCTTCTCAGAAACTAATCAGCCAGGAAAGCTGAAACTTGTGTGGAAGCATCCTCAGGTAGTGTAGATTCAAAGTTGTGAAATTCATGACCCCCGGGATAGGGTGGGGCCACAATGGGGGGTCGAAGTTTAACATATGAATATACAGAGTAAATCTTTAAAAATCTTCTTATCAGAAACTAATCAGCCAGGAAAGCTGAAACTTGTATGGAAGCTTCCTCAGGTAGTGTAAATTCAAAGTTGTGAAATCATGACCCCCTGGGGTAGGGTGGGCCACAGTGGGGGGTCGAAGTTTAACATATGAATATATAGAGTAAATCTTTAAAAATTAGAAACTAATCAGCCAGGAAAGCTGAAACTTGTGTGAAAGCATCCTCAGGTAGTGTAAATTCAAAGTTGTGAAAAACATGATCCCCAGGGGTAGGGTGGGCCACAAGGGGGGGGGGGGGGGGGTCAAAGTTTAACAAAGGAATATATAGAATAAATCTTTAAAAATCTTCTTCTCAGAAACTAATCAGCCAGATGATTCTTTATACATGTAATTGTTAAGACTTTGGCCCCAGGACAATTCTTTGGACTCACAAGAAGGATCAGAGTTTGATGTAGGTTTATATCCCATATATAAACTATTGTTAAGGATCTCTTTGAGAATTGCAATACTCAACATGTGATATGACTATAAAATCATCCTGTTAGAAAAGGGACTAATGATTATAAAGATAAGAATATCCAGGGGGAAAATGGATTTTATTTATACAGGATCTACATGTATTATTGTACATTGTCCAGATAGTTTGTATTGTGACTCCATTAAGCTGGTTTATCATACCTATTGTTCCTCAGGTGAGCGATGTGGCCCATGGGCCTCTTGTTATGTTTTTTGTTGTGGCTAATTAATTCATTGGTAAACTGAAATTCTGTTTAAGAAGAAGAATTTCAAATTCATATTACATAAATTCTATTAAGAATTTGATGGTTAGAATTTCTGAACTTTGATAAGAAATGTCCGTTAGCTGTATATTTAACTAATATAATAGCTGATATTTTCACACACCAATGTGCAGGAAATCACGTCGCTACATTATTACAATTTAATATCATGTTACAAAAAATGGACATCTTGCTACATGTAGCATAGTGTAGATAAAACCATTTTAACAAGGCCTTAGACTTTCAGTAGGTCTAAGCTATCTATTTCTTGCGTCAAAACAAGTTAAAAATGACGCGATTTCAAGCAAAATATACACCGATTGCGTAGTCTTAGCTCAAAAACCAGACAAATCTTGTTGATTTCAAAGTGTTCAGCAATGAAATAGGCAGATCTACGTCACAGTGGTGTTTGACACAACTACCCAAAGTCCAAGCGCTTATCAAAATAGTTCTATATGAAATTGATATTTATCACATAGGCAATGAGGTTCAGACAACCTTTAAAAAATTAATTAATTTTGGTTTTTATGTAATATGTATTGAAAACGCTATGTACAAGGATATACATGTAATGTTTATGTTGAATGGGCACGTGGTCTTATATTTGAACTGTTTGAACACAGGGTATCTTTACTGTAAAATAAGATGTGACGGCAGGGTGCTATACACGAGACTATGTAAGGATACACTAAATCCAGAGTGGAACGACCGAACGACATTCTACAGAAAGAGTCCAGAAAAGGACATCATAATTGAGTTGCATTTTCTATTTTGTCGTCTCAAGTAGTAGAAATCAATTTGAATATCGTCTAAAGGTACCTCTCTAGGCGAGTCCATATTTCGGAGTGGGTGATAACTGTAGACATACTTTTTTCCGACTACTTTATTTCGCAATTCAACTATGATAAAGTAGTTCTTATGATGTAAATTAATTAAATACCTTAAATATGAAAGAACTAGTTAGCGGTGAAAAAGAATGGTTTTCTAGTATCTCGCGAAATTTTCTCGTAAGCGAAAAGAAGTTTGATTACAGTGACTCTAATGAATTGATTAATGTTTGTATAAAAAAAATTTAAAACACATTTTTATGAATGCATATGAATATGTTAATAAGATCGCTAATTTAACATGGTACGTCAAACAATTTAATTTCAATGAATTTAATGAAGGTGTGGCACAGGGGTAGAGTGATGGACACTTCTCTGGGTGAGTGCGTGATTCAAATGTCTGAGAGCGCCACCTACCGGGGAGGAAAAGTCAACAGGAGGTTCGGGCTCACCGCCAGGGGGAAGAGGAAAGAGAAAATGGAAGGGTATATTTGGCTCAAAGTTCTACATACGAATGATTTAAACAGGGTTTGATTATGGTCAAACGTTATTGAAACAATTTAATGTATAACGAACTATGCACCTATATACATGTATACTAGACACCTTACTTTTTTTAATGTCCATATACCTATTGTTGTGAAATATTTCTTCAGTCATCATTTTTGGGGGTTACATTTTCATTCTGTTTTCATAGTGTTTTTCAACTTTGCAACGGACCCATGGATTGTCATTCTTATAATAAACCAAGAGGTTTTCCTTTAAAGAGGGCTGAATAGTCAACAAATATTTTTAAAGTTTGGTTTTTTTTGCATTTTTAATCGGGTGTTCATTCATGGAATGATATGTATTTGGCATTATATTACCAGAAAGAACGTTGACCGATTGTTTTTCTGATTAATTCAGAACCAAATATACATGTACTCCTCTGTTTTCTGTTGTCAAGATAGCTGTTATAATAGTACTTAGTAATTTAAGAGCGCCTTGACGATTAGATTGTTTTTGTCTAAAGCCTTTACATACAATTATGTAATAATATTATTTTGTTATTTAGCTGTCATTTTGTAAATTTTGAATTTACTGCCACCCGGTAAATTCAAAATTTACAACAAAACATAGCTTTTACAAGTCATAGCCCGTTTCTTGGTTTTATTTGTTGGATTTTTGTTGAATTTTATTTGTTGGATTTTTAAGGTTTTTTTTCGGGTTGTGGTACACTGTAAGTTTTTTTTTTGTTATAAGTGCGGTGTTCATCCATGAATGATAATTATATGTATCACTGTTTCATGTCACTTGACTCAATCTGTTTTTAAATAATGTACATGTTCTGAATATGTTTGTTTATTTATACGGATAATTATTTTATATACATGTACATATGTGTTGTGTTCCCAATGCATTTGAGGATGTGTGAACAAGAAAAAGAAGAAATACGTTTCTATTAAAAATATCAAAATTTATTTAAAATGTTTTGTCTCCTTCACCCATCATTGACCAACAGGTAATTTCAGAAATGATTTAATTTTTTATTGTTTCCTTGATGAATAAAGCAATATGAACCGTGTACATGATGAAATTAAACATTTAATTAAGATACTCCGAAAAAGATTTGATCAACCCATTTATTGTATGCTAGACATGCATGTACATTTAGAACCATTTTAACAAGACCTTGGACTTTCAGTAGGACGTAGCTATCTATTTCTTGCGTCAAAACAAGTTACAAATGACGCGGTTTCAAGCGAAATATGCACCGATTGCGTAGTTTTAGCTCAAAAGCCAGGCGAATCTTGTTGATTTCAGAGAGCCATGGCTATGTGGTTGACAATAAAATAGACAGGGCCACGTCACATTGCTGTTTGTCACAACTACCTAAAGTCCAAGCTCTTGTTAAAATGGTTCTATATCTAGTGACATGTATAAATAAACGAACAAGTCAACGGACTTGTATATGCAGTATTTTACTCGTTATTACATGTATTTATGGATACATACGGTGAATTAAGGTGAGCGATCATCCATGCATTAATTTCATCCATATAACGATTAAAGCGGTCGATGCAGTACACAGCATTACATATGTAGGCCGTCCAAACTTGATTCTATTTTTATTGTAACTTCAAACCAACGAGGGAGGGCAACAAAATTAAAACAAACAACATTTTCAAACAAATGGTTTTTAAAACTAATTCTACCAGAATGAGTATTCAAGCCACATGTAGGTTACCTGTATAATAATGATCTTTCCTGACAATCCCATTGAGTGTCTGATATACCGCGGTATATAGTCCAAAATTTGCTCTGAACATTTCGAATTTATACAAGTTCACCGGGATATGAAGTTGGTTTGTTGATCACGTGATCAAATCCTGTGAAACCCGAAGGGCTTCTCGGTAGATGTAAATACTTTGTAACTGCCATGTTGTCAATTTTGAATTTACAGCCACTCGATAAATTCAGACTTTACAACATGAAATAACCATGCGGAATAAGTGATTGTGAAACAGTTACTTCTATTGAATGATAAAGGTTTCAGAATACATCCTAAAACAAACATCATAAAGATAAAGAAACCATCGAAATAAAGAAATAAATTACCTCAACCGAAATTGAAGAAGATAAAATTTCTTCAAAGAAAGAAGAACCTGGCTCCGAAAAAAATTAAGTCAAATCTCAGACTTAAGTCTGAGTTTTTTCTCAAATATTTGAGTTTTTTCTCAAATTCGAGAAAACTCAAATCTCTGCATTTCACAAAAAATCTTAGTCATGTTTTTAGCCAATTTGAGAAAAAACTTAAGTTACCTCCATAGCAGACTTTTAAGGATGACGTTTACTCAGAATGAAAAAAAAATCCACTGATGATATTGAAAAACCATCTATTGTGTGTTATAGACCTTCTATTGTAGTGTTATTTTTCATTTTCAAAAAAGTAGGTCAATGACCTACTTTTTGAGTTAATGGCCATTGTATATTTCTGGAAAATTAAAGGAAAATCCTTTAAAATTTTACACTATGATTGAGATTTTCTTAATTGTGAAAATAATACGAATTGCTCAACACTTTTAAAAATGAAATACAATTTATGAATGGCAGTGAGACTAAATACATACAAAGCATTAAGTTTTCGTTCACAATTTTTATAAATATTCCAGTCCAAATTTCCTCTATCACTTTTCAAATCCCTACCTATTTTTGATCCAATTTTACAAAAAATTGAATGATGATAATACAAAAACATTTATAGTATTAAACTACTTAAAATGATCTTATTCTGTTGGCATATATTTATATGAGGTCAATGATCAAAATTTCAAGATATGGTGTCTTTTCTCGTTTTTAAGCATTTTTCAATATTTTTTAAATCCGTGCCATACGATTATTATAATGAATAACTGAGGTAAAACTAACAGAAAATATGCAAAATTATATAGACTGAAATATAAAAACTTAACTTTTAATATTAGAGTTCTGCCAAAAATGTTTTAGCAGAAAACAAAATCTGCAAAATTTAGTCCGAATTTCCTCTGTTTGGCTAAAAGATTATTTTTGTTTGGGCATAATTTCATAATAAAGTAGAAATATCGAATGTTATGTCAATAATAATTCATTTCACAAATACCTTTTGTGTTTAGAACAAATGTTACTCATGACATTGAACTTTATAACAATCCGAATTTGAGAACTCAAACCCTGAGTAAACAACACCCTTAAGTCAAATCTAAAATATGAATATGTCATAAACATCATTAATACCGAGCGCAGCGAGAGGCGGGCGAAGCCCGCCTCGCGAAGCGAGGATTAATGGTAACACGTATGTATAAGAAAATCAGTGAAAAATGAAAGTTGAATCGGGGGTACTAAGGCCAAAAAAAATTTCTTCCAGCCCTGGGCGCCGCCATATTGGCAGCCATTTTGTTTTTAAAAAGTTAGTTTGATCATTGATTGACTGGTACTTATCGATGTGTATTGCCCCTAAACTCGATTAAATAAGTTCCAGTGTTTCAATAGAAGGTAATTTGAATTAAAAGAAATTAAAAAGGAAACCAGATAAGTTTCAATAGTGCTTCAATCAAGAAACACGACTAGTTCTATGTATGTCTTATCAAATTATCAGATGGAAAATAAAAACATTAACATCAAGGAACTGATCTTTTAGATACTGAATAAAGTATTCAATTTTGTTACCGCGTTATTTATATGAATCAAATTGATACCCAATGAAAGAAGAAATTTAAAAAAAAAATTCGGAATAACGTCACTCTCTTCGGCTATTTCCGAAGACAAAACGTGTACGTTTTACGTCTGAAACATGACGTCATAATGTAGACTGAGCACGCGACGTTTACTTAAACTTTAGCTAATGATTTGAGAAGGCAACCGGACGGATCCTACTGTGTGCGTTTCAAATAAATTTTGTTCTACAAAAATCAAACTGCACTGTGTTAAATCTGCGCTCGGTCCAATGGTCACACCGTTTACATATTACCGAGCGCAGCGAGAGGCGGGCGAAGCCCGCCTCGCGAAGCGAGGATTAATGGTAACACGTATATATATAAGAAAATCAGTGAAAAGTGAAAGTTGAATCAGGGGTACTAAGGCCAAAAAAAATTTCTTCCAGCCCTGGGCGCCGCCATCTTGGCAGCCATTTTGTTTTTAAAAAGTTAGTTCGATCATTGATTGATCGGTACTTATCGATGTTTGTTGCCCCTAAACTCGATTAAATAAGTTCCAGTGTTTCAATAGAAGGTCATTTGAATTAAAAGAAATTAAAAGGGAAACCAGATAATTTTCAATAGTGCTTTAATCAAGAAACACGACTTGTTCTATGTATGTCTTATCAAATTATCAGATGGAAAATAAAATATTGAAGGTCAATTAACTGATCTTTTAGATACCGAAAAAAGTATTTAATTTTATTACAGCGGCATTCATATGAATTAAATTGATGAACAATGAAAGAAGAAATAAAATAAAAGTTCGGAATAACGTAACTCTCTTCGGCTATTTCCGAAGACAAAACTTGAACGTTTTACGTCTAAAATATGACGTCATAATGTAGACTGAGCACGCGACGTTTAGTTAAACTTCGGCTAATGATTTGAATAGGCAAACAGGCGGATCCTACTGTGTGCGTTTCACATAAATTTTATTCTACAAAAATCAAACTGCACTGTGTTAAATCTGCGCTCGGTCTAACGGTCACACCGTTTACATATTACCGAGCGCAGCGAGAGGCGGGCGAAGCCCGCCTCGCGAAGCGAGGATTAATGGTAACACGTATATATATGAAAATCAGTGAAAAATGAAAGTTGAATCAGGGGTACTAAGGCCAAAAAAAATTTCTTCCAGCCCTGGGCGCCGCCATCTTGGCAGCCATTTTGTTTTTAAAAGTTAGTTCGATCATTGATTGACTGGTACTTATCGATGTTTATTGCCCCTGAATTCGATTAAATAAGTTCCAGTGTTTCAAAAGAAGGTAATTTGAATTAAAAGAAATTAAAAAGTAAACCAGATAAGTTTCAATAGTGCTTCAATCAAGAAACATGACTTGTTCTATGTATGTCTTATCAAATTATCAGATGGAAAATAAAAACATTAACGTCAAGGAACTGATCTTTAAGGTACTGAATTAAATGTTCACTTTTATTACCGCGGCATTTATATGAATTAAATTGATAAACAATGAAAGAAGAAATAAAAAAGTTCGGAATAACGATACTCTCTTCGGCTATTTCCGAAGACAAAACGTGTACGTTTTACGTCTGAAACATGAAGTCATAATGTAGACTGAGCACGCGACGTTTAGTTAAACTTTAGCTAATGATTTGAGTAGGTAACCAGACGGATCCTACTGTGTGCGTTTCAAATAAATTTTGTTGTACAAATATCAAACTGCACTGTTTTAAATCTGCGCTCGGTCCAACGGTCACGCCGTTTACATATTACAGTATTATAGCGAGCGCAGCGAGGCGGCGCAAAGCGCCGCTCGCGTAGCGAGCTCCATAGACAACGTGTACGAACGGAGGAAATTCGAGTTGAAATCTGCACATTGTTCAAAGAAAATTTTGTGGACCCGCGTGAAAATGTTCCACTATCCCAGTGATCCTTTGCGGTGCATAGCAACATGGCGGAACAGGAAGCGTTTCTAAGGAAAATTCTTACCTGTAAATCGCATACATCATTTTCATTTAACAATAAAAATCCTTTTAAAAACATTAAAGTAAACAACACATATGCTTACGTAAAAAACTGTACCTATGACGTCATTTCCTTCCCCGAATTTGTCCGACAATTTACGAAAACTGTCGAGCGCAAAAAGTTAAGTATGACGTCACAGTGATCTCGCGTTTTATATTCCCGCGATACATTTAGAGGTGGATCAAGCATCTGACTGTACTGAATGTAACGTGTAGGAAGTACTCAGTAGGGAGTCACCGTTAATAATTATACTGCGCTCGCTATTAACGGTGACTCTTTGGCTGATTAGTTTTGTTTTGATGATTTTTTTTTTTGCTCAGTAAATACACATGCAAGTTCCATACTAAATTTATTGTCATATTGATCCAATCATTGTATACGTTAGGTAGGAGACAAAAAATTATTAAAAAAGAAAAGTATAATCGTTATTAGATCTACGTGTAGCCGCGTCATTTTGTAATGAATAAATAAAAGAAAAAAATTAAACTGTTAATAGATATCTACATGTATTTGTTATAGTTGCATATGTGGTCAAACCTTTCAATAATATTGGATATCACACACTAAAAAGAGGGGGAGGGCACATATGTCTACAACGCTTATATATCGTACAAAAATTAAAAAGATTAAAAACAAAATTGATGTCAGAGAGGAAAATAATTAAAACACCGGTAACAACAAGGAACAAAATGAGAAATAACACAGACACACAATTTATTGATTTTAATGATCATTATTAAAAGGTAAAGAAGAGATCAAAAAAAAACAAAAAACCGGCTTTGTGTTTATCAAAATATTTTAATAAGTCTGTTTAACATTTTATAAATGCTCAGTGGTAGTTTTTTGTTTAAGTGTATGAGCCTAGGAAGGGACCATTGGAATAAAAGTTTGATATCTTCCGGTTCCTTGCGGTGGTAAAAGTATTCGAGACAAAGCCAAAGTTTTTTGGTTTGGTTAAGTCCACGGGTTGCATTTAACAATGATGACAGATGTATGGCTCCTTCTGCGCTCGCCCCAACGGTCACACCGTAAAACATATTATCGTCATTAAAGTAAAGAACACATGTGCTTACGTAAAAAAAACTGTACCTATCTGAGCTTTCGCGTAGCGAGCTCTATAGACAACGTGTACGAACGGAGGAAATTCGAGTTGAAATCTGCACATTATTCAAAGAAATTTTTATAATTTAATTCTGGTTGTAACGCGCTATCTGATTGGCTAAACAATTTTTTTATATCGTATAAAGAATGTTGCCTACGTCATAGTAGGAATAACGTCAAAAACGTATCAATACGCCTGACGTTACGTTTGAATTTTGTACAATTTTACGTCATTTTAAATGTCAAATGACCGTTTTCATCTACAATGCAGAGTAAAAAAATTAAATTATAAGCAATGAATTCAATATTTATTAGTTTTATACGATATAAAATGGTTTGAAACAGTTTACGCTTTTTTATAAACCGCTTCGCGGTTTATAAAGCGTAAACTGCCCCAAACCATTTTATATCGTATGAAACAAATAAATATTGAATTCATTCCTTAAATGAGGCCACGTGAAAAAGTTCTACATATCCCAATAATCCTTTGCGGTGCATAGCAACATGGTGGAACAGGAAGCGTTTCTAAGGAAAATTCTTACCTCTTAATCGTATACATCTATTTCAGTTATAACAACAAAAATAATTTCAAAACACTGAAGTAAACAACACTTATGCTTACGTAAAAAACTATACCTATCTGAACTTTTGCTGACATATGACGTCATTTCCTTTCCCGAATTTTTCCGACAATTTACGAGAACTGTCGAACGCAAAAGAAAGTTAAGTATGACGTCACAGTGACTTCGCGCAATAAATTTAGAGGTGGATCAAGCATATATGTACTGGGTGTAACGTGTAGTAAGTACTCAGTATCAGTATTAATGGTAACTCTTCGGCTGATTAGTTTTGTTATCAACTTTTTGGCTAAGTAAATACACATGCAAGTTCCATACTTAATTTACTGTCATATTGATTCAATTGTAATATGCATGCGTGAGGTAGGTGACAAAAAATTATTTTAAAAATGCCAACAACGCATATATAGCAAACAAAAATTAAGAAAATTATAAACGAATTGATGATACAGAGGAAAATAACAACAAGGAACAAAATGGGAAATAACACACTCAGACAAGTAGTTTATCATTAACTGATTTTAATGATCACAATTAAAAAGTTAAGGAATGATAAAACATGATTGTCCTTTTATAAAAAAAAAATCAAACGTCTTTGATTCAACATATTTTAATAAGTCTGTTTTACATTAAATTTATGCTCAGTGGTAGTTTGTTTAAGTGTATTAGCTTAAAATGGACAGTTGTTTATAAATGTTTGATAACTTCGGGTTCCTTGCGGTCATAAAGTTTTCGAGACAAAGCCAAAGTTTTTAGGTTGGGGCAAGTCCACGGGTTAACGTTGCATATAACAATGATGAGAGATGTTTGGTTCCTTCTGCGCTCGCCCCAACGGTCACACCGTAAAACATATTACGCGTTTGATAAACTATTATAATAGATACTGGAAAATAACTTTGATCAGGGACCCATAAATCACTTATTTTATTTCAATCTTTAAGTTTAATGTTCAACGTTTCCCTCACTAATTTGAATTTTAGTAGCTAACGATTATTTACAGAGCTAAAGAATGTTGTGCTGAAAAAAATATGTTTGCAAAATGTCAGGCCCCTTTATTACTCGCAATGTACAGTGATAGACATCTTATTTCCAGTAGCAGAATTTCTGCTCAATTTGAGTAAATTTTCCATTTCGTTCACGTTCGAGAAATGCTTACAGGCATATTACATGTAGCATCAGACTGAGATCAAATAAACACAAACTGGAATTCAATCATTAAAAATTGAATTGATATCAAACAAACTGAAAATAAACCTCAGATTACATAATTTTGTATTAGGCCGACTTTTAGTTATATCAAAGAACTTTGATACACGTAACGGATGTTGGAATTGCAATTTTTGATCAATAAAAATTTATACCGATATGCCCTACCACACTAAACTTCATTATACATTACATATTTTTATAATTACTAGAATACCAGATACTTTCCTAATTTACGGGGCACTTTAATTTTAATAACCACATGTAATATATACATGTCATTCAACTCAACAAAAAAGGTTTATTTCCATCAATTTATTTCATAACTAGACAGGCGTAAACACAAGACATACATGTATATTAAAAGAAATATAATTCTGCTAAACGTACGCAGATATCATTTGTTTCATGTAGACTGATGGTTTTACCTGTAATCATACTCTCCTCACAATTATATACATTTACTTATCCAATATATGGTAGTACAGTAGATATCAACACTTAAAGTCAATGATAGATATACCGATCTTATACTTTTCTCTCATTCTAAATAAATAAAATATAAATATATAAATAAATAGAATAAGAAGTTAATCAAAACAAATATACTCTTTTCCCTTAAAGATCACTTTGCTTATCTAAAACAATTATACAGACACTTCAGGGGTATCAAAACGTCCGTTTTAAACATCAGGTGTGCTTCCATATCCTGAATTGCATACTCGTATTTAATATCTCAGTTCACCAAATGATTTATATATGTTATTTTGAACGTGAAATTATTTAGACTCGTTCTTTAAATATTGTGTTCTTGTCACTCTTTCTACCTGACATGATACAAACAGAGAAAAATACGAATCGGGGTCATACAAGTTATTTGAAATGTTGCCTTTTTGTAGTAAAAATACCACTGTACAGTCTTGTTTATCAAAGCAATCAACCAAGGCGGGATTGACTTCCCATCCACAAGCCAGGCTAGAGTCTGCACCGTTGTTGAGTAAAATATTAACAGTTTCGTAATGTCTATTCACAAATGCATAAATAAGAGGGCTGACTCTGTCTTTCGTACATAAATTAATGTCTGCTCCATTACTCAGTAAAAGTTGCACAGTGCTATTATATCCGACTAAACAAGCTATATAGAGAGGACTGGCTCCGTCCTTTGTACATGAATTAATGTCTGCTCCATTACTCAGTAAAAGTTGTACAGTGCTATTATGTCCGTTTTGACAAGCTATAAAGAGAGGACTTGCTCCGTTTTTGTTGCATAAATTAATGTCTGCTCCATTACTCAGTAAAAATTGTACAGTACTATCATGTCCGTCATGACAAGCTATATAGAGAGGACTGGCTCCGTCCTTTCTACATGAATTAATGTCAGCTCCATTACTCAGTAAAAGTTGTACAGTGCTATTATGTCCGTTTTGACAAGCTATAAAGAGAGGATTTGCTCCGTTTTTGTTGCATAAATTAATGTCTGCTCCATTACTCAGTAAAAGTTGTACAGTACTATCATGTCCGTCATAACAAGCTATATAGAGAGGACTAGCTCCGTTTTTGTTGCATAAATTAATGCCTGCTCCATTACTCAGTAAAAGTTGTACAGTACTATCATGTCCGTCATGACAAGCTATATAGAGAGGACTGGCTCCGTCCTTTCTACATGAATTAATGTCTGCTCCATTACTCAGTAAAAGTTGTACAGTGCTATTATGTCCGTTTTGACAAGCTATAAAGAGAGGATTTGCTCCGTTTTTGTTGCATAAATTAATGTCTGCTCCATTACTCAGTAAAAGTTGTACAGTACTATCATGTCCGTCATAACAAGCTATATAGAGAGGACTGGCTCCGTTTTTGTTGCATAAATTAATGTCTGCTCCATTACTCAGTAAAAGTTGCACAGTACTATCATGTCCGTCATGACAAGCTATATAGAGAGGACTGGCTCCGTCCTTTCTACATGAATTAATGTCTGCTCCATTACTCAGTAAAAGTTGTACAGTGCTATTATGTCCGTTTTGACAAGCTATAAAGAGAGGATTTGCTCCGTTATTGTTGCATAAATTAATGTCTGCTCCATTACTCAGTAAAAGTTGTACAGTACTATCATGTCCGTCATAACAAGCTATATAGAGAGGACTGGCTCCGTTTTTGTTGCATAAATTAATGTCTGCTCCATTACTCAGTAAAAGTTGTACAGTACTATCATGTCCGTCATGACAAGCTATATAGAGAGGACTGGCTCCGTCCTTTCTACATGAATTAATGTCTGCTCCATTACTCAGTAAAAGTTGTACAGTGCTAATTTGTCCGTTTTGACAAGCTATATAGAGAGGACTGGCTCCGTTTTCGTTGCATAAATTAATGTCTGCTCCATTACTCAGTAAAAGTTGTACAGTGCTATCATGTCCGTTAAAACAAGCTATGTATAGAGGACTGGCTCCGTTTTTGTTGCATAAATTAATGGCTGCTCCATTACTCAGTAAAAGTTGTACAGTACTATCATGTCCGTCATGACAAGCTATATAGAGAGGACTGGCTCCGTCCTTATCACATAAATTGATGTCTGCTCCATTACTCAGTAAAAGTTGTACAGTGCTATCATGTCCGTCATGACAAGCTATATAGAGAGGACTGGCTCCGTCCTTATCACATAAATTGATGTCTGCTCCATTACTCAGTAAAAGTTGTACAGTGTTATCATGTCCGTTTTCACAAGCTCTATAGAGAGGACTGGCTCCGTCCTTATGACATAAATTAATGTCTGCTCCATTACTCAGTAAAAGTTGTACAGTACTATCATGTCCGTTTTCACAAGCTATATAGAGAGGACTGGCTCCGTCTTTGATGCATAAATTAATGTCTGCTCCATTACTCAGTAAAAGTTGCACAGTACTATCATGTCCGTCATGACAAGCTATATAGAGAGGACTGGCTCCGTCCTTTCTACATGAATTAATGTCTGCTCCATTACTCAGTAAAAGTTGTACAGTGCTATTATGTCCGTTTTGACAAGCTATAAAGAGAGGATTTGCTCCGTTTTTGTTGCATAAATTAATGTCTGCTCCATTACTCAGTAAAAGTTGTACAGTACTATCATGTCCGTCATAACAAGCTATATAGAGAGGACTGACTCCGTTTTTGTTGCATAAATTAATGTCTGCTCCATTACTCAGTAAAAGTTGTACAGTACTATCATGTCCGTCATGACAAGCTATATAGAGAGGACTGGCTCCGTCCTTTCTACATGAATTAATGTCTGCTCCATTACTCAGTAAAAGTTGTACAGTGCTATTATGTCCGTTTTGACAAGCTATATAGAGAGGACTGGCTCCGTTTTCGTTGCATAAATTAATGTCTGCTCCATTACTCAGTAAAAGTTGTACAGTGCTATCATGTCCGTTAAAACAAGCTATGTATAGAGGACTGGCTCCGTTTTTGTTGCATAAATTAATGGCTGCTCCATTACTCAGTAAAAGTTGTACAGTACTATCATGTCCGTCATGACAAGCTATATAGAGAGGACTGGCTCCGTCCTTATCACATAAATTGATGTCTGCTCCATTACTCAGTAAAAGTTGTACAGTGCTATCATGTCCGTCATGACAAGCTATATAGAGAGGACTGGCTCCGTCCTTATCACATAAATTGATGTCTGCTCCATTACTCAGTAAAAGTTGTACAGTGTTATCATGTCCGTTTTCACAAGCTCTATAGAGAGGACTGGCTCCATCCTTATCACATAAATTAATGTCTGCTCCATTACTCAGTAAAAGTTGTACAGTACTATCATGTCCGTTTTCACAAGCTATATAGAGAGGACTGGCTCCGTCTTTGATGCATAAATTAATGTCTGCTCCATTACAAAGTAAAATATGCACAGTGCTATCATGTCCGTTAAAACAAGCTGCGAAGAGAGGACTGGCTCCGTTTTTGTTGCATAAATTAATGTCTGCTCCATTACTCAGTAATAGTTGTACAGTTTTATCTCTTCCTTCTGCACCTGTTTCCCTATGGTTATAGTCTTCGTATTCTCGGATATCGTTACCAGCTGCCAACACAAGAGGCGTGCACCCACCGTAGGCGTCAGTCTTTTTATTGACATTTACACCTTCCTTAATGAGCTTATAAAGTAGGTCATAATTATGGAACAAGGATACAATGTGAATAGGACATACATCTCCCCATGTCTTTTTTAAAAATTCTTCAGCGTGGTCTATACAAACATAATTAAACAATTCTGTTGAACCACTGCAACACACTGCAGAAAAATAGCTGTTCAAGTCGAAATGCTTTTGCTCAAGAAACTTCAAGCAATATAGCGAAAGTTGTGTATGACAAAATACAATCAAAGCAAATAATGGCGATACTTCTTTTTCTAATTCCAGAAATTCAAGTTTATTCATTAGTACTGTTTTAGACGTCCAATCAAGTTTTTGTTTATCAATTGTAAGTTTCTTTGTTTCTAGCAACATATAGTGATTTTCGGGATGACCTTCTATCTTTTTTTTCAGTACTTCAATTACGTTTTCATCCCTTAGACAAGGGTTGAGTACGACATCTACCAGGCGTTCTCCATACAGTTCAGTATAAAGCCTTTCTCCAAGTTTCTCAATGTATCTGTCACTTAAATAAATAGTGAACGAGTCGTCGGGTTTGTCAAAGTTTCCCAATTTTACTCTTCTTCTGAGAAAGCCGATATCAGCGTATTTTATTGTTTCAGTGGGATAATCTGTTCCAAACACATGAGTAGTAACTTCCATCACAAAGTCATGATAAAAATGATACGTGTTGCCTACTTTCTTGACCAAATATTCGTTCAGGGAGTCAAGATTGTTGCCTACTTCAGAAGGTGCCATACTATTAAATCCGCAGAGGTTTAACCCATGTTTAAACTCTTCGGTGTATTCTTTGTTTTCTAAGAGATTACCAATGCAAATCTTATTATTAAAAAGAACAAGAAGAACTAAAGCTAAGTATTTTTCTTTGTTTTTGTTTTTGAAATAAGATATTTCTTCTTCTAGAACTGTAACAGGTTCTTCGAAAAATTTGAATATGTTTCCTAGACTCTCTTTCTTTTTCGAATATAGTTTACACAGTAACGGAAAATACCTTTCAGTTTTAACGATACGATTGCATTCTTCCTTTGATAAATTGAGATTGGACATATATTTGTTCAAAATTTTGATTTTTTCTTCTTTGGAAAATTTATGTTTGTCATTAGTGATATCTACGATATCTGAATGCTGAACGAGATAGCGTGTAATCCTACTATCAGAAAAAATGTAATTTCTACATGACATAAAAAGTTTTGCTGTCTTTAAGTAAGTTGTCATTTCTTCCTCATATCTTTGCCATGAGTTGTTCAAGATTTTATCAAATGATTCTTTTCCTAATGGATCATTGAAAACACAAATAGTTTTATTCTTTTGAAATTGACTTGAAGAATATGCATTCACGATGTCTTTTACCTCCTTTACTCGTCTTACGGTCCAGCCCTGCTTTCTGTATTTCAGTGCGATATGTTGAATAATGGCTGACTGTCCCGATCCTGAGTGACCAGTAACAATCACCAAGTTCCTGCTTTTAATTATTTTTTCTACTTTTTCACACGCATTTGTTGAAATAAAACAAGATTCGTCCTGCTCCCATTGGTCAAAAATGGACTTTTCCATCTGTGGTTCTGGAATGAGAAATAGTCAAACACTCAATAACATTAAAAAATAGCTAGTACCTTAATCTTGAATTAGGAATTTATATACCCAATGGTTACATTATTAATTCAAAGTACTGAAGTACTGAATACCGGGCTCTTTTAGGTTTGTCTTTATGCTTATTGTGTAGCTAAAACTGAAAATCTCTCTCTCTCTCTCTCTCTCTCTCTCTCTCTCTCTCTCTCTCTCTCTCTTAATGTCAGGCAAAGCGTCAGAGAGCGACCAAAGTTTGTAAGCAGCTATAAACAAAAATATGTCTAGTAGAAATAATTCAACAGTTGCTACCTTGAATTTTGCAACAAGTGTTATATATTCAATCCCCATTTCTTCAACGCGCAGCAAAGTAGTTCATGGAAATTCATGCGCATTGTATATGTCAAAAATGGCTAGTCTCGTTTTTAAAACACGTTATGAATAAGAAAACAATAAAAGATAGACAAATCTCTCGAAATTAAAAAAGAAACAAAATGCCAACAATTTAACAAACCGTGGCTATTTATGTAACTATTTGGTATAGCGGAAGCTTTTACTTTGACGCTGCTTGGTTCTTTGTGTACTTTTGATGTTGTGCTAATTTTAGTGACATTGGCGATTTGACTGCCAACAGCCAGGACTCTGCTCTCAGCAGAGCCCGGCTAAATGAATTAAAAATTATTTTTAAAAAATGAACGGCATTATATTCTTTAGAAATCTATATGTTTTTATAATACTTACTTGTTTTTATATATAACTGTTAACAATCGAAGTTCATACTGTAAGCTGTTGTATAGTGTATACACATACACTTTAACAATATGTCATGCATGTATGATGAACCAAACAATTAGCATTGAGTACAACTTTGTAACAGCGGTTGATGCATTATAGTGGAACAGAACCCGAAAATTTCTTTATGTAAATAGAAAAATCCATTTTGAGTGGTTAGAAACTATCCTTCTGGAATTTTACTCTATATAATAAATTTTGTCGGTATATATCGACGGGGAAATTCAACCACACCTTGTGGCTGATCGTGACCCTCATTGAAAATATTTTTTCCAAGCTAAAAGTGTGCTTCATCTCATGTTAAGGTGGCTTAAAAACACAAATATTATTTTGATGGATATCAAGTTCTTGATATTGCTTGAAATAAATTTTCACAAAACTAATGTCAAACTTATGTCATAACGGACTTGACCCATATGAATGATTAGACATATAATTGAGGAATGGGTATTTTTGCTCCGTATCAAGTTAAAAGTAATGTACTGAAATTTTATTTCGAGATCGGGCGCGAATCCAGAAATTTTTTTTCCGTTAGAGAGGGAGGGGGTCGAACCTTTTCATGAAATTAAAACTCATTTTCCTTTAAATCGATATGTATTGCAATTTTTTATCTTTGCAAATTCCAGGGGAAGGGGTCCTGACCCCCCCCCCTCCTATAGATCCGCGCATGTGAATAATTTTAAAACAGCGGGACATTTTTTTTTCATCTTATAGCTCGACGCATAAATTACTGACGAATATTTACCCCAATAAAAAAAATCTGCCTTTCATTTAGGGATACTTACTATGTTGGCCTTGTCAAACTCTTTTATACGTTTGGATTGTTCTTATTTATTTCTAAATGCGTAGGTAAAGACAACTTTAAAGTCAATAATTAAAAACATAATATTTATAATTGGGTATGTTGATAGAATTATTGTTTTTTTTTTTCTATAGGAAAACATTACATCATGCTCTTCATTTAACGTCACAGATCAAAGAAGTGTATTCTTAATTGATCGCTGAGAGTTGCCATATACGATGTGTATCATAACTGACATGAATTTATAAAAGCATTTGGTCGTCATATTAGTTTCGATCGCTCTTCAACTGTCACTGGGGTATATATACCGGCCGGGAAAGTTACTGTTGATTGCTTTCCGGTCGAGGCATTCAGGTTGCACGGACTTCCAAGTGATAGAACTGTACAATGTAGTAATATGTTTGTAAAAATGATTAATGGAAAAAATCAGTGACAGGAGGAGAATGAAAGAATTAATTAAATATAAAAAATGTTTTATTCTTAGATAGAATTTCCGATGAATTTCAAATATCTCACACAGACAGTGATGTGCTGTCTTACTGCATGTGCATGCACATCGAACAAGTGTGTCGTTCATACTGAGGGCATAACGTCTGCATACTATTGTAGACTACGGTCGCACTACATCTAACACAGTAGATAAGTGATAGTAAATTCAAGAATGTATGAACTGCGTAACATTGCTATAATCAGTTTCTTTAGAAATTTTTCCGTTTTCTAAAGTCCATGCTGTCACTGCAAGATCTGCTTCAGTGATATTGTAAAAGTAAGACACAGAAGAACGTTCTACAATGATCGAGGATTTTTTTAAATATGTGATTTTGGATTTCAGTCTGTTTTACTGTCGTCTTTCATCCGATATTCCTTACCAGTGCCTTGGTCGTCATATTTTGTTTTGTTCAATGCGTGTTTATTCAAATCTTCCCGACCATTGTAACGTTATGGAATGGGTTATGAAATACCTGAATGCGGTGAAGCATGAATGATGCTCTCGGTCTTTTATAGCGGGTGTATATATGAGCAGAACAATAGAAATCGGCAACTAATCGGCAACTGTCGGAGATAAAAGGGGAAAGATGGATGCGTGGTTATTAATTATTTCATGTCAGCTTTAAACATATTGCACCGATATCTTGAATATTATATGATTCAATAGTTTAAACCGCACTTTCAATGTGCGTTCAGACATTATATTGTTGTTATTCTGTTTCGTCCGTCCGCTGTCACGTTTTTCTTTCTCATACTGCTTTGACATTTAATGCTCTTTATTATCTTAAAGAATGATTTGGGGTGCTATTTTAATCTGCAAAAAGATGTTGGAAATTTCATTTTAATCATTGGGGCGAATTAATGGCTAAAAACAAGGCTCCTAACACCTGGTTAACATATAAACTGTATCAAAAATATTCTTGGAATACGATTGGATGTGTCCCGAAGACGTGCATTAAGTTTTGAAAATTTCATTTTTAATTCCAGGGATCAAAAAGTGGCTAAAATATAACGTTTATGTTTCTTGGGTCAATTAACGACGGAAAAACAAACAAGAGGCCCATAGGCCACATTGCTCACATGAGCAACAATAATCTTGATGAAACAGGTTTATTGAGTCATATAATATTCCTAACCGAATTCATATAGATAATACTGTCAATCAACATGGGCACATATTAATTAATTTTTTTAATGAAGCAAATTTTTGTGTATTGAATAGCAGATTTCCAGATGATAACTTTACATGTATTTTAAGAAAAAGTGAATATGTTCTTGATTATATTCGTGCACCTATTGATGTGTTTAAAACGATAACAAAATTTAATGTGGCAACATGCATACCATTGTAAAAGAATTCAAACTACATAAATTTATCGGTGAAAAATCAAAACTCCCGGATCATTCCGCTATCACTTGCGATTTTAACGTCTGTGATTCTAACGCAAAAAGAAGTGAACATCGCAAAAACTGTTTTCAACTTCATAGCATCCCGTTCGATTTAATGGCAATCGAATTAAGAAGTTCCGCATTGATAGCAACAGTAGAATTGATAGAAAACAGTCGGAAATCTCAGGAATGCATTGACGAAATTTACGAAACATTGTGCGACATAATCTCTAATGAGACTCTGCTTTGATTTAACAGGTCGGGTACACTACCTTATATGGATAGCATTATTTAACACGTGACAGTATTTTCGGCAAACAGATTCTCCAATCCATTGAATGAGTTTCAATGCATGACGGTCTATAACGTGTTTACGATTCAACAAACGCACGTGGTATTTGTCTGTTTTATACACAATATTTAATTGCTTGCCGGAATGTTTGTACATCTTGATTTTTACTTTAGAAGGTAAAAAAGGAAAGATTACGTACCATTAACTTTGTTCCATGCTCACATTAAAAAATACTGTTGTTTTAGTTGATTAATTGTTGCTTCAAAAATGATCAGTATCAAACGACTGACAAACATACGGATACAAGTACAAACATATTTTGATAAGAAAAAAACATCACATTTGTGTATTGGTGACTTTATCATTGTGCACTAGAAATAAATACAGGTAACTGTACATTTTTAACATACGTGAATAGCCACGGTAGTAGAAATGCACAAATATACAAACGCAGAAGCGCAAGCTATAAGCAGCATAAAGTAGTTTGTCCGTTAAGCATTCTGATGAATGTCCCTGAAGAAAATATCAACGCGCGTTCTACTAATGTTGTCCCAAATATGGGGTATCACGTGAAAAAAACAGTACTCACTGCTTTTAATTCAATAGGACGTACCTCTCTTTTGAACATTGACAATGGGGTATTTAAATAGGTTGATATAAGTCCTCATATGCAATATTTTTCAAATGTGAGCATAGAAATTGTAGTTCAGACATAATTGTCCATTTTACTTTCATAAATTCTGAAAAATCATTCAAAATGAGTTTCCAAAAGACAATTCAAAATAGTATATATTTTCAATACGCTTTGTATACACTGAAACTTGTAGTAGCCCACAATGCCTTGCAACTCATTCAACCTGATTGGTTTGTCGATAAAAGTAAACAGATGCCTAATTTAGTATGCAAATTTATGCCGACGTCACAAAATATAGTGGTCTCGACCTGTTTAAGTCGAATATAAAAACAAAACAATAACCGTTAAAAAACAGCAAACTCTACTGAACTGGCTAATTAACGGAATTATGGGAAAGCACGAGGGAAACTGAAAAAAAATTCTTACGATATAGCAGTGGAAGGAAAGTCAAATTTGCTTTACGAAGGGAATTCATCAAAGCATGAAATACAGTTGATAAATCTTTTAGACGTACTTAAAGCGCCCATAAAAGATCAGTTGCTATTGATATTAAAAACATGAGCTCTAGATATCCCAACGATTTTTGGAACAAATAACAAAACCTAGGACCCAGGAAACAACACAGTATAGAAATTGTTCAGTTATAAAAAATAATGAAGAAAAGAAATAATCCAAATGTGTAAGCTTTTAAATTTTGATATTTCCCTATTTATCTATATGAAGCCCTTCCTTTACATTCTTTTACATGAAATCAATGCGATCTTAAAACGGCCACGACCATCGAGTTCCTTTAGATAACCCCCAGGTAGTGGTTTATATAACAATACATTTTGCATTAAGTTTTTGTTTCTTTTATCTAAGGGGCACTTGGCAAGTGTCATCCCCCCCTTTGTTGCATTCCCTGTAAATCTCGAGTGAACCAAATACGGACGAGACGCCTGGTTGAGGCCTGACACATTACAAAATAATTTTAAACAGATTATTACAAATCATGATTAACTGAACCATATAAAGATAATTAATCACAAAGCCACATAGGAGAAATCCGAAACATGTATAGTTACAATCTTTTGTATTAAATAAATAATTAAAAATTTAATATTAATTAGTGTATTTTTAGTAGATCATCTACTAGCCTTTCCAATTAGAGATGGTTTCATCACCATTTTATTCACAGCGGTAGTGGATTACAACTAGTTTAATACCATGAAATTACAGATCTTATGTTAGGAACTTTGATGCTTCCATCCTGAGTACATAATCCCATTATCTAAATAGTGTATTTTTTAGTAGATCTTATAGAGATGGTACAACACCTATTGTTCACATTAATAGAGGTTAGAATAATTCCCTGACAATTTCAAAGCCAGAATTAAAAATGCAATACAATTTTGAATAGCTATTTGCAAACTGCGTTCCAAAAACCGATTATTAAATATCATTGCATATGATCATCTGAATGTGTCCCTTTTAGAATATTGATATTCAAAATGTTATCAAATATACATAATATTAATATAAACATAAAAATGCTTTTTTTATGTAACTATACCTTGAGTACTATATTTTTCGTTTGTCTTTTTTATCTCTTCTACATCCTCTGCAAGAATAAAGATAAAATATATTAATATATGGATTTATTTTGGATCCGTTAATATATTTGCGTATTTAAAACTGTGTGTGCCAGTCATATGAATACGTAACATTTATTAATTTAATTTCTTGATCATCAAAGACCCATATGCCTTTTGAAAAAACGTGAGTCGTGGTTCATTTTGATGTTAATATACCAAAACATGCAATGTTTCTATTACACATTTACATGTATTAAATCTTATTATCAATTATCAACAAATTATAATTTGTTAAACAAACTTGTTTGTTACCCTTCATATTTGTAAAACAACTCTGCACCTCCCCAAATCCCTTTGTAAGAATGAAGATAAAATCTTTAAATAACTACTGTAACAGTTATTTGGATCCTTTTGTTGATACATTTGCGTAATAAAAACAGTGCTTGTCATTTACATGAATATGCAGCTTCCTTTTATTCACTTTTTAATTGTCAAATACCCACATCTTTTGAAACAAGAGGTCCATGGGCCACGTTCCTCATCTCATCATCAGTTCATTTTATCATTTGAATTTAATTGTTAAATAGTTTCCCATTATCTTTCAGAGTTAAACATTGAACCCCTCTTTGGGCCCAGATATTACATGTAGTATAAGGTCACATTTTAGCCAGTTTACCATTTGTCCTTTTGAAGAACGCTTGCATTCTCGTAACTGATCATTGAACTTACCGAGAATAAGATTTTTAAACATTTGGATGTAAAAATTTTCAACCCCTTTGGGCCGGAAGCATTAGTTTAGGGTTCACAATTTAGAATCATAATTATATCAGGTTGCTTGCATTATAATTGTATTATCATAAATTGTGCCATTGTAGTTCTTGCGAAGAAGATGTTTAAATATTTACATACACATTTTTATGTTAAACTTTGACCCCTCTTGGGGTTCTGGTATTAGTCTGGGGGTCACAATTTTAGAAATTCTAAATCTTCGTCATATGCTTGCATAGTAATCACACAAATTTTAGCACTGTAGTTATTCAGAAAAAGGGTTTTAAACATTTCCTCATCTATTCATATGTAAACTTTACAATGAAACCTCTTCTAAAGGCCCAAGTTTTAGTTTTGAAATATCAATTTTAACTATTTCGGATTTGCACTATATACATGTATACAAGCTTTGGTATAAATATTGGCATTTATGGTGCAGTGGTTCTTGAGAAGAAGATTTGTAAAGACATGCATTCTAAATTCACTGATTCGCAATTATCTCTTTTTTTAAACATGTTCTGTCGTTTATTTGAATAATTAAGAATATCCTTCATATAAGGATGCTGTGTACCAAGATTGGTTAATATTGACGAAATGGTTTAGATTAATAGTCAAGAATCATAAAAAATTACAGACGGAAAACGGGTGATCAGAAACGGTAACTTGAGCCTTTGCTTCAGGTGAGCTAATAATTTAGAATTTATACTCTCTGAGGATGCTTGCATAGAAATATCACAAATTCAAGCATTGTTGTTCTCAAGAAGAACATTTTAAAACGATTTCCTGTATATTTCTATGTTAAACTATTAATCTCTATTGTGGCCCTATTATTGATCCGAGAGTTACGGTTTAAACTAGTTATAACATGTTTTCCTATATATTCATATCCGGCCCACCTTGGACCCCATAATTGGTCCTGGGATCCCGATTTCAACAACTTAGGATCTACACTGTCTGAGAATGCTTGTATACTCATATCACAAATTGTAGCATTGGACTTCTTCAGGAGAAGATTTTTAAAAAGTTTCCTTACATATTTATATGATTAAATTTCAATCCTTTTGGGACCCAAGAATTGGTTCAGGGATCACAATTTTAACAATAAGGAATCAACACTATTTAAGGATATTTGCATAGTATTATCACAAATTGTAGCATTGTAGTTCTTGGGAAGAAAGTTTAAAACATCTTCCCTATATTTTTAGTTAAACTTTGAACCCAACCTCGGGCCCCAGAGTTGGTCTGGGGGTCATAGTGTAAAAAATTTAAAATATACCTTGCCTTAAAATACTTGCATAGTTATATCACGAATTGTGGCATTGAAGTTCGTAAAAAGTAAGAAGATTTAAAAAAAAAATTACCGATATATTCATATGTTTACCTTTGAACCACCCCTCCGGGACTGCAGTAATGATCTTAGGGTCATGGCTTTACCAATTTAGATTTTTCATTTAAATACAAGCTATGATGTAAATTTACTGGTGGATTGGGTCTTGAAAAGAAGATATTTTAGACACCTACCTTAGTTTTACTGTATCATAATTATCCCCCTTTAAAATAGGATTAGGCCTTTAATTTTAATAGTGTGGAATCCAGTATTCATAAAAATAATTTGTACTAAGTTTGGTTAAATTTGGCACAGTGGTTAAAGAGAAAAAGCCAAAATTGTGGAAAATATACAGACAGACGGTCGGACGACGGACAGCAGGCGATCAGAAAAGCTCAGTTGAACCTTCAACTCGGGTGAGTTAGAAAGGTGAATCATGTTTCATCGTGAAGCTAATTAATCAAAAGAAGCAATGTTCTATTCTTTATTTAATTTAATGTTATGATCCATTTGTACAACAAACTTGTTTGTTACCTTTCAGACTTGTAACATCAGTTTGAAACTCTCCAAAATTCTCTGTAAGAATGAAGATACAATGTTTAATGTATAAATTATTTTGGATCCTTTTTGATACATTTGCACAATAAAAAGTGTATGTCATTTACATAAACATGCAGCTTCACTTAATTTAATTTTTTATTATCACAGACCCTTATACCTTTTGAAAAAAGGTGAGTCATGGTTTATTGAGGTGTTAGTTAATCAAAACATGCAGTGTTTTTATTTCATATATTAAATTAACTTTATTATCCATTTGTTAAACCAACTTGTCTGTTACCTTTCATGTTTGTTACATCAGTCTGTAACTCTCCAACACCCTCTGTAAGAAAGAAGATAAAGTCTTTACATGTATAAAATTATTTTAAATCCTTTTTGATACATTTGCGTAATAATATATGTTTGTCATTTACAAGATTCTGCAGCTCCACTTTATTTAATTTTCTTATTATCACAGATCCACATACATTTTGAAAAAAAAGTGAGTCATGGTTTTATGAGTTGTTAGTTAACGAAAGCAAGCAATGTTTCAAATTCATATATTTATTGAACTTTATTATCCATTTGTTAAACCAACTTGTATGTTACCTTTCATGTTTGTTAAATCAGTCTGTAACTCTCCAAAACCCTCTGTAAGAATGAAGATAACGTCTTTACTTGCATAAAATTATTTTAAATCATTTTTGATACATTTGCATAATAGAAACTGTTTGTTTAAAACATTTTCCCTATATTTTTAGTTAAATTTGAACCCCACCTCGGGCCCCAGAGTTGGTCTTGGGGTCTTGGTGTAAAAAAATTAAAATACACCTTGCCTTAAAATACTTGCATAGTTATATCACGAATTGTGGCATTGTAGTTCGTAAAAAGTAAGAAGATTTTAAAACATTTACCGATATATTCATATGTTTACCTTTGAACCACCCCTCTCTCCGGGACTGCAGTATCGATCTTAGGGTCATGGCTTTACCAATTTAGATTTTTCATTTAAATACAAGCTATGATGTAAATTTACTGGTGGATTGGGTCTTGAGATGAAGATTTTTTAGACACCTACCTTAGTTTTACTGTATCATAATTATCCCCCTTTAGAATAGGATTAGGCCTTTAATGTTAATAGTGTGGAATCCAGTATTCATAAGAATAATTTGTACTAAGTTTGGTTTAAATTTGGCAAAGTGGTTAAAGAGAAAAAGCCAAATTTGTGGAAAGTTTACAGACAGACGGTCGGACGACGGACAGTAGGCGATCAGAAAAGCTCAGTTGAACCTTCAACTCAGATGAGTTTCATCGTGAAGCTAATTAATCAAAAGAAGCAATGTTCTATTATATATTTAATTTAATTTTATGATCCATTTGTACAACCAACTTGTTTGTTACCTTTCAGACTTGTAACATCAGTTTGAAACTCTCCAAAACTCTCTGTAAGAATGAAAATACAATGTTTAAAGATCCTTTTTGATACATTTGCACAATAAAAACTGTATGTCATTGACATTAATATGCAGCTTCACTTTATTTAATTTTTTATTATCACAGACCCTTATACCTTTTGAAAAAAGGTGAGTCATGGTTTATTGAGGTGTTAGTTAATCAAAACATGCAATGTTTCTATTTCATATATTAAATTAACTTTATTATCCATTTGTTAAACCAACTTGTCTGTTACCTTTTATGTTTGTTACATCAGTCTGTAACTCTCCAACACCCTCTGTAAGAATGAAGATAACGTCTTTACTTGCATAACATTATTTTAAATCCTTTTTGATACATTTGCGTAATAATATATGTTTGTCATTTTCAAGAAAATTCAGCTTCACTTTATTTCATCCTTTTTTTTTTTATCACGGACCCAAATGCCTTTTGAAAAAAGGTGATTCATGGTTTCTAGAGATATTAGTTAATTAAAACAAGCAAAGCAATGTTTCTATTATATATATTTTTTTAATTTCATTATCAATTTGTTAAAATTCTTGCAAGTAGATTTGTAATTTCTATGTTATCATAGATGCACATCAAAACCTCAAATCATTGTTTACTTAGAGATATTTAATAAGCGTTTTTCATCCTTATATTCGATATAATTCAATAATGACAAAGGGAAATAACTCTTTTCTACTTTTCTCTAAGTGATATATCTAAATGATATAATTTTTCTAATGTAAAATTTTTTTTTTTTTTAATTAATTTTAGTTTTCTGGCATAGTAAGCAATAAAATGTAAATAGACAAACAAGTATCCATCCACTTATATTTAATTTTTAAACAAAAAAAAGTGTGATTTTCAGATGATAATATCAGCCTTTGGTTTTTATTACCTTACATCTTAAATAGTATGGATACATATATATTTTATTTATTTTTTGATGAAATTTAAGTCCAATAAGTTAAAAAAAGTTAAGTTTTTAACTTTGAACCCATGATTTTATAGGTACAGAGTTACCTTAATGTCAGGCAAAACGTCAGAGAGCTACCAAATTTTGTAAGCAGCTATAAACAAAAATATGTTTAGTAGAAATAATTCAACAGTTGCTACCTTGAATTTTGCAACAAGTGTTATATATTCAATCCCCATTTCTTCAACGCACAGCAAAGTAGTTCATGGAAATTCATGCGCATTGTATATGTCAAAAATGGCTAGTCTCGTTTTTAAAACACGTTATGAATAAGAAAACAATAAAAGATAGACAAATCTCTCGAAATTAAAAAAGAAACAAAATGCCAACAATGTAACAAACCGTGGCAATTTATGTAACTATTTGGTATAGCGGAAGCTTTTACTTTGACGGTGTTTGGTTCTTTGTTCACTTTTGAAGTTGTGCTTTTTATATATAGTGACATTGGCGATTTGACTGCCAACAGCCAGGACTCTGCTCTCAGCAGAGCCCGGCTAAAAGTAAAATACATGAATTAAATTTTTTTTTTTAAAAATGAACGGCAATATATTCTTTAGAAATCTATATGTTTTTATACTACTTACTTGTTTTTATATATAACTGTTAACAATCGAAGTTCATACTGTAAGCTGTTGTATAGTGTATACACATACACTTTAACAATATGTCGTGCATGTATGATGAACCAAACAATTAGCATTGAGTACAACTTTGTAACAGCGGTTGATGCATTATAGTGGAACAGAACCCGAAAGTTTCCTTATGTGAATAGAAAAATCCATTTTGAGTGGTTAGAAACTATCCTTCTGGAATTTTACTCTATATAATAAATTGTGTCGGTATATCTCGACGGGGAAATTCAACCCCACCTTGTGGCTGATCGTGACCCTCATTGAAAATAGTTTTCCAAGCCAAACATTAATACAAGTGTGCTTCTTCTCAGGTTAAGGTGGCTTAAAAACACAAATATTATTTTGATGGATTTCAAGTTCTTGATATTTCTTGAAATAAATTTTCACAAAATGTCAAACTTATGTCATAACAGACTTGACCCATGTGAATGATTAGACATATACTTGAGGAATGGGTATTTTTGCTCCGTATCAAGTTAAAAGCAATGTACTGAAATTTTATTTCGAGATCAGGCGCGAATCCAGAATTTTTTTTCCGTTAGAGAGGGAGGGGGTCGAACCTTTTCATGAAATTAAAACTCCAACTGCAAATTCCAGGGAAAGGGGTCCTGGACCCCCCCCCCCCTCCTATAGATCCGCGCATGTGAATCATTTTAAAACAGCGGGACATTTTGTTTTCATCTTATAGCTCGAAGCATAAAAGCATAAATTACTGACGAATATTTACCCCAATAAAAAAAATCTGACTTTCATTTAGGGATACTTACTAGGTTGGCTTTGTCAAACTCTTTTATACGTTTGGATTGTTTTTATTTATTTCTAAATGCGTAGGTAAAGACAACGTTAAAGTCAATAATTAAAAACATAATATTTATAACTGGGTATGTTGATAAAATTAATGTTTTTTTTTCTATAGGAAAACATTACATCATGCTCCTCATTTAACGTCACAGATCAAAGAAGTGTATACTTAATTGATCGCTGAGAGTTGCCGTATAGGATGTGTATTATAACTGACATGAATTTATAAAAGCATTTGGTCGTCATATTAGTTTCTATCGCTCCTCAACTGTCACTGGGGTATATATACCGGCCGGGAAAGTTACGGTTGGTTGCTTTCCGATCGAGGCATTCAGGTTGCACGGACTTCCAAGTGATAGAACTGTACAATGTAGTAATATGTTTGTAAAAATGATTAATGGAAACAATCAGTGACAGGAGGAGAACGAAAGAATTAATTAAATATAAAAAATGTTTTATTCTTAGATAGAATTTCCGATGAATTCCCAATATCACACGCAGACAGTGATGTGCTGTCTTACTGCATGTGCATACACATCGAACAAGTGTGTCATACTGAGGGCATAACGTCTGCATACTATTGTAGACTACGGTCGCACTACATCTAACACAGTTACGGAAGCGTATTAGTGCCACTTTGTAATTTTTTTTCTTTAAAATTCCAAGATTAAAGTTGATTTTTCCAACTTTAAAGTTGGAATTTCCAACTTTAATCTTGGAATTTCCAACTTTAATGTTGGAATTTCCAACTTTAAAGTTGATTTTTCCAACTTTAACGTTGGAATTTCAAATTTTAATCTTGGAATTTCCAACTTTAAAGTTGGAAAAATCAACTTTACAGTTGATTTTTATTATATTTATATATATAGATAGATAGATAGATATATACTATGATTTTTTGTTCAGTGTAAATTAGGCTTTACTCATAAAAAGAATGGGGGAGCTCATTTGCTTTCACGAAGAACTCAATATAATGATACAACAACTCGAATTCACTGGAAATTCCAACTTTAAAGTTGAAATTTAAAAAAATAAAAATATATAGAGAGTGGCACTAATACGCTTCAATACACAGTAGATAAGTGATAGTAAATTCAAGAATGTATGAACTTCGTAACATGGTGTAGTGGCTTAGGTCAATATTTCAGTAAGATATTTCACTTGTGGAGACAAGCACCAAATTTTGCATGAAGGTTCCTTGAACATTATCGTATCTGCAAATATTACGACAGAAACTACTATAGTTGTAACAAAGGAAAAAATGCAAATCGATGCAAAATGCAAATGCAAAACATGCACCCTTAGGTAGTATCAATTCAATCATCGTAGTAAGTTCGGATACAGATTGGTGTTGTTATTAAGGTGGTTGATTTGAAAGTTGATGAGTTATGGGTGACATTTGGAAAGGGCAAGGATTTGCGATAGATACCAGTTCATGACATCGTTAGATCACTGGGTCCAAGATCAAAGCACTGTCATTCTTTCATGCGTTCACTGACTGGGATACAGAGTTCCACTTGTTGAGACAGGTAAAATGACAGAATGGCAGGCTGAAATGTGTTTGAGAACGTAACAGAGGTACTCAGATTCTTAAGTTCTCCTTGTGACAGTGTGACAGAACATATAATTAATAAACTAGAAGAATTTGTAGTCATTATGTACGTTCGGTCTAGCACTTCCGATAGAGTAAATGACACGCGCCTTGGCCTCTTTGCTCGTAAGCAGCTTCCACACAATGGCATCCCTCGATCCCTCAAGAGCTGCTCTTGTAGAGCATATTAAGAGATCTGTATTGCAAGCTAAACATACATTGGGTCAGTTACTATGTAAGTAAAAAAAAACCCAGCATCCCCTTCCAGATAGGGTTGGGATAAGATTGCGGTTTATCGGTTTCACACGGGACATCCTTACCATCAACGGCGGCTTCATGTCAAAAACTACTGAAATGTTGATGTAATATTAGTTGTTCTGGGGAATGCAAATGCTTCAAGTCCAAATTATTTGGCGCTGCTCTTTGCAGTGCAACTGCTTAGACGATTAGATCATGTACATTCAAAAATGTTTTTAAACGCATACGCAGAGTGTTAATATATGGAATAAATATCAAATTATAGCATACAACAAATTCTTCTTCATAATTTCACAGAAAATAAAAACATTACCCAGAAATATTTAAAATATCATGAAAACTTTATAAAAAAGACGCCATTTTGAAATAAGAGGCGGCCATCTTGAAAATGATCAAAACTTAAATGGCCAACGATAGTTTTTACTCAAGTAATGTTCAAGGAACCTTCATGCAAAATTTGGTGCTTGTCTCCACAAGTGAAATATTTCATCCACTATCCGCTACACTAAACATTGCTATAATCAGTTTCTTTAGAAATTATTCCGTTTTCTGAAGTCTATGCTGTCACTGCAAAATCTGCTTCAGTGTTATTTGAGCATTGTGATATTGTAACAGTAAGACACAGAAGAACGTTCTACAATGATCGAGGATTTTTTGAAATATGTGATTTTGGATTTCAGTCTGTTTTAATGTCGTCTTTCATCCGATATTCCTTACCAGTGCATTGGTCGTCATATTTTGTTTTGTTCAATGCGCGTTTATTCAAATCTTCCCGACCATTGTAACGTTATGGAATGGGTTATGAAATACCTGAATGCGGTGAAGCATGAATGATGCTCTCGGTCTTTTATAGCGGGTGTATAGCTATGAGCAGAACAATAGAAATCGGCAACTAATCGGCAACTGTCAGAGATAAAAGGGGAGAGGTGCGTGGTTATTAATTAATTCATGTCATCTTTAAGCAAATTGCACCGATATCTTGAATATTATATGATTCAATAGTTTAAACCGCACTTTCAATGTGAGTTCAGACATATTGTTGTTATTCTGTTTCGTCCGTCCGCTGTCACGTTTTTCTTTCTCATACTGCTATGACATTTAATGCTCTTTATTATCTTCTAGAATGATTTGGGGTTTATGTTTTTGGGTCAATTAACGACGGAAAAACAAACAAGAGGCCCATAAGCCACATTGCTCACATGAGCAACAATAATCATGATGAAATCAGGTTTATTGAGTCATATAATATTCCTAACCGAATTCATATAGATAATACTGTCAATCAACATGGGCACATATTAATTAATTTTTTTTAATGAAGCAAATTTTTGTGTATTGAATAGCAGATTTCCAGATGATAACTTTACATGTATTTTAAGAAAAAGTGAATATGTTCTTGATCATATTCGTGCACCTATTGATGTGTTTAAAACGATAACAAAATTTAATGTGGCAACATGCATACCATTGTAAAAGAATTCAAACTACATAAATTTATCAGTGAAAAATCAACACTCCCGGATCATTCCGCTATCACTTGCGATTTAAACATCAGTGATTCTGACACAAAGAGAAGTAAACATCGCAAAAACTGTTTTCAACTTCATAGCATCCCGTTCGATTTAATGGCAATCGAATTAAGAAATTCTGCATTGATAGCGACCGTAGAATTGATAGAAAACAGTCGGAAATCTCCGGAATGCATTGACGAAATTTACGAAAAATTGTGCGACATAATCTCTAATGAGACTCTGCTTTGATTGCAGTCGAATATAAAAACAAAACAATAACCGTTAAAAAACAACAAACTCTACTGGACTGGCTAATTAACGGAATTATGGGAAAGCACGAGGGAAACTGAAAATAAATTCTTACGATATAACAGTGGAAGGAAAGTCAAATTTGCTTTACGAGGGGAATTCATCAAAGCATGAGATACAGTTGATAAATCTTTTAGACGTACTGAAAGCGCCCATAAAAGATCAGTTGCTATTGATATTAAAAACATGAGCTCTAGATATCCCAACAATTTTTGGAACAAATAACAAAACCTTGGACCCAGGAAACAACACAGTATACCGATGAAGGTATTGGACAACGAACGGTGACGAACACTTGAACAAACATCTTACACCTGAAACAAAATAGTATCTGGACCTTAGAATCTAGACCCTGTATTCTATTTTAAATCATGTTTAGCTGTTAAATACCAAAATCAAGATCAAACATATATCTCAAATTCAAAAATCAGACGGAAAACCTCCTCGTTGCTCGCAATGAGATCGTGTCTAGTTTTCTTTTCTTTTTCATGCATAATGTGTTAAAAGTGCCATATAGACCTAGCAGGCCGGGTGTTAAATCTATGCTTACTGTTGTTGATAAATTACTTGGAAATGTATACACATGTCACTATAAATAAATTACTTACATACTTACACCCACTAATTATCTGGAAAATGCAGTTGACTAAAGATATACAAAGACTTTGAATTTGGTTCAATTTGTCCGTCTGTCCGTCCGTAGACTTTCAACATTTTCAACATCTTTCAAAGAATAACTTGGGCAATTTAAACCAAACTTAGCACAAATCGTTTCAGATAAAGGGGATTCAAAGTTGTGAAAATAAAGGTCCACGCCCTTTTACAAGGGGAGATGATTAGAAATTAATGAAAAAATTTGAGAAAATTTCAAAAATTTTCTTCTCAAGAACCATTAAGCTAGAATAACTGAAACTTTTGTGGAAGTATCCTCAGGTAGTGTAGATTTAAAGTTGTGAAAATTATGACCCCCGGAGGAAGGGAAGGGTCACAATGGGGGGGGGGGGTCGAAGCTTTAAAAAGGAATATATAGAGTAAATTTTTAACAATCTTCTTTTCAGAAACTAATCAGCCAGGAAAGCTGAAACTTGTGTGTGGAAGCATTCTCAGGTAGTGTAGATTTAAAGTTGTGAAAATCATGACCCCCGGGGGTAGGGTGGGGCCACAATGGGGGGGGGGTCGATGTTTACATAGAAATATATAAAGTAAATCTTTAACAATATTCTTCTCAGAAACTAATCAGCCAGGAAAGCTGAAACTTGTGTGGCAGCATTCTCAGGTAGTGTAGATTCAAAATTATGAAAATTATGACCCCCAGGGGTAGGGTGGGGCCACAATGGGGGGGGGGGGGGTCGAAGTTTTACAGAGGAATATAGTGTAAATCTTTAGAAATCTTTTTCTCAGAAACTAATCAGCCAGGAAAGCTGAAACCTGTGCGGAAGTGTAGATTTAACGTTGCAAAAAGCATGATCCCCGGGGGTAGGGAGGGGCCACAATGGGGGATTGAATTTTTACAAAGGAATATGTAGAGTAATTCTTTAAAAATCTTCTTCTCAAAAACTGATCAGCAAGAAAAGCTGAAACTTGTGTGGAAGTATCCTCAGGTAGTGTAGATTTAAAGTTGTGAAAATCATGACCCCCGGAGGTAGGGAGGGGTCACATTGGGGGGGGGGGGTCGAAGCTTTAAAAAGGAATATATAGAGTAAATTTTTAACAATCTTCTTTTCAGAAACTAATCAGCCAGGAAAGCTGTAATTTGTGTGTGGAAGCATTCTCAGGTAGTGTAGATTTAAAGTTGTGAAAATCATGACCCCCGGGGGTAGGGTGGGGCCACAATGGGGGGGGGGTCGATGTTCACATAGAAATATATAGAGTAAATCTTTAACAATATTCTTCTCAGAAACTAATCAGCCAGGAAAGCTGAAACGTGTGTGGTATCATCTTCAGGTGACCCTTGGGGTCAGGTTGGGGCCACAATGGGGGATTGAAGTTTTACAAAAGAATATGTATAGTAAATCTTTAAAAATATTCTTCTGAAAAACTAATCAGCAAGGAAAGCTGAAACTTGTGTGGAAGCACCCTCAGGTAATGTAGATTTAAATTTGTAAAAATCATGACCCCTAGGGGTAGGGTAGGACCTCAAAGGGGGTCGAAGTTTTACAAAGGAATATATAGAGTAAATCTTTAGAAATCTTCTTTTCAGAAACTAATCAGCCAGGAAAGCTGAAACTTGTGTGGTAGCATCCTCATGTAGTGTAGATTTAACGTTGTGAGAATCATGACCCCCAGGGGTAGGTTGGGGCCACAATAGGGGTCAAAGTTGTACATAGTAATATATATAGAGTAAATCTTTAAAACTCTTCTTCTCAAAAACTAATCAGCCAGGATAATTCTCAAATAGTGTAGATTCAAAGTTGTGAAAATCATGAACCCTGGGGTAGGGTGGGGCCACATTGAGGGGGTTGGGTGTTAAAGTTTTACACAGTAATATATAGAGTTAATCTTAAAAATATTCTTCTCAGAAAATAATCAGCCAGATGATTCTTTATAATTGTTAACAATTGTTAACAGGACAATTCTTTGGCCTCACAAGAAGGTTCAGAGTTTGATGTAGCTTTTTATCCCATATACATGTATAAACAATTCTTAGGGATCTTTTTGAGAACTGCAATACTCAACATGTGATATGAATATAAAATCATCTTGTTAGAAAAAGGACTAATGATTATAAACATAAGAATATCCAGGGGGGAAATGGATTTCATTTATACAGGATTTACATGTATTATTGCACATAATTCCTGATAGTTTGTATTATGAATCCATTAAGCTGATTTTATTATACCTATTGTTCCTCAGGTGAGCGATGTGGCCCATGGGCCTCTTGTTAGATTTCATTATGTCGAACATTGCGCCACTTTTGAACAGAATAATTTCAAATTCATATCAAATAATGAACATTACAGTTCTCAAGAAGATCTTTCATAATTATCTTTAGACCTACTTTTTACCCCTGGTGGAGCTCAAAAATTGTACAGGTTCAAAGCAATTGAGAATCTACATTATGTCAGGATGCTCACATTTTAGTAAAACCAGGCAATGTAACATTTAAGTTTACAAGAAGAATTTGCTTTACATGCAAAATTGCACCTTCACTCAATGTGGCACGATCTACAACCGGGGGTCATGATTTGAACAAACTTGAGTCGATCATACCTGAGGATCCTTCAACACGAGTTACAGCTTTTCTAGCCAATTTGCTTTTTTCCTTTATATATTCCTATGTAAGAATTCAACCCCACAACCCATTGGGACCCCAACCTACCCCCCTGGGATCAGGATTTGAACAAACTTTAATCTATTCTACCTGTGGATGCTACCACACAAGTTACAGATTTTCTAGCCAATTTGCTTTTGATAACAAATTTTAAAAGATTTTTCTCTATATATTCCTTTGTAAAACTTTCACCCCCATTGTGGCCAAACCCTACCCCTGGGGGTCATACTTTCACAATTTTAAATCTACACTACCTGAGAATGCTTTTAAACAATTTTCAGGCTTCCTGGCTTAATGGTTTTTTAGAAGAAGATTTTTGAAAATTTCTCAAAAATTTTCAATAATTTTAATCATCTCTTATTGAAATAAGCGTGGGCCTTAATTTTTGATACTTTGAATCCCATTTGTCTATGGGTGATTTGTGTCAAGTTTGGTTGAAATTGGCTCAGTATTTCTTGAGACGATGTTAAAAATGGGAAAAGTTAACGGACAGACAGACGGACGACAGACAAAATGTGATCAGAAAAACTTACTTGAGCTTTCAGCTCAGCTGAGCTAAAAAAAATGGATCCTATATGTTTTAAAACTGATACCAACACTTTAAAGTAATATCAGAAATGTTGTTTTATACTGTTCCATCCGCCTGTCTGTCGGTCTGTTACGTTTTTTCGTTCAAATACTGCTCTAACATTTTATGCAAGAGATCCATCATCTGCTAAACAATGATTTTGATTGTTATGTTGATTTGTAATAAGGTTTTGGTTTCTATTATTCGTATTACTTTGCTTACTCTGTAATTAAATAATATTCACGTTTAGGGATTTATTAGTCATATACCTGATCAATAGTTCAACCTTGGAATAATCAATCTCCAAAACAATACTATACGTATTTGTCACATAATTTGTTTTGCGCAGTTTGCCTCTAGAACCAAAACATTTTAATATTAACATCTACGAATGTTTTTCAACCTATTTTCTAATACATGTGTTTTATTCTTTAATCAGTCCCAAGTTATTGCTTCCATCACTTCTTAATAATTTTGAATAAAAATACACATAGCTGTAAAAGAAATACAATCAAATTCACAGGATCAAAAACAGATTTCTTATGGAGATTAGAAATGATACATATTAAGTTGTGGTTTATGTGAATTGTGTTTATGTAAGTACCATGGATGATCTGTTTAGTCAGTTTAATTTTTTTTGTTCATGGCATCTATTTAAAAATAGGACAAGACACCCGTGAAGATCAAGGTATTATTAAACACTTTTCAGTTTGTTTAAATTGTGTTCAAATTTGTTTTTCTTTTGGTGATTTAGTTAAATATTTTTAATTTATTAAAAACAAGACTTAACTTTAGTTTTTGTGTTTTGCTTTCATACCTTGGTTTATCTTATCCTTGTGTTTTCCGAGTAAAGGTCCAATCTCATCCTCTTCGTGCAATTTTACACCATGTCTTCTTTGACGGACTGTAATTAAAGAAAATAAATTGATGTATTATTTTCATCAAACGGTATGGGCGTCATTTGATGTAAATTATATATCACCCAAAAATTGGATAACAGATATTGTATATTGTGTAGTTTTAAAAATGATACCAACTGTGCGGTTACACAGCTTATTTTGTGTGTTTATCTGTTTTTGTCCGTGTTGTGAAATTTGTGTATGTTCCGTTTATATCCGTGTGTTGTGATTTGTGGAACTCAGTGTGTCTCGTGCGGTGGAAAACAACGAAGAAACATCAGTTAATCTTTTTCATGTTTTAGACCAAATGGAGTAAGTTAATAACTTAAATAGGTTTAATAATAATGAAAAATCATAATTGTATATTCTGATTATTCTAAGCCTATATATTTTGACTATTCTTATTATCTTTAAAAGATAACATTTGATGTCATTGTCATATGTGCTTATGTTCGTCTTTGTTTTGTTGTAGTTGTTACCACTCTTAATTTTAATGAATAAAATGGATCTAAATATATTAAGAAATCTTTAAAGAGGAAACCTGTATTTTAATCAATAGATTGATATTTTGAAAAATGCATAAAATAAATTTTAAAAGAATATTTAACATATAAATTACAATGCCAGCCACTAAATGTACCAAAACGTGTCTATTTATGACGTTGCGTAACTACAGTCAGTTGAAGCATCTTTTTACAAGATGCACCATAGCATAGCATTGAATTCTCAAAACATAACATTGGAATCTGATGCCATAAAATTGAAACCTCAAAACCATAGCAAACAATCTCATAGATTCTCATTCGTCATATCATATTACAGCATACCATACTACATTATTTTAAATCGGTTTAAAATGCTTTTATTAAAAAAAATTAATGTTCAGATTGCAGATTGGTGGTCAATTTTGGCTTTTTATCATTTTCTCAAAATGTTTGGAACTCTTCTGTGTATGGGGGCGATTTTGATAAAATTTCATACCATACCATAGCATATAAGTACCACGTCATTAAAGTGTTCGTTTCAAATTCTCACAGCATCTCATACAAATCCCATTGCATATCATTGCAATCGCATACCATGGCATATTATAAAATTATAGAAGATATGCACGAAATGACTGTATATAGATATTTATGCCTGCATATTTTAGGAGAAAGCAACGTGTTTGACCTAAACGAGCGAAAACAGTTTGGAATAGTTGTTTCTCAAGTTTTCGACACAGGTAAAACTGAATATTATTATTTGAACTATGTGTTTCGGGGGAGCGGGGGTTTTAATGATAAAGAATTTAGTCCATAGTATCACAAGACGAAAAAAATAAACTTACTTATGTAGTAGCCAGACAGCAAAGAGAGAATACATATAGGGGTGAGTATTCCTAATAATACTGGAACAAATAGAGCCTCATCATTGTCGTTGATTGGTGTGTTGTCTAAACTTCCATTCCATTTGTTGATAGAGGCATTTTTAAATTGCTGTGTAGTACTCTGAATATGAGGGGGCGTTGTACTGTTTAACAAAATGTTTTTATAAAAAGTTTTTTAAAAAATTTCAGTCTTTGTATAGCATTCAATTTTATAAAATATTAATATAGCGTTGTTTATTATAAGCATTTTCACAAATTATATGTTTTTGAAACAAATGATTTGATATTTAAAATAAGATATTCATACATTTATGATTTGTATCTGACCGAATTTAATCAAAACTTTAAAACACATTACCTTTTACAAGATGGTTCAGCAAGGAAACATCCATTTCCAAGTGAAATGCAAGCCGGGTCTGTAAAACAATAACGTTATCCTTTTTGTTTGCACACTATCTATATCGTAATTCTGATTCAAAACATGCCAAACAATAACAGAAACGGCAACATGCAACAAATTACAGTTGTTGTTTTGGAAGATAATGCTATTATTTTTATCCATAAACTCAGTAATGATGCATAAATTAATATTATTTAGACATACACTGTGTTAAAATGGAGTGCTTGTACTTACATTTATAGATTTCATTGCTGAAAAAAGAGTGGTTATGACACCCTTGTGTAAAATGACTGCAGCTGTATGAATTAGTTAGTGAAACACGTTTCACTAAATACAAACAAAAACCTGAAAATAAATCAAAGGTTAACTCATTTCCCAAATTATCTGAAAATCTTTTTAATAAAATATATTGTTAGTAGTTATAACGTTTCTTGCGAAATATTTCTTTCAAAATGAATGCACTCAATTTAAATCTGGCATATAGTTTAACAAAAAATCAATAAGCACTGATGTCTGCGAAAAACCTGTTTTGTTCACAGGTCAAATAGAAAAAAAATTAATACTAGCTCCAAAATTAGTTAAAATTTATAAAAGAAATGTTTACCTTTCTGAATCCTTTCAACGGGTACTATATAACAGAACTCTAAGAGCTGATCGAGGTTTCCGTTCGGTAAACATGTGTAACCGTTACTTTTGTTACAGTTGAGAGCTGACGACCTCTCAGCCCATTCTGTTTCATTTCTTGGACAAAAAGCTGTAGTGTACACTGGATACTTGTATCCGGCAAGCTTTCTCTGAAAGTTAAGAACGTTTTATTTATCAAGATATTCTTTAAAAATGTCGAAAAAGCGTTGCGAGTATTTTTTATTACTAAACTAATATAAGGAATAAAGGAATATTTTATTTCTATTTAAAAAGCGAACGCATCATTGAATTAAAATGTTTAAAAAAGAATAACTGTCTTTATAAACTAAATTAGATAGTTATATTTAACAGATGTTTCGAGGCTTTCATTAGGTCTTTCCACCTTTCAGGTGAAATACCTCTTGTATTTCTTATGTTTTTTATTATTTTTTTCCTTCTCTTTTTTTCCAGGGACAGCTTTTTTATTTCTAGAGATATTCAAACAGTTTTTGGGAGTTGATTTTAATCAACTCTCCTATGCAGTTACTCAGACAAACCGAAAGTGAAACAGTGTTTGGACCTCAGCACAAATCATTGTTGCTGACAAGACTTAGTTCTTGAAAATAATTGATAAATTCGATGTTATGTATGCTAAAGCATTGTTTTTCAAAGAAACTTATTTATAAATACCTTGAAAATAGTCAGATTTTAAATGGTACGATTAATTTAAATATTTTTGGTAGTCGTATGTATTCCTACACCAGAGTTCAATATAGTCTCGTTCAATTCGACGCTCGGCTGTCTCCGTAAATCCTTGTCGGGGATTTACGGTGCCAGCCGAGCGTTTAGTTGAACGAGACTAGAGTTCAATGATGTTTTGATCCATACAATTTTCGAGAAATATTTTTATTACTGATACATTGTTTGATTGAATTAATTTTATATTTAAGTATTATTTAACATGATTCATATGGGGGTTTCTCGACATTCTTGTCGAAAAATTCGAAAAAATTCATATTACAAAACTGTGCGTAATTCAAATTAGAAATTACATGTACTTGTCATGCAAAATAACATATCATTGATTTTAAAATAAATAAACATCGACAAAATCAACTCCCGTCAGTTCTTCAGTACTTTGATTTCTTTATGTTATTGATCATAAAAAGTTATGTTACCATATGACCATTTGCTTGATAACTCCCAGAACTTACAAAATTATTGCCCTTGTGTACTAAAAGCATGTTATCGCTACTCCTCTGAAACCAAAAGAAATAGAGACTTGAAACTTTTACTAATGTCCTTAGTACACTTAGAGGGTTCTTCAATCTATTCATACCGAAAGGATCTGAGCCCCCCCCCCCCCCCTCTAGTAGTTATTGCCCCTGAAAGTATTTGTATTTCTATAAAATCACTTCTAACTTTTTTATCATTTGTCATAGAGACTTCGGACCACTTTGGATGAAAGCGTCTACCTTGGCCAAACAAAACGACATAAAGGTCAAAGTCATTTGAAAATCTGTTAAATAATGAGTTTTTAGATCTCTTTTGTTCAGGATGGTCCCAAAAAAAATTTCAGGGATGTAGTAGGACTTCTTGAGACTATTTGCCCCTATTGTACAAAAAGCTTGTTATCACTATTTCTCATAAACTGTTAGAGATATAGAGACTTGAAACTTTTACAAATGTATTCAACACTCTTAAAGGGCTCTTCAGTTTATCAAACCGAAAAGGCCTGAGTATCCCTTTTAGCAGTTATCACCCCTGAAATTTTCTTAAGTTTATTAAAATCACTTACAACTTTTGAACCTTACATCGTATGGTCATCAAACCTCTTTAAACTAAATGTCGACTTTTACCAGAAAATGTGACATAAAAGTCAAACAAAAAAAAATCCCATATTTAAGTTTTTGATTTTTTTTATAAAGTTACGCAGAAAAAATGTTTTATTGATTACATTGCAAGAAAACATAAAAAAAAAATAAGGTGGAAAGACCTCAAATTGATCGAGAACAATTACTCTACTAGTTATGTTTACTTTTTTTTTCATATCAAAGATTCCCAAGTCTATAAATATACATGTACTATATTTAAGATATAAGTTATCATTTTTGGATGTCTATCGGGATATAGATACGGGTTGGTCACGTGATCAAATCCCATAAAGCCCGAAGGGCTTTATGGCAGATTTGATCACGTACCAACTCGTATCTATATCCCGATAGACATCCAAAAATGATACCTTATTTCTTATATTTACATTTGTTGCAAATTATGACACTAACAATGCTCCATACTTTCTCTTTTGTGATGACCTAGAAAGCCGCTTCGATTAAAATGACGTAACAAAATCTAGTGCAACAATATTGCAAGCATTTGATTATTACGATAAATGAATATGACACTACTTTTGAGGAGACAACACTTATCATTAAAAAGGGAAACAGAAAAGAAAATTCACTTGTACAATTGAAAAAACTGATTGAAGCTTGGCGGAATAGTACCACCTGTGTTGAAGTCGCAGAGCGGTTAGAAATTTAAAAACAAGCGATTGAAAGTTGAGTTAGAGTATACTTAGGCATTTTCAGGGGGAAATCTATCGCAGAATCAGATTCAAGAGCATAATGATTTCCTCCGATAATCTTTTTACGGAACACATCGGACAGAAAACACAAGGAGTTAAATTTGACCGTGATCCGTGAATGTACTACACACGAAAGGTCTGTAATATTGCGTTTACAATTTTGACCGAGGCTTGTAATAAAATCAGAAATGAATTTTAACTGAATTAACTTCTTTGACAAATTACGATTGTAATTTTGAAGAACGCCTCGTTACGATGTCGAACCATAAACATTCTGTTTACATGCCTAACGTGTTATCTAACATGAATCATTTATCCCCACAATTAATGTTATATTTTTTATGAGAATGAATGAACAAAACTTCGTATAACAAAATACAAATACGTTTATTTTTTATGCCTAAATTATGTTTTCATTACGACATCTAATAGGTGTGTTTCAGCACAAGTCGATTAGTTTGTGTACAAAAAAAAGTAGTGACCTATATTATTCATGCGCTACTTTGACCTCTTGACCCATAATGATGTTATGCAGAAATAACAGCGGATTGCTCAAACAGTGTTATATAAGGGAAAACATTTGCAAGTGTAAATATGTTCAGATATAAGTCAGTTCTAAATTATGTTTAATTAAAATGCTATATATTATTACAATAGAAAACATCTTACTAATGTAGTAAAGTAACAGTGAATTTAAAACACACAAAACATTTGCAACATCGTCAAACACTCGCATCAAGCATTTGCTTACTGGTTGAGCCTACTCGTTGCCTTTTTCTTCTTCTCATGAATAATTTTATCAATATGCCTCTTCAAATATAAAATCTATTTCTAATGTATCACGCATAGAGAGTGCATAACAGAGCTATTATCATTTAACAGCCACTAAGCCCGTAGAAGCTAGCAGCCAAATAGGCAAAATAATGGAAGTACTGAGAGTATTCAAGAAGAAAATGCTATTTTACTTAATCATCGGCATGTTTTAATTATTACAAAAATGATCAATGCATTAATAATTGGTGCGAGCATTGAAAACTTCGACGGCAGTAAAGCTCGCCGAAATAAATTTATAAATGAGTCTATGTCTAACGAAATTCAATTGAATATTGGTATTTGTCTATACGTATACTTAAAAATTGATTCTCGAATATGTAGTCTTTTCTCCGGAATAACATGTAAAATGCATCGAAATCAAAAAACTTTCGTATTATTTCAAAAATGAAACGATCAAACATCTCACATTCTGATCTCTTTCTCCTTAAAAACTTAACCTCTACACTAATAAAGGGGTAAAAAGTGGTATATTACCTTCCCTATCTTTGAAGTGTAAAACAAACGGATATCGGGGCAGAGTGGGGGATTTATTATTATTTCCCGGTCACAACATTGGGCTGTAGGGGTATCAACAAGTGGCTCCCACAGGATCGGGCTCATTTCAGGGGCTCACTTGAGTTAAATCACAGGAACTTGAAAGCACTGCGAATAAGTAGAGGACCTCAAGAGGTATTAAAAATAAGTGTTACAACAACTTTCAATTTTACAAAAATATTGACGGGTACTTTATCCAAAACTGTCCCTAATGTAAGGGTAAAAAGTGGTTATCATCCTCCTTATCTTCCTTATCTTATCTTATCAAACGGATATCAGGGCAGTCTAGAGGATTTATGGGGCTATTATTTGCCGGTCTCAAATTTTGGCTGTTTGGGTACCACCACGTGGCTCCCATGTATGACAAATTATATGTAAGCTAAACCAAACCTTTCAGGGGTCATAGGGTGCAAAACACAGTTTTAAATGTAATGTTATTAGGACGTTTTCAGATGAGGGGCAAGGAAAACTGACCCCTATAAAAATTAATTGTAACAACATAATACATATATATCTACAGTACCGAACAGACCCAACCTATCACCAGAGTAACCCCCAACTAAACCCCGTGTTTACTTTTTGGGTTTACTTGGGGTTTACTTTGGGTTTACTTTTTGAAAATTTGGGTCCACTCGGGATTTACTTTGGGTTTACTTTGAAATTGCTTTTAAGGTCAACTGTACATGTATACAGTGCTGCTATCCTGAAAGTTGACAAGGATAGGATAGGATAGGATGCAGGATGCACGATACATGATAGAAATATAAAAGTTAAGTTCTATCCTATCCTATCCTATCCTATCCTGCATCCTGTAGCCAATCAGATTCGAGTATAAATTTCAGAGTTATTTTGCGAAACGAAAATTGGCTAAACAATGTATTTTCAATGACAATTTAATACGTTTTACAAGTTAAACCATTTAATAATAATTATTATATCAAGAACGCGGTGCATAACATTAATGCGCGCTAAAATGACGGCGCTACATCTTTGTCAATTCGTACGCAAGTACGGAGTTACTGCGAGAATTTGTTGCAACATTTGACAACGTCAAAAATAGTTTTCTGTATTTACTTCATTTAAAGTCTGCAAATTAATAAAAGCTTCAATTTATAAACGACTAATTTGGCATTTTAAAAGATAAACATGTATACAAGAATCAGACATTGATTCACGTTTAATATAATTTCATCGATGCCCAATAACAGGGATGCATATTTCTGTCCGATATTAACCTGAACATATCGAATTAATAAATGTTAGCTAGCTATAAATGCTTAAGAATTTATACTTTTAAAATAACTCCGAGTGGTTTAACTATAAACGATATAGACTTCCTGAAGGAATTATTTATTTTCAGATCGTGTTTACATTTATCGCCGAACGAATCGCTCGAATAATGAGAATTACGCTCAGTTATATGTGATAAGAAAATAATTTGATAAAAATATGTGACTAAACAATTCCTCAATAAGTGCATCGAAGTTATTTATCTGTTTTTTATGCATAAATATAATTAAATCAAAAATCTAATCGCTTACCTGTTTGTTTACGTTATTGTGTCCATCCCGCGTACGATTTAATTTTACCGTAGCACAGGTAAGTAAGTTATCCCGCTCGATGAATATTCGGTTTTAAGATTTAATTATTCATTTTGAGTACTACATTAATTGATAAAATCATTTTATTTTTAAATTTCGTTTCATTTAACTTTCATTCCTATATTTTGAAAGTATGGGATAGGATAGGATAGGATAGAGCTTATTTGCAGGATAGGATGCAGGATACAGGATATAGGATAGGATAGGATAGTTTTGTCAACTTTCACGATAGCAGCACTGTATGTATGCACTAAAGTGTAAAGTAGACTAGTATTTTATCTTACCATCCTACTGCCTATAATTCCTACCCTTTGTAGGAATTACAAATATAGGAATGTTATACATTAATGTTAGCGTCTGCTTTAAGGGGTATACTTCTGACTGTATTTACTCTCTGTGTCCACTCTGTGTCCACTCAGAGGGTTTACTCTGGATCCACTCTAGTAAACCCGAAGTAAACCCAGAAAGGTCTGATCGGTACTGTATATATCAATAGAAAGATAAAATCGTAATTTTTTTTTTATATTTATTTAAAGAATAATGCACAGATAACTTAATGCTAGAATTTATTTGGCACTCAAAACATGCGGAAAATAACCAAAAGTATGCCTCTAAATACAGTACACCCATGCATTTTAGGCTCCCCCGAAAAGCAGAATGCAACTAAATCAGCCATTTTAATTTCTGTACATTTTCAAGAACAAGTCCTTAGGCATCATTTTATAGTATTTTCAGGGTACATTCGGCAGCTTTTTAAAGAGCTATGTTACCCGCTAAAAATTTCATGAAATTCTGCATGTGTAAAATCCGGATGTTTTTGGAGTTACCTCGCTTTATTTTTTAAAAAATTTTACGTACTTTTTTCATGTATTTGAAAGATAATCCACTATATTATGCAATTGAGAACTAAAAGAATTAATTTTCATGTATACCGCAAAAAAATAGCAGGAAAATCCCTACCCATCATGCTTTTCCCCAGAGAACCCCCCCCCCCTCCCCTGGATTTTATACAAAACTGTGTTTAGCTACCGTATGCGCCCTCTCACACTTCTTATGAATTCTCTGGAAGATCTGATATTTAAACCCAGTGTTTCTAAGTTCAAGTTTTCAAAATCAAGAGAGATATAAACCCCTGAACTCAAACTCCTGGGAACCACCTGTTGGTACCCCTACAGCCCAAATTATTAGCCCTCTAGTTCCCCTACACTGCCCTGGTGTCCGTTTAATGCACACTTTAAAGATAAGAGATAATGGCCCACCTTTCACAACTATATCATTGTGAAATGTTGAAAATTGACCAAACCGATCCTTATTATTGTCATTATTGCCTGACGTCATGACGTAAGGCATATCTAAGGTTTGAAAGAAGCATTCGCCGAAACAGTGTAGGCAATGGGAGCAAGCAATATCCAGATTTTTCACAAGAAGATAAACCAGTGCATGTTTAAATGTGTCAACATTAACATAAACAATTGATGAAAATGTTATATATAGAATGTAATTAGCAAAAAAGGAGCAAGAGTTTCCCAGTGAAAGGGCTGTTCACCATGCACATAGTGTAATCATGATTTAAAAATAGATTGTCATATTTGTACGGTGCGAGGCAGGGGTGTCAATGGAACAAGTTGTTACACATTGCCTATTACGGTACATGTAATAATGCAAGTAATAATTGATGTTGGATTATCATCACTAACAACGAATCATCATTTTGAATTCAAACAAATATGTATTTATGTAGCTGGTATATTTACTGCAGGAACAAATTCGCCGAAACCGGATGTAATCCGATTTTCGATCAATTGGACGCGTTCATTTATCTTGAAAAGGGTGTAACTCACGTGTCTTCCTAAATGTACTTTAAACAATTACAACTCAAGTTTGCATATACCGGTATATTAATTCCATACATTTCCTCTAAAGGCTCACGTTCAGGTTTCGAAGGTTCACGTACAAACTTGGCTAAGACAAAATAACCCCAATTTCACCATAGGATCCAATCCGTTTTTGACAGCGACGGCTGCTAATATTTTTATGAGAGTAAAATCACAATATTAGATGTCTTATCTACCCTTTTTCGTAATAATACGATGTCATTTGAATTTTCGATTAATATCGTTTCTGTGAAGTGAAAAGACCCGAGGATATTTTTTTAAACACGCACATGTTTAACTTCGATGTAAACAAATTATCTTGCCACACTGGATGGGCGCGGGTTTTATTTTCTTCTTTTTTGGGGGGGGGGGGTTGTATGTGTCTTGCGTTGTATTTACTTGATTGTTTCTGGTTTTTCGTAATGTTAACACTTACGATAACATTATTTTCATAACTTATGACCCATATAGACAATTATCAATACTGATTTGTTTTCTATTACTATTAAACAAAGACGCATTATGACTCTTATCCAGCCGAGGTTTACTGCACTCGAAGTTGTCAATGCTTGTACAAATTATTGATGCATTAATCATCTTGATAATAATTAATACATGCCGATGATAAAGTAAAAGAGCAATTTCTGTTCGAGTACTCTCAGTACTTTGATAATTTTCCATATTGGCTGCTAGCTTCTACGGCTTAGTGGCTGCTGTTTGTGGCTGCTAGCTTCAGTCTTGTTTGCCACAGGTGTACATGTACGTAGTTCTTCTTTCAAATGAAGGGCGCTGCTGCTGCGGCAGTTTCTCAGTTTAAGGATATTTTGCATGTTGATCACCATGCTTTAGTAAAAAATGTTATAGTAGTGTCGATAAAAATCGGATAAAATAATCAGTTTTTGTATTGACCATATGGGAATATTAAATTTAATTCAGCTGACATCAAACAATAATATAATGCAAAGATATTTTTGGTTTAAGATGGTCTTCATTTTAAAATTTAAGAATGAAAGCAACAACCCTATTTTCGTGATTACTCTTTCATTATATTACATGGAAAATTAAAAGATAAATATTTTATCAATGACTTCGTGGCGTAGTGGTTGTAGGCATCGGTTTTTGTCCTTTTGCTTTGTGGTCATGGGTGCGATACCCGAAGAATGAATTAATAATTTTGTCTTAATTATGATGGTTTTGTTAAAATATTGTTTTTTATTTTAAAAAATCCCTTTTTTAATAATTAAAAGCATCAAAGAAACTGTATATCGCTTTAGTATCACAAATGTGATATTGTGTATAGAAAAATAAACAAAGACGTGTACAAACAATAGTACCGCACTCGAATCACTTTGGCACGGGTATTTAAAGAAAAAGGAAAGATTGAAGACACCGAAAAAGGGTAAACAAGAAGCGTTTTTCCTACCCCAAGGCGTGAAATGTTACTAAAAATGCACTGTATGCGGTAAAGGTGTTACACTAGGCCAAGGCAGAGAAATATATGTGAAACAATTGGAATTTTATCGTAACCATAAAAACCATAGTACAATTGACAGAGGTGGTACTATATGCAATGCATGCAGGATGAAAGTTTACAACATCGATAGATCTATTATCAAACAGAGTACATGCTTGCTAACCCCTGTCGCTGCGCTCAGTGGAGAATGCATGCGATGACGAAGATGATAAAGACGAGTTAGTCACAGTTCCAACTTTATTTTTCAGCAATATGCTTAATTAAAAACAAAAATCTTATCTGCATGGGAGAATCTGTGCATTTAAGTGTATTCATTAATCAAGGTTTATTACTGGAGGATGGGGTCAGGTGTTGTAAAAAAAAACATTTAAACGGGAAACATCTTAAGCGAGATGCCATTATAGACAAATCTAAGCTTCGTAAAAAAATGCTACTACAATGTATACAGACTTCTCAGCTAGTAAAACTACTCGAAAACCTTCGCAAGTCAGCCTCTGTATCCACAGCCAGATGTCTCAGCTTTGACGACCTAGACGACTACACAGACATTGACCTTCTTAACCTGACAGGACTGAAAAAGCACCAGTTTGAGGAGCTAGTTGAAATGGTTACAACCCTAAAGAAGTCGAAGTTAAGGTCGCCCAGACTTGCTATTGGAGTGCTGCTGGTGAAACTCCGAACAGGGCTCTCTCAGGGGTATACAATTATTATACAATTATATACAAACAGGGGTGTTCTACATGTACATGCAAATAAACAAACTTTTTAGTGTAAAACAGCTTTACTCCCATCCCACGCAACCCCACATACTCACAAACATACCGATCATTATTACATATCTACTTTAGAAATTGCTGAAATGTAAATATCAAAGTACTGAAGAACTGACGGGAGTTGATTTTGTTGATGTTTATTTTTTTTTTAAATCAATGATATGTTATTTTGCATGACAAGTACATGTAGTTTCTAATTTGAATTACGCAATTTTTATAATATGAATTTTTGGACTTTTTCGACAAGAATGTCGAGAAACCCCCATATGAATCATGTTAAATTATATTTAAAAATAAAATTAATTCAATCAAACTATGTATCAGTAATAGAAATATTTCTTGAAAATTGTATGGATCCAAGCAATATTGAACTCTAGTCTCGTTCAACCAAACGCTCGGCTGTCACCGTAAATTTCCGACAAGGATTTACAGAGACAGCCGAGCCTCGAGTTGAACAAGACTATATTGAACTCTGGCGTAGGAATACATACGACTACAAAAAATGTTTAAATTGTTCGTACCATTTAAAATCTGACTATTTTCAAGGTATTTATAAATAAGTTTTCTTGAAAATCAATGATTTAGCATACATTACATCAAATTTATCAATTATTTTCAAGAACTAAGTCTAGTCAGCAGCAATGATTTGTGCTGAGGTCCAAACACTGTTTCACTTTCGGTTTGTCTGGGTAACTGCATACTAGGAGAGTTGATTAAAAAAATCCCAATGAAATCTTAATGTTTGCAACCAGTTCTCTGAGCATAAACCAAATATAATATGTAATGGGTATAATGGGTACCTTAATCATTCAAATTGTAATAGCGACACAAATAAAAAGTTGGTTTCCATTGTCATTTTAATCTATTGTTCTATCATAAAACAAATTATGGTTATTTGTCCATTATTAAAAATTAATGTAAATATGTGTGCATGAGAAGGTAAATAAACATATTCCGTATGCATTAAGATTCTAATTTTTCATTAAATAAATAATTAAAGGGTACCTGCAGTGCCGGTCAGTTTTTGATATAATGAAGATCTATGAGTAAAAACGTCATCCTGAAAATTTTACAGCGATCGCATAAGTAGTTTTCGAGATATTTGGGGAAAAACCCGATTTCACACCTGAACGAGTTTTTAATCAAGCCGTTTTGGCGCGAGATGATCTGTGACGTCACGGGGTCAACGCGACTGTATGAGAAACCTGAATATCGTATGAAAACTGTTCGTTTTCTTGCATTGTTTTTTCGATATATGAACATTTTTTTCTGTTGTTTTATTTCCTTATCAACCCTGGATGACTAAATATACTGTTGTTTGAGTTTAAACCCGTTTTTATCGAACAAAAATACCGAATTCGGAAAATTGTTTGCTTCATGAATTTAGTCAAATGTGTTGCACATTTTGCATATAATTGCACACCATATGTAGCAAAATGGCAATTAATCAAACTTTTGTTTTAAGAAACATATTCTGTTAATATTGTCATTCTTTCGAATGATTTTTCAATGACATTATTAACTGATTAATAATATTGATAATACATATTTCGTAAAGGGTAACGCGGGGTCAATTCCTCGTTTAAGGCATAAAATTACAAACGATTTCGCCCGATTATTCAATAATAATGATATAGGACTAATAACAATCAAAATAGTATGCATTCTTTAACAAACAAACACGGGATTATAAACGGATCAAGGCGAAAGTCCAAGATGGCTGCATGATTAAGTCTGTCTCGTATTCTTTTAAAAATACGATAATGGAATTTCATTTTACATTTATTTACATCCTTTGTCAAAATGTTCAAGTTTATTCAGATTTCATAATGATTCGCTGTCAGTATAACAATTTAAGTAACGTGGAGTTAAAGTGTTTACTAATTGCTGACTATAGCGCTCGAAAGAAAGTTGCACTTGATTAAATAAGAAATTAAGACCAATTTTTAACGTAAATGTAATTACTTCCTAAATAATTACTTGATCACATAAAAAAGGTTTAAATTGCTGAATTTGGTCATTATTTCAGTGATTAGATAAGTATCAATAAAGGCATTTACTTCGAACATTAGTTTTACTATTTAATAGTCTTTAATCACCGATTGACGGACTATATACATGTATTAGCTTACGAATGCTTGATTCACACAGTCTAATTAAGGTCTTCCGTTTTCAACGGAAGACCTTGTACTGATTCTGTTGATAATTCTTTTTATTCTTTTTTTTCTTCTAGACGTTTTTTTAAACTCAAATATCTTGTTTGTGTGTTGTCCTATAAAGTTCAAATTTTCAGAGCTTATTGGTAGTTACTATTTTTCAATATCTACGGAAAATCGTTGAAATCGACACTTCCGGTACCGAGTTATTCCCCTTTTTCCGAAAAATATAGGCATTCTTGTGCACGCATAGGCTCTGAAACCGCTCACAGCATGTGTTACAAAGTCACAAATCTTAAAAATAGAGAGTTTGAACGTTGTCCTCCGAGTTTTGTTTTTACAATTTTCCTCCTTTAAAGTTTCAAAAAATTAATTTGAATTTGTGTTTCAAAAAATGCCGATATTTGGTTGTGTTTTTGTTATGTAGCTCTTTAGTTTAAAATTTTCCCTAAACACATATAGAACAAAATATGTGCAAAATATCAAGGGCTTTTACTTGACACCATTGAAAAAGGGCTGGCCCCTTAAATTAGGGGTCTAGAGCCCTTAAAAGTTTTCGTTTTATAACTCAAAAATGGCTAATATTTCGCTATAGCTGTCGATAGAAAAGTTGTTCATTATTGTGTTATCAATGTCTTTACAATATTATTTTGTACCGGTAATGCGTAAAATAAGTGTAAAAAGCTTGTCTTGATAACATGTACCTGTATTCATTTGGCAAGTAAGCGAATCGTCTTTGTGCGCATGACGTACATAAATTAACAGCTGAAAGTGTACCAGCATATACGGGATGCTTTGATTCATTTGAAAAAGTGTCTAAAAAGTATACGTGTACATGTTTTTCTTACAGCCTTTTTTTGGAGTCACCTCTGTTTAGGTCCTATAGTGGACAACCGTTAAGAAAATCAAAAACGAGAAAATATAAACGTTCTTTTTCTTATCTAGTGAGATACATAAACTAGATTAAAAAAAATAATAACTTCCATGAAATACCGGTAAATTTGAGTCATTTTACTGCAAGCATTTCAAATCGACCTAAATTCTTAGTTGTGTGCGTATTTACATAACCCATCTCGCCCGCGGCCGAGACAATCGATCGCCAAGGTCGCGTCTGGACTACCTAGCGGTCAGCGGTTATCTAATACACACGAATCGCGTGTGTCATATGTGATTTTATTTACCCGCAAACACAAGAATCGTACACAATGACATTAAAGCTTACTCTTCTTAATTTGAATTAAACGAAAGAGTGTCAATAAGAAATCGTTCTGTTTAATCATAAAAGCAATGCCATTCTCGAACTGAAGCAGTATCAGACAGATAGATCAACTGTGGGATTAAAGGGGGAAAAACTTATATTAGTTAGAGTTTAGTCATCATACTGCAAACATTGTAAATCTTCCTGGGTTCTGAGCTCTCTACGTGTGTTTTAACATTACGTAAGTTATCCGATCCCTCATCCGCGGCCGAGGAAATCGGTCGCGGCTGCACTACCTAGAGGTCAGCGGTTATCTAATAACAAGATACAGAACTGTTTCAGTTAGTTTGTTCACCTTCAATTTATTTAATTAAACATTAGAATGTGAATTGAGAAGCCCCTCTAAAAATTGATAAAAGCGATATTATTCCAGATCAGAAACATCATCAGACATAAATCAATAGTGAATTTGTAATTATACCCCCGCAAACGAAGTTTAGGGGGGTATATTGGTTTCACCCTGTCCGTCTGTCCGTCTGTCTGTCCGTCCGTCTGTCCGTCTGTCTGTAGACGCAACTTTGTCCCCCCTATAGAATTTTTTATTACTGCATGGAACAGTTTGAAAATTTGTACATATGTTGAACACCATCTGAAGATGTGCACCTGCAATTTTTTTTAAGATCAGACAAGATTTAATGATTTTATGACAGTTTTCATTTTCCTTATTCTCTATATTGTACACTAATGTTGAAAAGTAAGGGAGGTAATCCTTACAGATTTTATTAATTAATTAATAGAAAACACTCTAAAATATATTTATATAAATACATCCAGATGGAGTTTTTTGTCTTTATGTCTTAATTAATAAAAAAAAGTTATTATTTTTATAAGTGTTCTATCAACTGACAATGCAAAGTTTTTGTTTGTCAATGATAAATTCTTAGGAGCTAATAAGAACATCAAAGACAAGTGTGGCTGAATTCATTTGTCCCAAGGGAGCCATTATCTGAGCCATGGTTCAGATGGAGCATGTGTTTAGGGGAAATTGATAATCTGTAAAGTGGGTGATGGTTTTGGGGCTATTTTAAAACTGTTTCATGTAAACCAAAAGGTCTATCATTATAAGGAAATAAATAATATAATTATTAATAAAGAAGTTAAACTATTTTTAGAGGTTGTTTAAATTTATTTGTCAAGTAATTTGATGAAGTGACCCTATTGGGCATTAATTTTAATGAAATTCAAAATTACTGATATGATTGTAGTGTTTTGGCAATTTTAAAATTGTTTGTAATATTAAATTTTCTTTTTTACATATTTTTACATAGTATGGTAATTATGGTAATGTTTTGGGAGTTTATTAAATTTAACAAGTTCATCAAAGAAAATCATAGTCCTATGGGATCAATTTTCTGATATGGAGTTCCATTGTGCCATAGGAGAAAGTGAGGAAAATTTGAAACAACTAATTGCATCTGTCAAGACTCTTATTAGAAAGATATTGAAAGTTTTATCAACAGAAGAGCATTGCTTGGCTACTGGTTTTTCTATTCACTGCAAAGGGAGGGATTATTGTCATTTTGTTATACCCCCGCAAACGAAGTTTAGGGGGTATATTGGTTTCACCCTGTCCGTCTGTCCGTCCGTCTGTCCGTCTGTCTGTAGACGCAACTTTGTCCCCCCTATAGAATTTTTTATTACTGCATGGAACAGTTTGAAAATTTGTACATATGTTGAACACCATCTGAAGATGTGCACCTGCAATTTTTTTTAAGATCAGACAAGATTTAATGATTTTATGACAGTATTCATTTTCCTTATTCTATATATTGTACACTAATGTTGAAAAGTAAGGGAGGTAATCCTTACAGATTTTATTAATTAATTATTAATAGAAAACACTCTAAAATATATTTATATAAATACATCCAGATGGAGTTTTTTGTCTTTATGTCTTAATTAATAAAAAAGAAATTATTTTTTATAAGTATTCTATCAACTGACAATGCAAAGTTTTTGTTTGTCAATGATAAATTCTTAGGAGCTAATGAGAACATCAAAGACAAGTGTGGCTGAATTCATTTGTCCCAAGGGAGCCATTATCTGAGCCATGGCTCAGATGGAGCATGTGTTTAGGGGAAATTGATAATCTGTAAAATGGGTGATGGTTTTGGGGCTATTTTAAAACTGTTTCATGTAAACCAAAAGGTCTATCATTATAAGGAAATAAATAATATACTAGACTAGTAATTATTAATAAAGAAGTTAAACTATTTTTAGAGGTTGTTTAAATTTATTTGTCAAGTAATTTGATGAAGTGACCCTATTGGGCATTAATTTAAATGAAATTCAAAATTACTGATATGATTGTAGTGTTTTGGCAATTTTAAAATTGTTTGTAATATTAAATTTTCTTTTTTACATATTTTTACATAGTATGGTAATTATGGTAATGTTTTGGGAGTTTATTAAATTTAACAAGCTCATCAAAGAAAATCATAGTCCTATGGGATCAATTTTCTGATATGGAGTTCAATTGTGCCATAGGAGAAAGTGAGGAAAATTTGAAACAACTAATTGCATCTGTCAAGACTCTTATTAGAAAGATATTGAAAGTTTTATCAACAGAAGAGCATTGCTTGGCTACCGGTATTTCTATTCACTGCAAAGGGAGGGGTTATTGTCATTTTGTTGGTTTTTCTTTAAATCAATTAAATTAAAAAAATATATCATCAAATACATACATTTGTAAATGTATTACTGTTATAGATATGTATTTACAGTGAAATTCTGACAATTTTGATTTTAATTTTTCTTTGTTAACTATTTTTTTTTTTTTACAATTCTAGAATTTTTTTTTTGTATGTGTTCCAAACCTTAATTATTATTCAATTCAATTATTTGTCCCATTTGAAATTAGCCTAGCGGGGGTATTAGTCCCATTAGGACAGTTCTAGTTCTAAAATGTTCTAAAAACTATACATGTACTAATAATGTTATAGATAAACAACGAAAAACCACAAAGATTAAACCTCAAAATGATGATCACCCCCAGAACATACATGTAGCCAAGGAGATCCCGCGCGAGTGGACAAGTGATCCGCGGTAGCTTCGTGTTCTTCTACATGTACTTTATCACACGTGCATGTTTATTGATATTTAGTACGATTCCAACTATTTGTTTTTTCGAGATTTTGACCGGTACATGTAAGATTGACTTGTGTTTCAATTTAAGATTTTTTTATTTACCCACGAATATTTCCGCTAAATACTGCTGAGAGGTTTTATAGATATCGTAGAAAGTAGTTGACATCTTCATAAGGTTGCACATAAAATGAGAGAGAGAGAGAGAGAGAGAGAGAGAGAGAGAGAGAGAGAGAACCCAAAATTGGAAGCATTATTTAGCCGAATTTAGAAAATGAAACAGTCCCCAAGCGTTCAAGGCAGGATAAAAAAAAAATCAAATATCAAATTAACACATGCGGTAGAGGCAATTGCAACTTCTCTGGCCTTTCCGGCAAGTTTGGAAAAACACCTCGATGTATTAACATCACCGGATGTTAGAATTTTATACAAAATGGAGTCGCTTCCCATTAAAATAAGTATCGGTAAGAAGTCTTGTATGTCGTTTCTGTGTTATATTTTATTGTATATTGATACCTTTAATGAAGTATAGCTCACATCTCAACAGATCATAAAATGTGTTGTAATTATATCAAGTTTTATAAAAAGGGGGGTTGTCATGGACGCCTAGGTAATACATTCGAAGTGTTTTTCCGAGCTTGCCGGAAAGGCCCGAGAAGTTGCGATGGGCGGTAGAGGCTGACACGATAAAAGAATTGTCCAGAATTGAGGGATTCAGTGATTATTTTTAGAATGTTCACATGAGTTTTTAAACAAGATCTGTTTAGATTTTATCGGTTTATTGATCACAGTGCAAGGGCTTTTTTTTTTCCAAATGTGGCGAAGACCTATTTTTGGCGACTACTTAACATGTGTACATTTTTCTCCTCAATGTATGTCACTTTCCCACCCGTGTGTTTATTCGGTCAGTCTATGCTAAGTCAATCCGCTCCACGTGCGACCGAAAATCTCGTGTCGCGTCAGCGCACATAGCTCAGAATATTGCCCCCGGGCTGCAGACCAGCAATTGATAAATAATAGAAGGATGCTTTCACTGCAGCGGTCAATTGTTAAACAATAAGTGTCTAAATATTCGATGTCAATCAACCTCACCTTAAAGGTGCGATATCGTAATCTGAGAATGTGGCTAAAAAATTAACCCGTTGAACACGCTAAACTTCTATAGTTATGAACAGAATAAAATATATATTATCAGAGACATAAATAACTTAATAAGTTATTTATGTCTCTGGTTTTATAAGTTAACAGTTTTAAGTCAAAGATTAAATAAAATTTGTTCTCAGGATTAGAAGTAATGATATACGACTACATTAAGCAATAAAGTCGGTCGATCCATCAGAGTACTGCAAGTGTCGACAGTTTCTTATTTCTTTGAAATAATTGTAGTAGTTCAATTGACTTGCAGACTATAATACAGCGACTTTTCTGCCTTTCAAAAATGTATGCATTTAATTGCGATAGATATTTGTTCTTGGGGATTTTACTTATTGTTATATGCAAATTGATAAAAAAACAAATCATTGAAGTTGTGTAGTATGAGGTTGTAATGCAGATTAAGTGACCTAAAACTCAGCTGAATATTTTATTTTTAATCTAGCTTGTCAAAATGGGAGATTGTTAACTTGTAGCTTGTTAACTCTGAAAAAGTCTAGAACAGAAGAAATAAAGTCTTTATAGTTTTCGCTACATCTTCTTATTTATGTGTACGCGTACATAAAGCTATTTTAGATTTTTTTTTACTGTATAAAAAGTGTTGTTTTTCCTAACCTTAAATTTAAATCTATAGAAATTCAAAATCTACATGTAACATCTTAAAAGCTTTGATAGCTTACCGCTTGGAAATCATTTAGTGATGCAAATTGACAAATGCCCATGAAAAGACATTATTGGACCCCAAGGGTTTCTTATCCTTTCCGACAATGATGAGAAGAACTCAAATATGCATACAAATCATACATTTACATGTATATATATATGTGATATGATAGAAATAATTGAAAAATATAGGTCTTTTTTTGTGCCGCACAAAACGGGCGAAAAGGATTTTTATACCCCACGAAAAAAAATTGAGGGGTGGGGTTAAATAAAAAACACCTTGTCCGTCCGTACGTCGTGTCCGGTCTATATCTTTCTGATGGAAAAACATTGGAAGTGTTCTTACTTCGTACAAATATTACTCATTACCTAACGAAGAGTCATGAGCTAAACCCAAGGTCATTTGGACAAAGTAAAGGTTACTGGCAGGAAAAGTGCAAAATTTGTTTCCGGTCCACTTTGGAATTTCTTACTTCACACAAAGATTGCTTATGACCTGAGGGTGTGTAATGATTTGTCCCTAAGTCATTTAAGGAGAAAAATTGGGAGTTTCTATTTCATGTAAAGATTCCTGATGACCGATGATGTGTCATGAACTTGGCCCAGGGTCAGTTGCGAAAGTTCAAAGTCATATTAAACATGTGTCATATCTTGTATTAATGGAAATGAGTAAAAGCTAGAGTTTGACATAAAGAATACTTGTGACCTGTAAATATACCCTGCCTTGTCGGACTCGCTAAAAAAAAGAACCATCCACTATTCTCTAATAGAGAAATACGTGAGTAATGACTTCTTTCTTAGTGGGGATATCATTTGTGAGCTTGCTAACAGTACCTTTTAGATGGTCCAGTGGGAGCAATGCCCCCCCCCCTTTCTCTCAACCAAAATTTCCCTTAAGTTAACGCTTAGAAAATTGATTTTTGGGTCATTTCCCCCACCGCCACATCCACACTTTTATTATAATTAAATTAATTATATACATGTACATAAATGATGTACTTTTTAAAGTTATCCTAAACTTGAAGTAAGTTAAACGAAGAACTTGCCTGGTATGAAAATAATACTTTGAAATTGAGTCTCGTTTTCGATTTCTTGAACTTACTATTATCATATTGATAATCCAGTATCATTAAAAACCATTTCCCTTCTCCTTACACTCGCAAGGTTCTGATAGACCTGTATCAATAACAGACTATCTCCACTTGACCTCCACATTTGCATACAATCTAAATAACACCTACTTAGCAAAGATATGCCTTTATCTGTTTAATGAGTGGTGCAATACTCAATTTAGAGGTTACATAGAAAACAGGCATGAATTTATCTTTTTTGTCTCCATTTGAAGAGTTCCAATCAATTTTCTAAAGCTCTAATTGGTAAGAAGAAATGGTCGATTAAAGATTTTATCAATACAGGGTCTGTCAGGCTCTAACAAGTGTCAGGAGAAGGAGGTGTTTTAGTCAGACTGATGGACAATCCTTTCGCGACACGAAATTGCGACGGAAGACCTACTCGTTGCTTTGCAACGAGCTCGGCTCTAGTTTATTTTTCTTTTTTATTGTTTAACAATTGAGTAGCTAATTATACACAATTCAATTTACCAGTCCAGAGGTGTGAAACCCTCTCTTTGTTCACCAGTCTCGTGTACCATGTGTATACATACCGCAGATACACGTGTGTCTGGAGCAGTGGCTTCGTTAGTTTACCTGTTTACCTGTGTCATTGTCTCGGATCATTCGTGTGTGAAAGGATATTATGTAATCAAAGAATAAATAATGAACCTAAATCTTCCCATGCAAGCGTTTTAAGATATCGTATTCATCGGTAAAAGGGCGGCGAGAATAGCAAATTTTAAAATCCTTTAAAAATAAATCTGACTGTAATAAAATAATTACGGATACAAATTTCTAAATATACAATACTTAAAATAAATAGACACGTCAAAACATCAGACCTATATTAATCATTTTGGCTGAAAAATCGAATTTAAGTTGTATAGCTTTGTTAAGAAATTTCCCTCGTGTTGACCTCGTGACGTCATTTCCGCTGACGCCTCGTTATCGCCTAATTCTGTTTTCTCTTGATTAGATTTCCCAAAGCAGGTAAAGATAGCCACTTTGAAGCGGCGTAACTCCGTTATTTTTGCATCGATTTCGATGCGGTTTTTTGCATTACATTTTGGTAATTAAACTCTTTGACAAATGTTTCACATCGGCTTGGCTGCAGGTACCCTTTAAGCATTAAATAAAAAGTTTTGAAATGTTTAGGACAATTTTCCATTTTAGATTTATTGGAATACTCTTTGGTAAGAAGCAAAGACAGATTTCCCGATATATCAAACAAGCCATAGAGGCCCTTTGTTCGGATTTTAACAGTGATATTCATATGACCACACTCTGAATTTAATCGCAATATGTTAAATACCACGGTTTAACCAAGTATTACAAAAGTTTGACCTTAAATTTCAACGCGTCAGATAAATATATATACAGAAGCAGGTACTTTCCATTTAAAAATGAGAAAGGGCGAAAAAATGGGAAAGAACTTCTTTAAATGTTTTAGTTCAAATCGTGTCTAAGTCCCTTTAAGATATAAAATGCACAAGTAAATGTCTCAATGTTTATACTGATTGTTTGACATCCAAAACAGCTTTTTAAATCGAATTCCTATCCATAAACTTAGCAATACTGGACGATGTTCCCGCTGGATCTACATGTTTTTCTGATACTTTTTAGCTCACCTGAGCTGAAAGCTCAAGTGAGCTATTCTGATCACATTTTGTCTGTCGTCCGTCTGTCTGTCTGTCTGTCTGTCCGTCCGTCTGTCTGTCCGTCTGTCTGTAAACTTTTCACATTTTCAACAGCTTCTCAAGAACCACTGGGCCAATTTCAACCAAACTTGGCATCCATAGCCTAAGGGGATTCAAAGTTGTGAAAATTAAGGACCACGCCCGTTTGCAAAGGGAGATAATTATGAAAATATGAGAATTTTCGAGAAATTTTCAAAAATCTTCTTCTCATGAACCATAAGACCAGTAAAGCTGACACTTGTGTGGAAGCAATCTCAGGTAGTGTAGATACAAAATTGTGAAAATCATGACCCCCAGGGGTAGGGTGGGGCCACAATGGGGGGTCGAAGTTTAACATATGAATATATAGAGTATATCTTTAAAAAATCTTCTTCTCAGAAACTAATCTTATGGTTTCTAAGTTTTACATATGAATATATAAAGTAAATCTTTAAAAATCTTCTTCTCAGAAACTAATCAGCCAGGAAAGCTGAAACTTGTGTGAAAGCATCCTAAGGTAGTGTAGATACAAAGTTGTGAAAATCATGACCCCCTGGGGTAGGTTGGGCCACAATGGGGGGGGGGGTCGAAATTTTACATAGGAATATACAGAGTAAATTTTTAAAAATCATCTTCTAATGAACCATATGACCAGGAGAGCTAAAACTTGTGTGGAAGCATCCTCGGGTAGTCTAGATTCAAAGTTGTGAAAATCATGACTCCCGGGGGTAGGGTGGGGCCACAATGGATGGTCGAAATATACAGATTAAATCTTTCAAAATCTTCTTCTCATGAACTAATCAGCCAGGAAAGCGGACACTTGTGTGGAAGCATCCTCAGGTAGTGTAGATACGAGGTTGTGAAAATCACGACCCCTGGGGGTAGGGTGGGGCCACAATGGGGGGTCGAAGTTTTACATAGGAATATATAGAGTAAATCTTTAAAAATCATCTTCTCATGAACCATATGACCAGGAGAGCTGAAACTTATGTGGAAGCATCCTAATCAGCCAGGAAAGCGGACACTTGTGTGGAAGCATCCTCAGGTAGTGTAGATACGAGGTTGTGAAAATCATGACCCCTGGGGGTAGGATGGGGCCACAATGGGGGGTCGAAGTTTTACATAGGAATATATAGAGTAAATCTTTAAAAATCATCTTCTCATGAACCATATGACCAGGAGAGCTGAAACTTATGTGGAAGCATCCTCAGGTAGTGTAGATTCAAAGTTGTGAAAATCATGACCCCCGGGGGTAGGGTGGGGCCACAATGGGGAGTCGAAATATACAGAGTAAGTCTTTCAAAATCTTCTTCTCATGAACTAATCAGCCAGGAAAGCTGACACTTGTGTGGAAGCATCCTCAGGTAGTCTAGATTCAAAGTTGTGAAAATCATGACCCCCGGGGGTAGGGTGGGGCCACAATGGGGGGTCGAAGTTTTACATATGAAAATATCGAGTATATCTTTAAAAATCTTCTTCTCAGAAACTAATCAGCCAAGAAAGCTGAAACTTGTGTGGAAGCATCCTCAGGCAGTGTAGATTCAAAATTGTGAAAATCATGGCCCCCGGGGGTAGGGTTGGGCCACAATGTGGTACGAAGTTTTACATAGGAATATACTGAGTAAGTCTTTCAAAATCTTCTTCTCATGAACTAATCAGCCAGGAAAGCTGACACTTGTGTGGAAGCATCCTCAGGTAGTCTAGATTCAAAGTTGTAAAAATCATGACCCCCGGGGGTAGGGTGGCGCCACAATGGGGTGTCAAAGTTTAACATAGGAATATATAGAGTAAAACTTTAAAAATCTTCTTCTCAGAAAGTAATCAGCCGGCAAAGCTGAAACTTGTGTGGAAGCATCCCCAGGTAGTGTTAATTCAAATTTATGAAAATAATAATCCCTGGGGGTAGGGTAGGGCCACAATGGGGGGTCGAAGTTTTACATAGGAATATATAGAGTAAATCTTTAAAAATCTTCTTCTCAGAAACTAATCAGGTAGGAAAGCTGACACTTGTGTGGAAGCATCCCCAGGTAGTGTTAATTCAAAGTTATGAAAATAATAATCCCTGGGGGGTAGGGTAGGGCCACAATGGGGGGGGGGTCGAAGTTTTACATAGGAATATACAGAGTAAATCTTTAAAAATCTTCTTCTCAGAAACTAATCAGCCAGGAAAGCTGAAACTTGTGTGAAAGCATCCTCAGGTAGTGTAGATACAAAGTATGTATTATGTATTATTGAACATTGTCCAGATAGTTTGTATTATGACTCCATTATACTGATTTTATCATACCTATTGTTTCTCAGGTGAGCGATGTGGCCCATGGGCCTCTTGTTTTAATATTCTTGTTGACTGTGTATACACGAGCGTATACATCTATGTACATGTACACAGTAATTTTACCTTTATGTTTACCTTCAAAGTCAGAGGTTAAGCGTACATCGTTTATGCATAACTATAGATTTCATATAAACACATGTACCGTTTTTAGTTGTCAACACAATCTGTTCGTGTTTCACAAATTAATATACATGTATAAGATTACCAATCTGTCAGTTGTATATGTATGTAATCCAAAAGAGCATGCATACTTATTAGTATATCTTAATAAATTTCCGCTTACTATATTGACTCTTTACATAATTTTTCAATATCATTTAATTGCAAGTATACATTTTGGTACAATCTCTCAATGACTTGGATCCGCCAAAGCGTATCCACCACCTTACTCTCTCTTTAGTATTTCGGGTTGGTTTATCGAAAATAAAAGAAGGGTTTTTTTTAATATATAATTTTAAGAGAATGACTTATCAGGTATAACTCAACTATAATTCACGGACATCATCTCACTCGTGTTGAAATATGAAATATGTAAGCAGTTATCCTGGTGCAGACATTTCGAAGTGTTGACAGATGACTTCATTTATAAGATATCAAACACTTCGGGATCTTTTCAATGTTTATAACGAAGGTTTTGTACGATAGTCTTTTAACAATGCGTTAAATAACGAAGTATTTCAACTGTGTCGTGGGCAAACGAAGATCTTTTAGGACAGTAACAAAAGAATTTGCTTTGTTCTCTACAAAAACGGAACATATTTACGTTGATGTACAATGTATGTGTACGGTGTGCTAATTGTGTTTCATTACATGTATTTATACCCCCCGCACACGAACTTTGGAGGGTATATAGGAATCACCTTGTCCGTCCGTCCGTCCGTCTGTCTGTTCAATTTGCGTCCGGTCAATATCTTTCTTATGGAAAAACAATGGAAGTTCTTACTTCACACAACTATTGCTTATGACATAAGGATGTGTCATGACCTTGAACCAAGGTCATTCGGGCAAGGTCAAGGTCACTGACAGAAAAAGTGCAAACTTCGTACCCTGGCAATATCTTTCTTATGGAGAAACATTGGAAGTTCTTACTTCACACACAGATTGCTTATGACCTAAGGGTGTGTCATTACCCTGACCCAAGGTCATTCGGGCAAGGTCAAGGTCACTGACAGAAAAAGTGCAAACTACGTGTCCGGTCATTATCTTTCTTATGGAGAAACATTGGATGTTCTTACTTCACACACAGATTGCTTATGACCTAAGGATGTGTCATGACCTTGACCCAAGGTCATTCGGGCAAGGTCAAGGTCACTGGCAGAAAAAGTGCAAAATTCCTGTCTGATCCATATCTTTTTAATGGAGAAACATTGGACGTTCTTACTTAACACAAAGTTTGCTTATGACCTAAGGGTGTGTCATGACCTTGACCCAAGGTCATTTGGGCAAGGTCAAGGTCACCGGCTGAAAATTGCAAAATTCATGTCCAGTCCATATCTTTCTAATGGACAAATATTGGAAGTTCTTAATTCACATCAAGATTGCTTATAACCTGAGGGTGTGTCATGACCTTGACTCAAGGTCAATTGAAGAAGTTCAAGGTCATTGTTTTAAAAAAAATCAGGCTCAGTATACCAATAATTCAAAATGATTATATTAAATGGCTGCTTCACATGTGGAATTTTGTTTGATTCGAGACATGTTTGTTAACATAAGGATGCAATTGACCTCATGCATTAACAGTTAACTTAAACTTAAATGGAATTTAAAGAATAGAAATTGGTTTGTGTACTCATATATGCATTAACAGTTTTAAAAAATAGAGCAGTTGTTATTAATAGAAAACGGACGGTGAAATAGATTCATCCAATATTTTCTATAATAGAAAAAATACATGAGTTATGATTTTTTTCTTAGCGGGGGGTATCAATTGTGAGCTTGCTCACAGTACCTCTAGTTTCAAAACACTTTCAATCCACATGTCTAAAATAAAACTTAAAATAACCTATCCGTACCTTAAACGTATCAAATAGTTTGATATTTTTTTGAAGCATTTTAGTTTAGGAAAGGATTGACCAAAAGAATTTTTCAAAAATATTTTTATCTAAGTTAATTGATAAAAATCGCATTATGGTCAATGGGGACATACACATTTTTAAAGATAAAATTAAAAAAATAAATACTAAGAATATCAATTATAAATGTAGTAGTAGAAAGATGTATTTTATCATTAAGAATATTAAAAAAGTTCAAAAACAAATTTTATACTGAATGGATAATTATTTTAGATTGATTTTTCATAGATTAAAAGCAAAGTCAGACAACTCATCAAGAACAAGAAAAGGTTATTTATTAGGACACATTACGCATTTACATACTGATACCGAAACCTGAAAATTATGTCAAAGTATACCGAGTAGAAAGCCCATACATACCCGTTGTGCATTTAGAATCATTAAATCTGGGTCTAGTATGGATTGGATACCCCAATTCCATATTTCAATTGTAATTTTAAGTTACCTTTGAAGAATGCTATGGATTAAAGACGATAATGTACTTACACTTTCGTTTTGAACGAGAACGAAGACAAAGAAAGTTCCTACTACCACAAGACACACTTTGGCATGCAAACTCATCTTGACGTCTTTAGAAGAGCATGCGAGGACTCGTAAATTCTCTTGTACAATGTTTAAGCTTCTTTTAAAATGAATTAAATCTGCTCTTGACCTAAAAATAAAAACAGGGTTTTTTTTTTAGATATTTATGAGCAATATAAATGAATATTCTCAAAATTAGTAAACTGTTCTCGATCCTATTAAAAGATGCATTTGCATTTACTTACATTACATAGAAGATCAACTTCGGTTTCTGATTCGCTACTTTCCCTGGTACATTATATGGTGCTCTCAACTGTTCAAAGGTCGAGATATCTATGGTAAGTATATCACACAGGCAGTCGGGTATGTTATCGTCACGTGATCTCTCAGCTCAGAGCCATTGAAAATGCCGTACTTTAATTAATAAGGCCGAGTCTAATTATTTCTACCCTAGATATTTTGAATGAAATTTCTCGCACTTAGGTTTATTACTATATCAACTGCTTTAGGATTAAAAAAAATATATATATATAAAACACCCCAAATTCCTAGGGGGTCGTCTCGAAAGTTAACACTTTTTACTATGGGGCACTGTGGGGATTTGTTTTCAAGTTTTACAAATGTACCCATACTTTTTGTATTTCTGCGTTAGGGATTTTTATCTTTTAAATATATGAAAACTATTGTAAAAAGTCACCAAATGGTAAAGTTAAAAACATGTTTGGTCCAGGGATAATATTAAATTTGGTTTTTTTTTCTCCAAAAAATTGGCATATTGTGCAATGGCTAGTCCTCCTTTTTTTCATCCGCTTCATGCATAGTTTATAATACCGGAAAACAATGGCGCCATCTTAAATTCGCATTTCACCCTATCAAATTTATACAATCACAATGTTTGAACTACTGAACATTACATTTAATGTTGACGTTGTACGAAAACACAATTCAAAAGAAAGTTATCCGCACCTACAGCGGCATGAAAATAAAACGGTGCGCAGTCATGAGCATTCAAACTGTACTCAACCTCGTTAAACGCCAATGTTTACGTTAATGCCAGTTTCATACACATTGGAAAATATATAAGCGAGGCAAAACCAGATGCGTTGTGAAAAATTCAACTTGTACTTGAACTAGTCTGGTTCCTGTGAGGAATTATGGATAGGCCAGCGAACCAGGCTAGCACACATTTATCTGAATCTGGATTTCATGCCATGAACACACATTAAAGTTACTTGTGAAGTTGTCGGTAAATGGTACGGAAACAGGGTTCCTTTTTAAATGTAAAAAAAATCATTGACAAATGGTTTAAACTAACAGCATCATGCAGTAAATTATGTCGAAACTACAACATGCGACCACACAACAAATATCATAAATCGCGATGAATGGGTGTTTGGGTCCGAAATATGTAGCTCAACTTTATTTTTAGTAGGCTTTTGTACTTTAAGTAAAATCTTACGCATCTAAGGCAAACCTTGATTAAATAATCATCTCACTGTATACAGGATTGAATAAACATGTGACTGTATGTAAGGAATAAAGAATCATTCCTTGTGTATTGTGAAGAGATAAAATACAGACGGGGTAATCAAATCCAATAAAGCCCGAATGATTCCTTATTACTTATATTTGTACAGTTTTGAAGCGATTGAGGATGACATCAAAATAATCATTATTGAAATGTATTGGACTAGTAGACACATTACAAAGTTGATTTGTAATGTAATCTGACATAGGTAAAGACACTCGAGATTGTTAATATTTAAGCATAAATCTAAAGAAAAATGGATCAAAATTGAAAATTTACACGAAAATGTCACTGCATGCCATAGTTAACAAACTCGTGTAATGAGTAATGTGTGCGCAATCGGTGAAATTTTGCTATATGTTACCTTCACTGATATAATTCATAATTATGTTAAAAGTATGAGCCCTTTAACAAAGTTAAATGTTTGCTTCTATTACTCATCATAACACTTTTGTAATTAGAGGTCTTTCCTGCACATGTCATAATACAATGCAGAGTTTTAGGGTCTGTGGAATATCGGATAGTCTTAAGACGTTAAAATTTCCGTTACAAACACGTGCATATGGTATATGCATTGGATTTCTTTTTTAAAGGACAGTAACTTGTATTAATGATGGTAGAACGTTTTATTAACTCTTTTAAAAGAGTAGATGCACAGCAGTTGGTTTCTATTCAGTGTCACAGTAGATGTTGGGACGATTTTTAAACATCATATACTTTAAAACAATATGACCATTGTGGCCACATTCTGTATTATTAACATCCCTAACACGGGGAACATAAAATTAGCAATTTTTAAAAAAAAGTTTCATAGTCTTTCTTAGGGTTCTATTCAGTATCAGTGGTAGTAAAAAATGAACATTTATACATTATATAATACAATAACACTATAGGAACCATTTTTGAGTTAATCAGGAGTTATATTGCGATGGTTCCTCGTACGTCGTCGTGCGGCGTCCACCGTGCGTAAACAATATAACATTTTTAAATGCTTGAAACTACAATGCCAACTGTTACCATTTACAGCGTCAAGCATTTCTAATTTTAAGACATTTAAATTGTGAAATTTACGACTTATATACCATCCACGGGGCCTCATAGGCGGCCTCTACGTCAAGGTCTGTAAAATTCATGACACCTGGGTCAGGGGTTCATGATCAGGCTCTAAGATGGGGCCATTACTTCCATATAGTAAATTTTAAAATGTATTAAATATCCAAATCTTTTTCTCTACTTTCAAACATATTTGAAAAAAAAAAATGAGTGGCTACATGTATAATGTCCTTAAAGCCCTCTAAATCATGATCCCTGGGACAGGGGTTCAGTCCCTGTGGTTGGGAAAAATATGACCATAGAGACAATGTATTTAACCTTAGAAAAAATTTCTTTACTATTATCAAAATTTGAAAAAAAACTTAATGTTTGATTCTGATGTCCATGACGTCCTCTGCATCAGTTGTGAAAATAATGGCTTCTGGGGCAGGGGTTCATTAAAAAGCGTGGCTAATATGGCCATATAATAATCAAAGTACTAAAGTACTGACGGGAGTTGATTTTATTGATTATAATTTTTTCTTGAAATCAACGATATGTAAATTCGCTTGGCAAGTAGTTTAAGAGTTGTATTTGAATAATCATGCACTTTTTCTGATATGAATTATCGGGCTTTTTCGAAAAGAATTCCGAAATATAGACGGAAAACCCGACATCATGTTGTATAATATTTAAAGATACTAGAATTAACGCCATCAAACTCTAACATGCATTTTGTATCAATAATCGAAATATTTCTATTTCAGAAAATTCTTTTGCGTAGGAATACATACTACTACAAAAATATTTAAATTGTACTTAACATTTCAAATCTGACTGTTTTCAAGGTATTTATAATAAGTTTTCTTAAAAGCAATGCTACATTACATCGAATTTATCGATTAGTTTTCAAGTCTTAAATCTTGTGAGCGGTGATGATTTGTGCTTAGGTCCAAACAGTTACACTTCCGGTTTGCCAGGATAACTGCATGAGAGATTTAGAATCAACTTTCAAACTGAAGCAAATCCGGTAAAAATGGTAAATTCCTCTATCTAAATGATGGCCATATTGGCAACCTTGGTCGGGGGGGGGGGGGGGGGGGTTTAGACCAAAGGACGGGGCCTTTTTGGCCTCATCCTAGAGTCAGGAGTAGAACTTTTACCTTGAGAGACATGAAATAATAATTTACAATTTTGGTAGAGGACTTAATGGTTTTTCTTTACATGCAGTCAGTTACTATTAATTAGGAGCAGGTGCAGAGAGGAAGATTAATAAACATTAAGTGCAATAACACTATAAGACGATTTTGATCCCGCACTAGAGTAGAGTCAGAATACCCTCCTTCAGAAGACATGAACAAAATTGCAAATTAAAGGGTTTTATTTGGTGTATGTTTCTTTTCAGTATTAGCAGAAGTAAAGAAAAAAAGTTTTAAACATTATATGCATTACATTTTATGATCATTTGACCCCCGCCCCCAGAGTCAAAACACCTACCCTGGAGGACAAGGCATTTTCCAATTTAGTAGAGGGATTTACGGTCTCTAAAATACACAGAGAGTTTCTATTCAGTATACGTATCAACAGAAGTAGAAGGGTTTTATTAAAAACATTATAAGCAGTCTATTATATTACCATTTTAGTCCCGCCTAACAGTCAAAATCCCTTATACATGGGACATAAAAGTTTACAAATGTTGTGTATGAGTTCCTGATCGACAGATTTATAAATTCGTTTTTTTTTCAAATGTGCAAAGAATGTAGAAAAGAAATTTAACCCGTAGGCTTTTCATAGAAGCGGATTCTGCTATATACCAAATACAACGCTATTCGACATGCATGTAAAAGAATAGGTGCATCCAGAAATACGCTAATCCAAATTCAAGGTTAATTGTTTAAAAAACAATGTTCAGCCTATATCGTACACGTCAAATGTAATACGTTTGCAGTATTTTTATCAGGGTTTTTAAATTCTCAAAGTCTAATTATATGCCATCCTTTCACAAAAACGCTATACATGTAACACTGTTCACAAAAGCTGAAACTTCTGATACCAATCAATGTTGTCTGCCGATATATGTAAAAGATGCCAGGTATATGAAAAGACCCAAATGGCCCACAACCCTTCGTGTTTGATAGAGAGTGCTATTGTTATATCTGCAGTTGTCATAGCGATAAAACTTGAACGTGCCGAGCCTCTCCAGCGGTAACCATATGCATAAAAGGCAGAAACCGAATAGCAGGCACTTGGCGATCTATATCTTGTGTTGTATATGGAAAAATCATATTTGACTCCTTTCGTTCATGTGGATGATAAACTTAATTAAGTCTTACTCAACTTTGACATAACGTTTATGAACTTAATATTTTTGACATTTATTTACACGATTGGTTTTAACTCATGTATTATACAGGGCCCGGTTTTTCGAAAGGTGGTTAACTCTAACACCGTGTTAACTCTGTGTTAAACTCGGTGTTAAAGTTAACGAAATGGTTAAGTGTTTTTCGAAAGTGTGTTAGGGTTTAACCATGTGTTAACTCTGTGTTAACTTTAATCCACCCCCAGTACCTTGGTTAAGATTTAACACAGTGATTAAATATGGCCGCCAGTGTAATTATTTTGCCACTTCAACTCAAAAAATTGGTATAAGAAGCATTTTTCATAAATTTTAAAGTTTAAAAAATCTTACATATGATTAAGATACGGAAAAGCAACTGGCTTGACATGAAAAGTTGCAGTATCTGTGTGATATAATTATGGAATAAGGATTTTACACATGGTTCATACCCCCTATGTTGAAGGATCCCTTCATTGGAGGAGGCTGCATTGTTGACAGTAGTAAAAGGTACTTTTTTCTTTATTTGACCTTCACATTGATTATATTGTTGTTGTCACATAAGACATTTAACAAAAATTTCCAAAATGATTAGTGAAATGGGTACTATAAGTACAAAAACATTGTACAATTTGTTCCTTGAATTTTTAAAACATTAATGAGAAAGGAATTATCAGCTTCTTGATAAATGAATATTGAGTGAACATGTTAGCATAATTTTTTTCAATGTTGTTACTGCATATTAAGATTTATCTCCCTTTTGACAAAATGCAAGTGGTGGATCAAAATTATTTCTAAAATGTCTATAGTCTAAATAAATGTTATGCATAGTCAAGCAATGTAAAGATACTAAAATTATATCTGATTGGAGCAATATTGGTATGATTTTTATGTACATGTATTTTATATTATATCTTCCTTTTTTAAATCACTTTTTTAAAGAATAACTGCTTTTTAAATTTTTGAAGCATTGACCTTATTTATTTCTGTTCACTGGGCAGATCCCAATCATGATGCACACGTTTTTTGAAGTGTATCTATTTCAAATGTATTTTACATTATTAATAAATGCATTTCTGACATGTTTTAAGTACATATCTTTATGATTTAAAAAAAATCTGTTGATTTGTATTTTCAATACATTTTAAAAATTAATTATATAAAGATTTGGAAGAAGGAGAACATGGAATGCTCTGCTTGGTGACACTTGCTGTGCTTGATACCTAATTCTCCTCAAGCCATACTTCATGAGGCCCACAAACTGCAGTTGAAGTGACAATTTTTCAATTATCATGGTATTTCACAAACAATTTATAACGGAGCATTTATATGCTTTAATTAAGACTAAATATTTTAACATTTAACTGAAAATTTCAATTAGGGAAGTATTATTACATTTACTGTACTCTCAATCAACAAACCTGATAAGACGTAATTACTGAATTATTAAGAGTTTAATGTCACCTGGATGTGAACTGCTTTGCTAAACCAGAATCATCATCTTTACATGTATTTGCATGCAACTCATATCAGACTCATATGCATACAACAGGGTACATACATGTATATACATAAATCAGTACATGTTTTCTGTAGTGTCCATTTTAAACAAATTTTGTAATCAGAACTGTTAAAAATTTAAGGTGAATATGAAGTTTAGTCCCAAACTATGACTATATTTTTGTCTTTATTTCACAATTGTTGTCTTTTTGTTTACATTTTATCCTTTTTAATTCACAGATTTGCATGATACAGGAATTAACTGCCCGCATTGTTTATTTGAAGAGGACTTGGAGAGACTGAGAAAGATGAGTATTTGACAACAACCAACCTCTTAGCCTCAAACACCATGCACCAAGAGAAGGAGAACAATTATTGTGACATTTAATCTAATGTCTACATCCTAATTTATAATTGTAATACACAATAGCCAAAAAAAATTGAATCTCTCTCTCTCTCTCTCTCTCTCTCTCTCTCTCTCTCTCTCTCTCTCTCTCTCTCTCTCTCTCTCTCTCTCTCTATTAACATGTCTAACATGTTTTTATTATGAAATTGTTTAAAGTACCATAAACTGGAAATTATAATTATTAAAGTATGTAAAACAATGCGAATGTAAACCTTTGCATTCTCTCTCTCTCTCTCTCTCTCTCTCTCTCTCTCTCTCTCTCTCTCTCTCTCTCATGTAAAAGAGTATGTTGATTTCTTTATATTTGTTTTTTTATAATATTAATATAGAGGTTTTCATCCAAATATGAAATACCGAATAAAGAAACATTAAGTATACACAGAATGTTACATATAGATGACTCAGTTTTTGTTTATCACAGCTTTTAGGTGTAAATGTTATATTGTTGTGTTTTTTATGACAAATTGTAGCAGTTAGAATGTCTTTAATTACCCATGATAGATTAAATATTTAATACATTTATTTTGTATGTTTTTGTCTATATTGTCCTTGTATAAAAATATGCATCTAATACTAGTAAGCCTCTTACCCTTTTATTTCAGGCATATTTTTCTTTCAAATTAAGTTTACATGAAGACAAATGCAGTTATCATTGAATACAAAATGTAAAAAAAATAAATAAATCCAAGTTTTTAGCTCCTTCCTGTCCAAAGGTGAAATTTTACACATATATTTACATATAGTTGAAAAATCACCCATTCCTTCCAATTATCTCAATTTAAATTACATGTAGGATATGAAAATGTACATTTTACATAACTTAAAATAACATCTGCTATAATAACTACTTTTGAAATGAACAAGAAGCAACCATATTTTTATCTTTGTATTAAATTTATGCATTTAATAGGAAAACATGTAAAATTTGAACATTTTTCTTGGATTTCTTATCCGTCTCCAGCTACCAAGGTGTGTTTGAATTTTATTTTAATAAAAGGCAGGCATCACACTAGTAGGTCTTATTTATTTTATGATGGTTGGAAAGGGAGTAGAATTAGAAAACAGAATAAATAAGATTTTTATTAGATATGATTGTTAAGCTTGCTTTTTAAGAAATTTAAACAAGTTATCACATGCAGGACGGCATGTATGTAATTTGTCTCTAAAATGCTACAATTCATCCAATTTTCAAAATAGGTCAATTTTTAGTGTCGTTGATACATGTTTTCAAATATGTGTGAGAATTGACACTATGAATTGCCACAAGTTTCATAATATTAGGTGAAAGATTTCAAACCACTTCTTTTTATGCAAAATCAATACATAAGAGGAGGTTATGCATGCAAGGGTATTTCTAAGTGATGTGGTGCTTTTAGAATAATAATATCATGTAGATACATGCAGTATTGAATAAGGTTTCCTATTAAAAGAGGTTAAACAACAATTGACCTCTTAAAGATTAAGAAAAGATGTTTTGCTGAAGAAGAACCATATGAATCTATGTTAAATAGAGTAAAGTGGAAATGGTGGGTTCACTTAAATGACCATATATTTCTCAAACCTCAATGAAATTGGCAATATGCGGTATACTTTTTCTCAAAATTGCACAAGCTTTGTTATTCCAAGACAAATTGTCTTTTCATAGAATATTAGTGTAAGTTAAGCCCTATAAATTAATTAGAAAATTTGTTGAGCCTTTGACCTGTATTTTATGACCACCTTTCGAAAAACCGGGCCCAGATGTTTAAAGATTTATCTATCAAACGAATCGTCCTTGAACAATACACATGAAAACATTGTAATAGTGTTTGATATGTATATATAATCATTTGTGTTGTCCATTTTTCAAACTTTCGGATGTATTATGTTTTATTATACTTTCATGTTAAATACTGAAATCTGATTGGATTAGACGCAGTTGGAAATCCGTTCTATTACCCTCAGCGTTAGCAACACACTTGGCAACAGGTAACACAACCAATTGTTACATGCGCGTAAATTATGCGCGTACCGTTCGCCGTAGAATTCACTTCATTGCTATATAATGGCAGTAACATTTTCTTTAAAATTAAGACATTCAGTATAGTGAAATAAATAGTGCCTGTTGACAACGGTTGCCTCGGCGTGTCAATTTTAACAGTTACCCTCCCAAACAGGCAATATTTATATAATGTTCATGTGCATGTACATATATAATTTAAAGATTTACACAGATTGAACAATAATTCCATCGAAATAATAACGAAATGGGATATAAGACAAATAAGGTGGCATTTGAATATCAAACAGACATAAAAAAAAACAGGGCGAATTGTGTGTGTGTTGAATTTGATTTATACAATCATGCATATCACACGCTATGGGATCGAATGTCTCGTTTTGAAAAAAAGACGTTGTTGTTTTGCACATGTCGATTTATATAGGTGCAAGACGATTAATTCGTTGACAATGTGTTTTTAGGTCAACATTCTTAAAAACTTGGTTAACCGGGGTTTCTTAAGTAGTAGCTGGGAGCCTTGTGGTAAAATGCCATGGGTCATTTTATTTTCGACATTAAAGAGCAATGCTCAGAATTTTGTTATAAGTTTTTTCCTTCTTTTAGTGTTTATAATGCTTTAGAAATGCATTTCTAATTGTCAACCAGAATTTGAGTGTCAGTCGTAGAGTTATTACACATTTATTTATTTTGTGCGTTTACAAAAAAAAGTACATACATACATATCATTACGTCTTCCTATTAAACACCATTGTAAGAACGCTTTAATGCAGAAGTACTTTCAATAGCAGTACACTTAATATGTTCTCCTGCCATCTTTATGCTGTAACTTAAAGCTGCTTGGTCCGATTTTATATCAAATTTTATGCATGCTTTTAAACGATGGTTATGCTAAGTATATTTATAATAATAGATATTGTAGTAGTTTTCCCAGTCAGTGAAGTCAAATTTCAATGAAGAAAAATGCGTACAAAATTTGCTAATAAAACAAACTACATAAAAGGGTACCGCGTTATTTCGCCTCATGTTAAATTTCACCCCTGACGACGAGACGGGTATGGTTGTATTACGACTTTGACATCACTTTGAATAAAGGTCGAAATGATCAGACAAAGAACAAATAAACATGTGTACGTTTTGTTCGCTAATATTTCTGAAGTACGTTTGCTTTCTTTATAATCGGTGCATAGCATGCGGGTTGATTTACCGCAATCATTCGGGGGACGAAACCAAACGGTTTCCTTTTCTAAACATTCCCGTGATACATTATGGTTTGGTTTTTTTTGTTTGCCCAAAAAGAAATTATTTTTATTTAGAACCATTATTACACGAGCTTGGACTTTCGGTAGGAGGTGACTAATCTTGTTTGCGCAGCAAAGCAAGCTGTCAAATACTGACCTACTTTCTGATTCGCTGATAGAACGAGCTCCCGTATTTAGATCATCATTTATCTTTTCTTCGGTGGAAGGCATTGTGGAGATTCTAAACTTAAAAAAAAAAACAAGTCTTTAGTAAATACGACTGAGATCTTTCATAGGCATTAGTAAATAAGAAGTGTAGATTCCTGTGTTGATTTAGCGAAAAAATAAATTAGGGAATTGCCAGACCGTTGATTTGATAAAAAAAAAATGACTTTAATAACCGGTTCTAACTGGTTTGATCTAGCTGCAGGTCTGTAGCACCCAGTCTGAAAAAAGAGGATGCACGACCTAGGAGGTAGTTTTTACGTGTTAAAAACTCGTAATTTACGGAGCACATAAACTGTCTATGATTTACCTTATTTTTACGCGAATTCTGTGAAAAAAATAGCATCATTAAATTCTTCAAACAATTCATTACCGATATTGTTGCTTTACTTCCCTCGGACTTTTCTTAAACATCGCTAACCGACCACGGAAATTAAAGTATGATAAATTCACGTGCAGATCGAGAGTCGCCACTTTTACATGTTAACATACTGCATCATTTCACTTTACGGATTAAAAGAATGTCAATGGCAAGTAAAATGAAGATATTTGTACAAAGTTAATGTCACATGAATTAGATCTATTTTGAAACGAATGAATACAAGGAATGCAATGTGTACGAAAATAAGATAAATCAGCACATAATTAGACCAAATTTTTGTTGCAAGTTTTTAACACATAAGAAACTGTCAAAGGCGAGCGCCCAGGTTGTTCATCCGAATTTTGTCAGACCCGGAGCTATAAACCAGCTCTCTCTCTCTCTCTCTCTCTCTCTCTCTCTCTCTCTCTCTCTCTCTCTCTCTCTCTCTCTCTCTCTCTTACAAACGGCAAACGTAAATTTTTCAAAGATCTAAATTAAGTGTCTTACCAGATAATCGCGGGAATGTCACTGCCATAAGCGAGTTGCCTTCCAGTAATCTCCTCACTGGATTTGTTGAAGTACTCGCCATGGGAGATTGGGGGGCGTTGGCTCTGTCGTATCCTGCTATAATGTTTTCGAATAGGGTGGATACTACTTCCAACTCCGCGGGGACTTTTCCCTTAAAATGCCTCTCAAGCTTCGCTAAATCAACGTTAACTGCAGCCGATTTAGGAACCACCCCTTCTGCCGTTCGTATAAGATATTTATTTTTGTTGCTATTTATGAGGTGTGTTCTTACTCTTTGTGAAAAGGACTGGGATGCACTATTTTTCGCTTTTAGTCTCATTTCATATTCGTCTCCTTTATGAGACAATTCACGTTCAAGCTTTTTTAGAGTATCGGCAGCGGAATCCACAATCAATTTTTGATCGGGATGTTTGTTCAAATCCCCACATTGTTCAGAGGTAAGTTAACGCATTTGTCGATTCGACATTGTCGAATATTGTGATCCAATCGCAAATGACAGTTCGAGCACTGTTTCCCTCGGCCCTGAACAACTGCACAATACCTATCCGTGAGTTCTGTCACGCGCTCCTTGGCAGACTGGACTTGTACCTCCAACTGGTTCATTTCCTCCTCAATGTATTGAAGGGAATGATCAAGGGGGGGGGGGGGGGGGGGTCTATATTCGAAGAAGTCAAACATACTTGCTTCAGAATCTTGTGACAATGTTGGGAAATCCAAGCCTTTTCTCGCTTGCAGTCCCGGATCTTGCTCAACATTTACGCACTTAGATTTCGACCTGTCGTCTGATATTCCAACTTTGTTTCCGACTGGCGAAGAACCCTCAGTTACTTTAAGGTTAACAACAGCGCGATCACAAATCTGAATTGATCTTACTTGTCGAATGAATTTCTTGAAATTGGTTTCCATCATATCAATAAAGTCATTTTCATCATCCTTGTACATGATGCTCAAGACCGACATCCGTCCCAGGTATCTTATCTGTGACTGAATAAGTCCTTCCAGGCCAACATACTCAAGGAATAGAAGTTCACGCAATGAAACTCCAATCATGGTGCATCTTTTTTCTCCATAATAGTCGTAATGTATCTTAAAATCAATCTCTCGGTAATCATCGGACACAATTTTTGATGACGACATTTTCAATCTTGACTGATCTCCAGGACCAATCGAAATGTTTTGCGCGCTAAAAGTTCGTTGAAGTTGCGCGCTTGATATCACCAACCAATCAAATTTCACTTGATATATATACACGAGCAAAAATACATGTAGATTTCCAGTGAGAGCTAGACGTGAGTACATAAATGTGTTTTGCATCGTATGTACAGTTAATTAATTTACTTTATGTACATACTGTTTAGAGATATATCTATATTGATTCTGTAAAATACTATTTTGGGGTATGAGATGAATCATGAAAATATACAACTATTTGATCTAATTCTAATTTTCATAATGAAATAAAAGCCCGAAAATTTTGTTGTCATTCCGTCTACACCCCCCCCCCCCCGAAAACAAAAAAAACTAGCACTGATTCGCTTTGGTTCCGCACAGATCGACAACATGGTCTAATTACGAATGATATCTATGATGTTTGATGAATGATTTAATTTAGACCCATGTCAGGATATATTAATTAGATGGAAGAGGGACACTCATACCCCTATCAGGCAAATTAGGTACCCCAAGAATCATTTGATAGAAGAATCCCTTGTTACGAATTTCAATTTGGGATTTTTTTTTATCAGTTTATTAACTCTATTATTCTGTTTTTGCTCATGGATATTTGTTTCTTTATGTTTAATCAAATAGATATCTTAAGTTGATAAAAAAGAGGGTAGTTGCCCTCCCCCCCCCCCCCCAAAAAAAATCGTGTATTATCTTAGAAAAGAAAATTTGGGTAGTATAAACCACAAAGCAAGTGAAATTATTGTACATAGATCCATAAATGCTTTACATATACATGTAGTCTATAGATCTCTTAGATGATATTAATTATAAATTATAATGATGTAGTGCGTAGATTGGTGTCGGTTAAAAAATAGATATATTTTTTAAATTGACGTAGTATAAGGCTAGCATTTTATTTGAAAAGAAGATAGATATACATGTATATAAAAACATAATTTTATCGTCTTCCTTAATATATTTTTTCTTCTATAGATCTGCATGTACAGTCTATTTTTAAATGGAATCCTTAAGCAAACAAGGGAGATTGAATATTAATTGAAAATCTCCTTCTAGAGACATGAAAAATGCGGTGATATGCGACTTGGTTAATGGCGGTGCTTCAGTGGGGGGATCTCAAATTTCCTCGTGGTTTAGGCGCAAATTTGGCAAAAAAGTATAAAATTTCAAAATCGACTGTTTCAAATCTCCGGGCTAAATATAATGAAAACTTTTCCATTTCTCCCCGTAAACCAATGAACACAAGAGATCGGAAAATTGGAAATGAAGATCGTGAATTTATCAACGCATTAAAAAACGAAAGACCTTCTATTCAGCTTCAAACAATTCGAGATGAATTGCTCAAACATTCCAACACAATTACAAGCGTCAGTATTTCAACAATTAGCCGTACCATTCGAAAAGATCTGACAATGACATACAAAAAAATTTGTCTCTACAACAAAAACAGATTTACTTTACAAAATCTTCAGTATACCCAACAATTTTTGAATTATGTTTTTAACAAAGATCCCTTCAGGCTGAAGTTCATGGACGAAATGGGAATAAGACTTGCGGACGGGCAACCAACTTATGGTCACTCTGTAAGGGGTTCAAAGTGCGTAGAAATGACCCGATACAGCAGAACTTCTAATTATACAGTTAACTTAGTAGTAGGCATTACGGGTGTTAAATATGTTAATATTCTTGATGGGCCATCAGACACCACCAAATACGTTGATTTTGTGGGTGAAGCGGCAAATAGCTTCACAGACGATGGGGAGAGGGCTATCCAGGTGGGTGACGTGCTAGTGGTAGATAATGCCCCTATACACCACCATGCCGCTGAGAGGATTTTAAGGAATTGGCTTCCCACAATTGGAGCAGAATACTTGTTCCTACCAACTTATTCCCCGGATCTAAACCCAGCAGAACAATGTTTTCGAAAAGTGAAAACTTTGCTTAAAAATGACCGGTACAGAGTAAGACTTAGCGACAACTTTAAAATGGCTGTACTCGAAGCATTTGGGGAAATCACTATTTCTGACACTCTGTCATTTTTTCACGCAACTGTGTACATACTGGATAAAATCCGATGTCAATAAATATTCATGTGTTTGTCTTCTGTTTTTGTTTTGTTGTTGATTTTTTTAACACAAGAGGCATTCTGAATGTGATTGTAGTAAAATGAAGTGAAATTTACCGTGTGAAACATCTCATCGTGAATGAAAAGTCTGACCCAATTTTGTGACGCTGTTTCAAATGAAATATACAGCAATAGCATGAAGTCGGGTAAGTGTCGTTGCGTTCAATGTATTCATATCTATTAGCCAATGACTGAACAGTTAACCACGAGTTAGCCCCGCCTCGATCAAATCGGAGTTTGTCACGTAATGACGAAAGTCCAAGCTCGTGTAACAATGGTTCTATCTGTCGACACCACCCAGTTTGTTTTTTTTGTTCCACATCTGTAGCATTTTCTTAAATATTTTGTTGAGAAAAGAGATCAAAAGTTTGCCCGAGTGTTATTATAGATTCAAAATGTAAACAAAACACTGTGTACGTCTGAGGAATGTGGAACTTTATTTGAGTCGCTGAAATTGTTCTTGCTGACTCAGTTTAATTGCTTCACGAAAACGTTTGCTTCTTATCAAGGATTTCTCCGCTATGTGTACTTTTTGGCGAACTTCATGTGACTGTAAAATTATCTGCCATATCCTTCATATTTTGATTATGTAAAAGAGATAATATATAAACCCTGAATTAGCATGCCAGGTATGCATTGGTGCATCGCCCCTAAAAATTCATCAAAAAGGAACTGAAGATATATCAAAGAAATGAATGGTAAATGAAGTCAATGAAAAACATATGATGCAAAAAAAAATTAATAGGAATGAAATGAATGGAAACCAGTATTATTTGAATGCATTGCAGATTTTTTCTCAGTAGCCTAGAGAATGGTGTCGGCCAAACCATACACAGGTCAGAAATACCAAAAGATAAAGAAGGAATGTATCAGGAAGAAGACTCTGTTTAGGGACAGCGAGTTCCCTCCCGAGGGCCCCTCCCTGTTCTACAGCAAGGCGGCTCCTGCGGACATACTCTGGAAAAGACCCGGGGTAGGTATACTTTTACAGTATTTTGGGGTTATGACCTCATGGACTTATAAATTACAGCCGTAAAAAGGCGTTTTGTCTTCTACTAGCTTATCGTTAGAGGAAAATTTTACAACCAATAGATCGACGGAGATTGAAATCTACTCATCAGGGCGTTTTAAATAAATTCACATTTTTTTTACACAAAGTATGCTAAAATGTACGTGGAATATCATGCACACATGTAGAGTATACATGTAACTCCTTGTACCATCAAATTTTAGATAAAGTATATTTATTTTAAATTATATTTTATTCAATATAATATATTGAATGGGATTGGGCAGCAGGCACAGCCTATTTTAGCCCTCCCCCTAATATAAAGTATATAATTGAAGAAAAATTAGAACTACATACAAACATTTAATCATCATATACATGTAATTTACGTGCAAAATATAAGTACATATGTAGGCAGGATACCAGTCTGAGAAGCAAATTATATAATTTGCGCTTTATTTTTTTCCAGGATATCGTTTCCAATCCGCGCTTTTTCACTGAAGGTCGTGGAGCAGACGATTTCTCCCAAGGTTCCCTGGGAAATTGTTGGTTCGTCGCGGCGTGTGCCTGTATTGAAGAAAGGAAAAACTTTTTGCGAAAAGTATGAATTTTTAATGAGTCTGAATTCAAAATCATTTTGAAGTCTGGACATCTAAAAAATTAGAAATTCATGTACTTAACTCGAAAACAATTTCTTTTAACACTGAAACAATTCTGGCACATTTTAAGCGCCAACTGTCTATTTGCAGATTGTACCGGATATTGAGAAACAAGACTGGGCAAAGGGCCGGAAGTACGCCGGGATATTCCATTTTAAGTTCTGGCAGTGCGGAGAATGGGTCGATGTCGTCATAGATGACTTTCTTCCCACCCGACAAGGAAGACTAATCTTCATGCACTCCAAATCCAGAAACGAATTCTGGTCGGCACTACTAGAGAAAGCGTATGCAAAGTCAGTTGCTCTAGTATCTCTTTCACCTCACAATAACACTTATCTGTAATATAATTTGTACTTTTGGGTTTTTTGTAACGAAGGTCTGTTTTTTTTAGTAAGCGTATCAAAGTTTTATTACATTGTCAGGCTTTATTAAATCTATGATGTATCTTTATTGTGTTAAGATATATAGCAATTTTAAAACAATATGAGCTGCTTTTTCATGCTGAATTTTTTTTACGAAAATGTTATTCCTTACTGAAATGACAAAAACATCATGGTTTTTGAATTTCTGTTAGCCATATTTTTGTGGGAAAAGCCTTTAAGAAGCCTTAATTGACGCAAAATTGAAGTATTGTCGTCGTGTACAAAAAATGATCTGTTATATATTTTTTAGAAGAGAAATCTTTCCTCTGACAAAATTTATGATTTTTTCAAATATTGAATATCATAAAAGTTTAAGTTACATGCAGACTTATCGTACTAGCAGGTTTTTGCAACAAAATAAAATTCCAAAAAATACAGCTCATATTAAAAAACAACTTTTTTTTGGTACCATGCACCCATCTTATACAACATTTGGCGTTTATCGACCGTCATCATATTTAGTTACATATCTATTGTATGTAATTTTACTCAATGATATCTTCATTTTTGTCGTGGATGACTTATTTTTAGATTATTTGGGGGTTACGAGGCGCTGGTGGCAGGAAAAGCTAAGGACGCCATGGTCGACATGACAGGGGGCGTGGCAGAAGGGATAGAAATCAAGGACTACAAAAACGAGGAGGAGAGAAAGAAATTGTTCAAGATTCTACGTAAATCAAAGGAAAACATGTCGTTAATAAGTACATCTATTGCAGTAAGTAACCAAAGTGATACGGCGTTATTATTTAGTTAAAATCCATGTAGATGGTGGAAGAAGCGAACTTGCAAAGTGACAACTGCAATGGTCTTGTGATTTCTTGATTCGAAGGTCAGACACCAGAGATAGGTGGCGTGTTCTTATATACGTAGATGTTTTGTATGATAATCATGTAGGATATAAATGGTTCTTAAAAACTATTGAAATATTCATTGACCTGAGGTCAAGGTCTTGAAAATGAGGCTAATGTACGTAGGCCGTCATCAGCATCAACACTCATACAGAAAACATATAACACCTAACAGACAGAATATTTTGTATAAAAATCAAAATCTTATTACCTGAATTTTAAGGCAGTAGGAAAAGAGATGGAGGAGAAGCTATCATGTGGTCTGGTGAAGGGCCACGCCTACAGCGTGACGAACGTCCGGAAACTAAAACTTGGGACGGGCCTCAAGTCCATATTCAGCCGAGAGAAAATCCACATGATCCGGTGTCGTAATCCGTGGGGAGGATCCGATTGGAAAGGGGCGTGGAGTAACGGGTTTAATTTGTATCTGTATGAACCAAAAATGAAAAGAATAACTAGACTAAGAGTTCTTAGTAAACTGATAAGACAAACTGGCCCTGTCGTCTTAAACATTTATAAGTTACTTTTATAAAACTCAGCTTCCAACCCAAAATCATAGAAAATCACAAGTCTATGACTTTGAGGTGAAATTTCGATTTGAGGCGGATTATTTATAGGAGGAAAGTTGGTGACGGCGGAGCCAGATCTCTTTAATATGTCAGTGTTTATCGGTGGTTTACAATATAATGAAAACAATCATTCTACTACTAGTATTTGTTTCTCACAATGATGATTTTATTCTGTTAAGATCACCAGAATGGAAGAAAGTAAGCGATAGCGAGAAAAAGGAGCTTGGTCTTACGTTTGCAGATAATGGAGAATTTTGGTAAGAAGAATTCGAACACTAGTAGACTAGTACGAGCGGTCTGTTGATTTTATCTAAAAAAAAAACCTGATTAAAATCAGATCTTCTATGCTCCGGATTATCGATTTCTCGCTCTAATGTGTCACTACAATATGTCGCGATGATATGTCACAGTGACAACGATAAGTCAATACGATACCGGTAACCTGCAATATTTCGCTATACATGTATGTATCGTTAATCGGGAGCATCGATACATATATCGCGATGTGCAAATCGGGGAAACAGAGGATCTGTTTTTAATCAGATGACCATAATCTTACGGAACAACGTAATGGTCAATGCTTAAAAATGCAAGATTTATCCAATAAGAATGTGTATCTTTTTTTAAAAGAGCTGTGATTTTTCTTGTAGGATGTCGTTTGAGGATTTCTGTCGGTACTTTACGAGCATCGACATCTGTCACATGATTAACACTTCCTTCTTCTCGACGTCCAAGACATGGAAGGAAGATATAGTGGAGGGAGAGTGGAAGAGGAACCATTGTGGAGGATGCGCCAACAACAAAACATTTCTGGAAAATCCTCAAGTAATATTAACGTTGTCATTACCTATAGTAAAGGTTCCCCGGAATATATTCGGGTTTATATGGCTCCGTAGAAAGCAGATCGAACGAGAGTGAGGTTTTCCATTTGCCATGTTTAAATGATAATAGCTGTCATTGAAAACACGAAAATCCAATACCGGTTAATTCCAAATATGATTGCATAAAACAGAAATTTGCTCAGACTTGGGCATGTTGCTAAAATGAAATTTATCCAATAGACGGACAAACTAAAAACATGAATACTAAAACCAATTTTGAATCGATGGTTTTCTTAATTATCAAAACAAGACGTTTTACTTTTTCAGTATATGTTTGAAATAAGCGGCTTTGAAGAAGAAATCCTAGTCTCTTTGGAGCAATTTGACAGACGCACAGAAAAAGTCAAAGGAAAGTCCAACTACACTATAGGTACCACCATTGTCAAAGTAAGATATTTTTATTGTATATTGAATTAGAATTAGTCGTGCGTTCCAGACTACTAAAATATTTAACTTTTGTATACATCCCTCCAAGTTCACTTTGTCTTCAGGCAGATGTAAACCGGAAGTACAGGATGCACGATAAACTAGAGAGGGTGCATTCTGGGCCGTTTTCTAACGCTAGGAATGTGTTTGCCCGTGTGAACGTGCGTCCCGGACGTTACGTCATCATTCCGTCCACGTTTGAACCAGGTTGTCATGGGAAATTCATTCTCAGAACATACAGCAGCAAGGGACTGAACCTTCGGTATGATGAAATAGTTCGAGTATTAATTTATTATGACTTAATTGCAAAAATTGAGAATTATAAATGAATATTGACTGACAGACATCTATTTGGCTGATGTTATCAAAACAAATTGAATATGAGCTGTATATGTAAGAAACTAATATACGTATATGTTTACCTGAACCTTTCTTACCAATGATTGAATTGCCTCAAAATAAGTTAGTGCATTTCTATACTAGGGAATACTGTAAATGTAACACTCACAATTTTTTTTATCACAATGACAATTTTATAATTATAATTCAATCAGAGTCTTTAGATAGCATTACCCAGAAAAATGTTTTTAAAAATCGTTGAATACCGTATAACTATGATAATTATATATTCTTAATAGTCACAAATTTATTTAAAAAATAGTCAAAAAATAATTGTACGTATTTCGAGATCAAAGCGCAATTAAATTATTCAACCGCAAAAAAAACCAAAACAGTTAATATATATGATAATTTAACTTGTATCTACTTCAGAGAACTGCGATTGGACGAGCCTGCCCCGCCCACTTTGTGTGTGATTCCCTCTACTCTCAAGAGGAAGAAAACTTGCGCAACGCAGGTCACAATGGTAAGAGGCGAGGAATTTCCAGGAAACGGAAGGAAAGGCGGTAGGTTTGCATATGCGTTCATAGGACTGTGCCCCATCTTTTATCTGAATTTTGTCAGTTTTTGTATATTTTGTTGTGTTTAAAATTTCAATTGGTAAACTGAAGTTTGGTTTTAGAGGAAGAATATTAATTTATATAACATTTGAATTAATGGTTAGAATTTCTGAATTAGTCGTGTTTTCTGTTTTCTGAATATTTAGCTATAATAGCTTATATTTTAACATACCAAAGTCGCTACTTTATTACATGTACAATGTAATATTATATTACATCTTGCTATACATGTAGCATAGTATAGATATACATGTATTCGTTCTATATTAATAAAAGCCCCTTCGGGTTTTTTCTGAAAAAAAATATCACTTGGGAAATGACAACATTAATCCCATAATTGTACGGAATTGCAGGATTCGGACTACCTTGATATATAAAAAGTAAATTAATTTTGCTTTTACGTATATGAAAAAACTATGTACTAGAATATATTATTTTATATTGAATAAGCACGTGGTCTTATACTTGAACTGTTTGAATACAGGGTATCTTTACTGTAAAATAAGATGTGACGGCAGGGTGCTATACACGAGACTATGTAAGGACACACTAAATCCAGAATGGAACGACCGAACGACATTCTACAGAAAGAGTCCGGAAAAGGACATCATAATTGAGGTGCATTTTCTATTTTACCATTTCAAGTAGTAGAAATCAATTTAAAAAATCGTCTAAAGGATCAAATTCATTTTTTACCTCTCTAGCCGATTCCATATTTTGGAGTGCGCGATAACTGCAGACATACTTTTACTGGCGACTTCTATATTTCGCGTTTCAACATGATAAAGTAGTTCTTAATATGTAAATTATTGAACATCTTAAATATGAAAGGACTGGTTAGCGGTGAGAAAGAATGGATTTCTAGAATCTCGCGAAATTTTCTCGTAAGCGAAAAGAAGTTTGATTACAGTAACTCTAATGAATTGATTAATGTTTGTATAAAAAATTAAACCACATTTTTATGAATGCATATGAATATGTTAATAAGATCGCAAAATTAACATGGTACGTTAACAAATTTAATTTTAAATAATGAATTTAAATTTAATGAAGGTGTGGCACAGGGGAAGAGTGATGGACACGTTTCTGGGTAAGTGCGTGATTCCAATGTCTGAGAGCGCCACCTACCGGGGAGGAAACGTCAACAGGAGGTTCGGACTCACCGCCAGGGGGAAGAGGAAAGAGAAAATGGAGGGGTATATTTGGCTCAAAGTTTTACATACGAATGATTTAAAAAGGGTTTGATTATGGTCAAACGTTATATTGAAACAATTTCATGTATAACGAACTATGCACCTTTATACATGTATACTATACACCTTACTTTTTTTTAATATCTGCATACCTACATGTATTGTTATGAAATATTTGTTCAGTCATCATTTTTTTTTGTTACATTTTCATTCTCTTTTCATTGTGTTTTTCAACTTTGCAACCGACCCATGAATTCTTATAATAAACCCAAAGGTTTTCCTTTAACATGGCTGAATAGTCAACAAATGATATAAAAGTATTTTTGCATAGCAAATATACTCTTCTTTTTTGTTTGTCTAGATAGCTTTTAAAATAGTACTTAATTTTTGAAGATCTAGAACACTTTGACGATTAGATTGTTTTCGTGTAAAGCCTATACAAATACACTTATGAATCCTGTTATAATACATTTTGTTATTTACATGTAGCTGTCATTTTGTAATTTTTGAATTTACTGCCACCCGGTAAATTCAAAATTTACAACAAAACATAGCTTTTACAAGTCATAACCCGTTTTTTGGTTTTATTTGTTGGATGTTTGTTGAATTTTATTTGTTGGATTTTTAAGGAATTTTTTTCGGGTTGTGGTAGACTGTTAGTTTTGGGTTTTTTTGTTATAAGTGCGGTGTTCATCCAATGAAAGATAATTATATGTATCACTGTTTCATGTCACTTGACTCAATCTGATTTTAAATAATGTACATGTTCTGAATATGTTTGTTTATTTATACGGATAATTATTTTATGTACATGTATGTTGTGTTCCCTATGTATTTGAGGATGTGTGAACAAGAAAAAGAAGAAAAACATTTCTATTAAAAATATCAAAATTTATTTAAATGTTTTGTCTCCCTCACCCATAATTGAATAACAGGTAATTTCAGAAATGATTTAAATCTTTATTGTTTCCTTGATGAATAAAGCAATATGAACCGTGTACATGATGAAATTCAACATTTTAAAAGATACCCCGAACAAGATTTGATCAACCCATTTATTGTATGCTAGACATGCATGTACATTTAGAACCATTTTAACAAAACCTTGGACTTTCAGTAGGACGTAGCTATCTATTTCTTGCGTCAAAAAGTTACAAATGACGCGGTTTCAAGCAAAATATGCACCGATTGCGTAGTCTTAGCTCAAAAGCCAGGCGAATCTTGTTGATTTCAGAGAGCCATGGCTATGTGGATGACAATAGAACCATTTTAACAAGAGCTTGGACTTTTGGTAGTTGTGTCAATCGGCAATGTGACTTAGGCCTGTCTGTTTCATTGCTGGCCACTCAGTAATGGCTCTTTGAAATCAACAAGATGTGTCTGGCTTTTGAGCGAAGGCTTCTCAATCGGCGTATATTTCGCTTGAAATCAGCGTCATTTTAACTTGTTTTGACGCAAGAAATAGATATTTACATCCTGCTTAAAGTCCAAGGCCTTGTTAAAATGGTTCTAAAATAGACAGGGCCACGTCACATTGCTGTTTGTCCCAACTACCCAAAGTCCAAGCTCTTGTTAAAATGGTTCTATATCTAGTGACATGTATAAATAAACTTGTATATGCAGTTTTTACTCGTTATTACATGTATTTATGGATACAAACGGTGAATTGAAGTGAGTGATCATCTGCATTAATTTCATCCATATTACGGTTAAACCGGCCGATGCAGTAAACACATTACATATTTAGGCCGCCCAAACTTGATTCTATTTTTATTGTAACTTCAAAATACCAAACCAACGAGAGAGGGCAACAAAATTAAAACAAACAACATTTTCAAACAAATGGTTTTTAATACTTATTCTACCAGAATGAGTATTCAAGCTACATGTAGGTTACCTGTATAATAATGATCTTTCCTGACAATCCCATTGAGTGTCTGATATACCGTGGTATATAGTCTAAAACGTGCTCTGAACATTTCGAATTTATACAAGTTCACCGGATATAAAGTTGGTTGGTTGGTCACGTGATCAAATCCTGTGAAACCCGGCCCCGAGGTTATAAAACTTTTTTGAGTACGATCTCGTACTCCAAATCGTACTCCGTGCTCCAAATCGTACTCCTACTCAAGATATCGAGGTTATAAAACTTTTTCATACTCCTACTCGTACTCCGGCTGAGTACAAAAATGCGATTTTCTGAGTAAGCTTTGAAGCTTTCTCAAAGTCGTACTCAAGACATTTAATCTAAATAAAATGCAGTGCAAACATATAATATTGTTCATATTGTAACATTGCTGTATTATACGCTCTAATTTAATCATATTTACATGTAAATGAATTAAAATGGAAAGTTTTTACCATTTTATTAATGACATAACTAGATATAAAGGAGGTGAATTTAAGAGTAAGGGCGAACTGCAACCAAGATTATCAAAATAACTTTTAGATAGTTTGCTTCATTAATTAATGTACATATACATGTATAACTACGTACAAAATACTACCGTTGAATAGCTTGCCTTTTTAAGAATTCTGTTTTTTGTCAAATACGACCCATACACCCCATCATTTAAAACAAAGAAATCAATGTACATGTATCGTTATTAATCAATTTCAATCAGATGTACTTGCTGGGTCCATTTTTTGATTATAGTGAAAATGTAGGTTAGTTCTAAACATTACAAAGGATGGGGGATGCATAAAAGTCTAACGCTTTCTATTGCTTACTTATTAATCAATTATCATTTATGTTGCATGCCACAAAACTTGGAAAGGGAAACATTTTATAGAATAAGCGGTAAATCTGGCGGAGTAAAGGAGGTCGCACCCGGCGTCCCCCCCCCCCCCCCCCCACAGCCCTACAAAAATTGTCCAAATAAAGTTAAATCATACTCCTTCTGGCAAAGGAAATGTACAACTTGCGAGTCTTAATTATCTTTTTTTTTAACTTGGGGGATTTCTCTACATTAGACTGTTTCAATGGTGCAATATGAAGAAAACGCGTGTGTTCAATGGTGTAACTAAAAAGCCCAAGAAAAAACATTTTGGTTACGCTGTCCTTGGGTTCAAATATGACCAGTCACCCATATACCCACCTTTAAGTAATTGGTTATACTAACTAGTGTTTTAACGACTCTTCCATTGTTATTATAATATAAGCTGGTATATATAGTTATCTTTTTTATTAAAACTTCATTAATTTACATTGTCCCATTGAACTTGGTTTTTATACTGATTAATTTACAGTCATTCGAAAGAAAAAAAATAAAAGGATATGTTTCTTGGATTTCTACAAGACAGAGTAATCTTATGACTGTAGGTCTTAAATCTACAAACCTTTAAAAATTGTAAATAATTTTATTACTTTAATTAAGTATACCGGTAAGCACGAGAAGAAATATCTCAAACGTCTATTTAAAGACTTCCTTTTTACCCTACAAAATCTCTAGAATCCTGGAGCTTCTGGGGCCGGCTTTGCCCCCTGGGTCACCAACAGGACTTTGCCCTGGACCATCTGGAGGCCACAAAGCGGCCTCTCCAGACTCCCTGTCTTATACTGACGTCCCCTCTAACTTCACATTCTGGATCTACCCCTGGAACTAAATATTTTTAAGAGGAGTTGGTGTTGGTGTGTGTGAGTGGGGGGGGGGGGGGGCGGCGAATCCTACTTCCTATGGTTTATCTATACGATTGTTGTTGTTGTTTTTTTTTCATAAAACAGTTACTGTCTGCATGTGGAAAATATTGGCTTATAAATCGCCTTTCCTCTGTAGTGTCAAAAACGCTGTGAAATTTAGAGTAATTTTGAATAAGGTTCATTTCTTTTTATCTCGAAATATCGATAATAAAAACCTATTTTGAAAGTTAACAAAAAGCAATCTTACTTGGAAATGTAGAAAGTAATCAAGAATCAGCAGTAAGTAATTAAAACGCAGGTTAAAGGGCGTTAGATGTAAAAATAAAGATAATATTTCGAATTCTTAAGTTTTGTATTGGCAATATTTTTAAAATTATGACGTACATATTTGGCTTCCTAGGTGACCATATATACTACATGTAGCTGCAGAGATCTAGGTGTGTTCTTTGTCTAATATAGACCGCAACTTCTTTTTAATTTTACTGCGGGAAGGTAGAGAATCCATTCCGAACCATCTACCAGTAATTGATTTTTATTTTCCAAATATTAAAGAAATTTTACCATGGAACATCACCTACCTTACGATCTTTATTATTTATTTCGAATTAAAACATCGAGAGCATAGACATATCTAAGTATACGTAAGGTGAAATGCATTGTTTGGTTTAACATTTGATTATAAACGCTCGAATATAAGGATGGTGGGTCCCGGTGACCCCATAGTCTTAAGTATTATATTAGTATCTTTCTACAAATAAAATTTGGTGTTATGACATCAAATTTTATTCTTAAATACACAGTTATGGAAAAACATTAAGTATGATCGACGTATATATTCTGCTTGAGAATTCCGGTAATTTAAAGTTAATTAAAAGCTTGTTTATGTAAAAAAAAAAATAAAAAATAAAAAATAGATAACACTTAAATTAATCATAACCCGCATGATAAAAGCTAGAATTTATGAGAGAGAGAGAGAGAGAGAGAGAGAGAGAGAGAGAGAGAGAGAGAGAGAGAGAGAGAGAGAGAGAGAGATTTGAAGGGGATTATTGTTATTCTATGCAATCGATTGAAAATACATGTACTACTTAAAATAGCTTCTTCGCATTTTCATGTGAGAGATTTTTCTCTATATAGCTTAGCTGTGGGAATATTCATCTCTTAAATTGTTTAATTTTATTAGCAAGTAACTATTTAGATAATTCATATAGCTATTCCTTTTTTATCTAAAGTAACCAAATATCTATGTCAAATGCATCAAAATTAACACATGTATTTCGAATTTTAAAGATGAATAGGAAAAGGCTTGCTCAAAATTATCAATGGACGTTACTTAAGATTCAAAATGACACAGTATGTATATATAAATTCTAAACACACATTTTCAAGCCTTGACTAAGTGAGAAAAAACCATCAATAAAACCCCACAAAAAGGGGTACAGCAACTTTAGTACACAATTTCCTTGAACACGTTGTTTCGGTTTAACGTGGTCCTCAAATTGGAAATTTCAAAAATATTTCAATTAGGGAATTTTCTAAAACTCTCGTGCACATTCCCAAAAATATTAAAATGAGAAACTTTACGTGTGTCCTTGGCTTTTGGCATATGTTCATTGATGCAATTCCAACACCCACCACCACCCCACCCCTTCAAGATATCAGATGTTTTTTTCTCACAAGAATTTTAAAAGGCAAATATAGTACTAAGTATGTTGCAATTAAATTGGAATACCCATATAATTTCCTTAGTGTATACTATATGAGTGTAAAAATAAACGGATTTCTCAGTATTTTTGTGATTTTCCCAAGTATATGTTTCTATTTTTGAATTAAACTCTTCCCTGTTTTCCCTAATACAGGGACTGCTCACTAAATATCTTAAGAGATATCCACTTGGGGGCAGTGACTTTCCAGTTTTGTTTTGGCGTCGTTTCTGACCTTTTCCTGGCATGTAAAATATCAAAATCGTATAAAAGCCAGGAAAACTTAAGATATATCGAACTAAATTCTATGTTGAAATACTCTCTTCATATCCGTGTAAATTCTTACTTCTTTCTTTTATATTCATATCGTTCCTTACAACATAATTATACTTAATCATCACATGCATGAATCACTATCTGAGTCTCCTGAGAGAGAGAGAGAAAGAGAGAGAGAGAGAGATTTGACATAAACACAATTTGTTGATAATTTTACCAATTGCACTGGATTTATCGTCTCTGTTGCTCAAAAATTCATAAGTTATAGATGCAGACACATCTCCATGCTTGCAGATGGAGAAGGTAATATGTACATGTAAATAATGTGTTACATTTTGTTAATAAATAATTAATCTGAATACATGTACAGTTTGCCTACATGCCAGGACTATTTACATGAATTACCGTTCTCTGTCTTTCTTCAGAGACGTAAAATTTCATTGATCGGCTTTTGGAGCATACTCCAAATAGTACTCAGCGGAGAACGTACTCCAAAACTTTTATAACCTCGGTTTTTAAAGTCGTACTCAGTGGAGCACATACTCGGAGTACGGAGTATGAGTATGAGTACGAGTATGAAAAAAGTTTTATAACCTCGGGGCCCGAAGGGCTTCTCGGTAGATGTAAATACTTTGTAACTGCCATGTTGTCAATTTTGAATTTACTGCCACTCGATAAATTCAGACTTTACAACATGAAATAACCATGCGGAATAAGTGATTGTGGAACAGTTACTTCTATTGAATGATAAAGGTTTCAGAATACATCCTAAAACAAACATCATAAAGATAAAGAAACCATCGAAATAAAAAGAAATAAATTACCTCAACCGAAATTGAAGAAGATAAAATTTCTTCAAAGAAAGAAGAACCTGGCTCCGATTTCACAAAAAAAAAACTTAAGTCAAATCTCAGACTTAAAGGGGCATTGTCACGATTCGATCAAATTTTATTTTTTCTGTTTTTATTATTTGCAATGCTTTAGGAATGCATTTCTAATGACCAAATGAAATTTGGGTGCCAGTCGTTGAGTTTTAAGCAAGATACAGGGCTCACAATTCTTCGTCATGTAAACAAGGTTCGTGCCCTGTTTTTGTTTACATAGGTTCAATATACCAGTAAAAAATCTTTTTAAACCTGGTTTTTCTATCTTATTATTCATTTAAAGCATAAATAAACAGTTCCTAAATTTATCACATTTATTTTAGGTCTAAAACTGGAATTTTCACTTCAACATTCGAAATGTAAACAAACGCTTTGTTTACATAGCGAAGAATTGTAAGCTCTGTAACTCGCTTATAACTCATCAAATGACACTCAAATTTTGGTTGCCTATTAAAAATGCCTTACTAAAGCATTGTAAACATTAAAATCGAAAAAATAATTTTTGACCAAAATCGTGACCCTCTTTAAGTCTGAGTTTTTTCTCAAATATTTGAGTTTTTTCTCAAATTTGAGAAAACTCAAATCTCTGCATTTCACAAAAAAAATCTTAGTCATGTTTTTTAGCCAATTTGAGAAAAAACTTAAGTTACCTCCATAGCAGACTAAGTCAAATCTAAAATATGAATGTCATAAACATCATTACTACAGTATTATATCGTCATTTAAGTAAAGAACACATGTGCTTACGTAAAAAAAAAAACTGTACCTATCTGAACTTTTGCTGACATATGACGTCATTTCCTTCCCCGAATTTGTCCGACAATTTACGAAAACTGTCGAGCGCAAACGTTCAGTGAATAAATTTTGAGGTGGATCAAGCATCTGTACTCGACGTAACGTGTAGGAAGTACTCAGTATCAGTGTTTTCCTTTAAAAAATATTGGATAACACACACTAAAAAGGATGAGGGCACATGTCTACAACGCTTATATAGCGTACAAAAATTAAAAAGATTAAAAACAAAATTGATGTCACAGAGGAAAATAATTAAAACACAGATAACAACAAGGAACAAAATGAGAAATACCACAGACACGCAATTCATTGTTTTATAATTACTGATTTTAATGATCATTATTAAAAGGTAAAGGAATGATAAAACATAACTGTATTTACATTTAAAAAAACCAAACGGATTTGTGTTAATATAAATATTTTAATAAGTCTTTTTAACATTTAATTAATGCTCAGTGGTAGTTTAAGTGTATAAGCCTAGGAAGGGACCACTGGAGTAAAAGTTTAATAACTTTGGGTTCCTTGCGGCGGTAAAAGTTATCAAACAAAGCCCAAGTTTTTTGGTTAGGGCAAGTCCTCGGGTTGATGACAGATGTGTGGTTCCTTCTGCGCTCGCCCCAACGGTCACACCGTAAAACATATCACATGTAGTTTATAGCTAAGCAAATCATATCTTAAAAAATGTAAAGTTGACCTGACGATTACACGTAATATGTTGACCATCCAGCCTCCTTAATGTTTCCATAATTCACGTCTATGAAATAAGGCAACCTAGAGCAAGGTATATACTATCCAATTTTGTGACTTGTAACCATTCCATCCACCAACCTGTACACTATTGTATTGATTTTCTTATACGTTATCCAGATGTCCTTACGGCTTTAGTCTGTCCCAAGTTTTTGCTTCAATCAATTTTTGATGATTTTAAATAAAAATACACATACCTGTGAAAGAAATACAATTGAAATCGATGAAAGGGAATATATCCAAGATATCTTCATTGAACAATTATCCCTTTTCACTCATATAATTTCACAGGAACGAAAACAATTTTCTTACTTAGATTTATAATGGGAAATGTTTACATCTTTTCTCCATTCGGAATACACTCGGAATACATCGCGCAATTTTTTAACGTTATCATCCGGGCTTATTTATGGCTGATGCAATGCAAAATCTCCGTAGACTTTCAATTTTTGGATGTGTATTGAAACCTGAAGCGGTAGAGGGGGCGTTTCAAAACAGATAATCTGGACATTTTTCATATAAGTGGATGAACGTAGTTTGAGCACAAAGGTATTTACTATTATTGAAATATCAAGCAAAAAGTGGTGGAAGCAAAAACTCGGGACAGAGTATAAATTAATCTTTTATAAAATCTTATTTATAATCAAAAATACATGTATATCTTTATTTCGAGTCAATTTCAATTAATATTAAGTCTAGTAATGAAATTGTCTTGCCGAAAAGACGGTTAAAGCGAGCGCAGCTCGCCGGCGCGCAGCACCGGCGCGAAGCGAGCTCTACCGGCAAGGCGTGTGTGAATAGAAAATTCGGACTATTTGCACATTCATTCAACGGATTTTTTTGGCGTCAGTAAATCGGACTAGTAATGCCTTGTTTTAATCGTCCCAGTAGTTCCCTGTAATTATGGTTTCCCATTTTACACTCTCACGAGAACAAGATAAAAGACTACGCACATGCATTGAAACAACGCCAATTCCCGGAGTTATCGTCCTTTCGAGTGACGTCACAATGGATTTCTTACACATTGATCCGACAGAATTTTTCGGAGTCAGTAAATTTCGACCCACAATGCAATTCCTCAATGTCGGCCGATCTCACTAGACTGGATACCATCTCGCGAGAATCAAAGTAAAACTTTTGAGAAACAGATAAATTGTGTAATTTCCAGAACATCATGCTTTTTAAGTAAACCAAACAGTATTTTTCGCGTAGTTTTTTCTAGTGTGTTTTCAAAGAGACAGACTACACTTGACTGACGTGAACTTTGACGTCACAATAAGGGGAAACTACTCTAAGTAGTTATTGTAAATCTGCTGAAATATAAATACCAAAATCTTCTCAAAATCTTGCAGAGCTAACGAATCGGGACATTTCTTCAGAGATAGGAAACAGCTGTAACTTGCTCTCATTTGGATGAATGCTCACAATTATTTTATTCACTATATTTTCGGTAATTTCCAGGAACGTTTTTTAAATGGGGTGTGGCAACATCATTCAAAAAATCTTCATAAGCAAAAAGAAAAAGAAAATTCTCAAAATCAGGAAAAATTCTAATCGGGGTGGGGAATGGGGAGTGCGTGGTATGCCTTTAGCTCTTTAGCTGCTCAAAAGTGTCTTTATTTTCACTACTATTTACGATAATACATGCTCCCAGGGGATCCATTTTCCTTATGTGATCAACAAATTTTTTTTATACGTAAATTTGATTTTTTTTAAACGGGGGAGGGGGGGAATCTGTCAATATGAGTCAATTTTTATTTGTAAGTTTAATAAAATGTCTGGTGCAAGAAAGCAATGTACATTATGTTAAAATCTTTATTATTCAACAACATTTTTATCTGAGATAAATTCTATATTGGCGTGCGACCAGTATATAAACAATCTGATTAAAATCAGATCTTTGATCCGTTCCGACAAATTCTGATGTCGCTACACTTTGGTTAGCGACTATCAGAATTTCGGAGCGTTACAAAGATCTGATTTTAATCAGATTGGTATATAAATAAATAAAAAATCTAATGAATTATGAATAATGAAAATGTACTGGAAAAATAGGTATATTTATTTTTTTTTTGCATTCAAATTCATTTACTTTACGTCACTACTTTTATTTTTATTGATTTATCATAATTCATTTTGATCACCTGCTGCGCTCGCCCCAACGGTCGCACCGTAAAACATATTAGCGAGCTCTATAGACAACGTGTACAAACGGAGGAAATTCGAGTTGAAATCTGTTCAAAGAAAATTTTGTGGACCCGCGTGAAATAGTTCTACATATCCCAATAATCCTTTGCGGTGCATAGCAACATGGGGGAACAGGAAGCGTTTCTAAGGAAAATTCTTACCTCATAATCGTATGTACATCTATTTCAGTTATAAAAACAAAAATATTTTCAAAACACTGAAGTAAACAACACTTATGCTTACGTAAAAAACTGTACCTATCCGAACTTTTGCTGACATATGACATCATATCCTTTCCCGAATTTTTCCGACAATTTACGAGAACTGTCGAGCGCAATAGAAAGTTAAGTATGACGTCACAGTGACTTTGCGCAATATTTAGAGGTGGATCAAGCATAAATAGAGAGGTTGAGATTCAAAACGTGTACGCGTACGTGTGTTAACACTACACGTACACGTACACGTTTTTGTAATTCAGTTGAGATTTCTTATCTTGTAGGATATAATTGTGTACGTAAATCGACACAGTTTTGTGACATGAATTTATTTAGTTAATTCCAAATAAATGGTAAATTTCTTATCAATTTTCATGCAAATGAAGCTTAAAAATCTATATAATGTATCACATGAATACATTCAATCATCAATAAGATTTTATTTGTTGTAAAAAGCTACACGTTTGTACTTACGTGTAGACGACACTCTACAAGTTTAGAGAACGTGTAGAAACCATGTCGTCACAAAAACTGATGACGTAATTCGCGAAGAATTTAGGTGGTTCCCCTAGTTCACGTACACGTACCCGTACACGTTTGAAATCTCAACCTCTCTATGTACTGGGTGTAACGTGTAGTAAGTACTCTGCAATCAGTATCAGTATTAATGGTAACTCTTCGGCTGATTAGTTTTGTTATCATATTTTTTGGCTAAGTAAATACACATGCAAGTTCCATACTTAATTTACTGTCATTGATGATACAGAGGAAAATAACAACAAGGAACAAAATGGGAAATAACACACTCAGACAAGCAGTTTATTATTTACTGATTTTAATGATCATTATTAAAAAGTTAAGGAATGATAAAACATGATTGTCCTTTTATAAAAAAAAAAAATCAAACGTCTTTGATTCAACATATTTTAATAAGTCTGTTTTACATTAAATTTATGCTCAGTGGTAGTTTGTTTAAGTGTATTAGCCTAAAATGGACAATTGTTTATAAATGTTTGATAACTTCGGGTTCCTTGCGGTGATAAAGTTTTCGAGACAAAGCCAAAGTTTTTTAGGTTGGGGCAAGTCCACGGGTTAACGTTGCATATAACAATGATGAGAGATGTTTGGTTCCTTCTGCGCTCGCCCCAACGGTCACACCGTAAAACATATTACGCGTTTGATAAACTATTATAATAGATACTGAAAAATAACTTTGATCAGGGACCCATAAATCACTTATTTTATTTCAATCTTTAAGTTTAATGTTCAACGTTTCCCTCACTAATTTGAATTTTAGTAGCTAACGATTATTTACAGAGCTAAAGAATGTTGTGCTGAAAAAAATATGTTTGCCAAATGTCAGGCCCTTTTATTACTCACAATGTACAGTGATAGACATCTTATTTCCAGTAGCAGAATTTCTGCTCAATTTGAGTAAATTTTCCATTTCGTTCACGTTCGAGAAATGCTTACCGGCATATTACATGTAGCATCAGACTGAGATCAAATAAACACAAACTAGAATTTAATCATTAAAAATTGAATTGATATCAAACAAACTGAAAATAAACCTCAGATTACATAATTTTGTATTAGGCCGACTTTTAGTTATATCAAAGAACTTTGATACACGTAACGGATGTTGGAATTGCAATTTTTGATCAATGAAAATTTATACCGATATGCCCTACCACACTAAACTTCATTATACATTACATATTTTTATAATTACTAGAATACCAGATACTTTCCTAATTTACGGGGCACTTTAAAATTTTAATAACCACATGTAATATATACATGTAATTCAACTCAACAAAAAAGGTTTATTTCCATCAATTTATTTCATAACTAGACAAGCGTAAACACAAGACATACATATTAAAAGAAATATAATTCTGCTAAACGTACGCAGATATCATTTGTTTCATGTAGACTGATGGTTGTACCTGTAATCATACTCTCCTCACAATTATATACATTTACTTATCCAATATATGGTAGTACAGTAGATATCAACACTTAAAGTCAATGATAGATAAACCGATCTTATACTTTTCTCTCATTCTAAATAAATAAAATATAAATATATAAATAAATAGAATAAAAAGTTAATCAAAACAAATATACTCTTTTCCCTTAAAGATCACTTTGCTTATCTAAAACAATTATATAGACACTTCAGGGGTATCAAAACGTCCGTTTTTAACATCAGGTGTGCTTCCATATCCTGAATTGCATACTCGTATTTAATATCTCAGTTCACCAAATGATTTATACATGTATATGTTATTTTGAACGTGAAATTATTTAGACTCGTTCTTTAAATATTGTGTTCTTGTCACTCTTTCTACCTGACATGATACAAACAGAGAAAAATACGAATCGGGGTCATACAAGTTATTTGAAATGTTGCCTTTTTGTTTTAAAAATACCACTGTACAGTCTTGTTTATCTAAGCACTCAACCAAGGCGGGATTGACTTCCCATCCACAAGCCAGGCTAGAGTCTGCACCGTTGTTGAGTAAAATATTAACAGTTTCGTAATGTCTATTCACAAAAGCATACATAAGAGGGCTGACTCTGTCTTTCGTACATAAATTAATGTCTGCTCCATTACTCAGTAAAAGATGTACAGTGCTATCACGTTCATTTAAACAAGCTATTAAGAGAGGACCGGCTCCATTTTCCTCACATGAATTAATGTCTGCTCCATTACTCAGTAAAAGTTGTACAGTGCTATCATGTCCGTTTTGACAAGCTATATAGAGAGGACTGGCTCCGTTCTCTCTACATAAATTAATGTCTGCTCCATTACTCAGTAAAAGTTGTACAGTGCTATCATGTCCGTTTTGACAAGCTATATAGAGAGGACTGGTTCCGTCCTCTAGACATAAATTAATGTCTGCTCCATTACTCAGTAAAAGTTGTACAGTGCTATCATGTCCGTTTTGACAAGCTATATAGAGAGGACTGACGCCTTCCTCCTCACATAAATTAATGTCTGCTCCATTATTCAGTAAAAGTTGTACAGTGCTATCATGTCCGTTTTGACAAGCTATATAGAGAGGACTGGTTCCGTCCTCTAGACATAAATTAATGTCTGCTCCATTACTCAGTAAAAGTTTTACAGTGCTATTATGTCCGACTAAACAAGCTATATAGAGAGGACTGGTTCCGTCCTCTAGACATAAATTAATGTCTGCTCCATTACTCAGTAAAAGTTGTACAGTGCTATCATGTCCGTTTTGACAAGCTATATAGAGAGGACTGACGCCTTCCTCCTCACATAAATTAATGTCTGCTCCATTATTCAGTAAAAGTTGTACAGTGCTATCATGTCCGTTTTGACAAGCTATATAGAGAGGACTGGTTCCGTCCTCTAGACATAAATTAATGTCTGCTCCATTACTCAGTAAAAGTTGTACAGTGCTATTATGTCCGTTTTCACAAGCTATATAGAGAGGACTGACTCCGTTCTCTTTACATAAATTAATGTCCGCTCCATTCTTCAGTAAAAGTTGTACAATGCTATCATGTCCGTTTAGACAAGCTACATTACTCATTACTCAGTTAGACGCCTTCCTCCTCACATAAATTAATGTCTGCTCCATTACTCAGTAAAAGTTTTACAGTGCTATTATGTCCGACTAAACAAGCTATATAGAGAGGACTGGTTCCGTCCTCTAGACATAAATTAATGTCTGCTCCATTACTCAGTAAAAGTTGTACAGTGCTATCATGTCCGTTTTGACAAGCTATATAGAGAGGACTGACGCCTTCCTCCTCACATAAATTAATGTCTGCTCCATTATTCAGTAAAAGTTGTACAGTGCTATCATGTCCGTTTTGACAACCTATATAGAGAGGACTGGTTCCGTCCTATAGACATAAATTAATGTCTGCTCCATTACTCAGTAAAAGTTGTACAGTGCTATTATGTCCGTTTTCACAAGCTATATAGAGAGGACTGACTCCGTTCTCTTTACATAAATTAATGTCCGCTCCATTCTTCAGTAAAAGTTGTACAATGCTATCATGTCCGTTTAGACAAGCTACATGGAGAGGACTGGTTCCGTCCTCTAGACATAAATTAATGTCTGCTCGATTACTCAGTAAAAGTTGTACAGTGCTATCATGTCCGTTTTGACAAGCTATATAGAGAGGACTGACGCCTTCCTCCTCACATAAATTAATGTCTGCTCCATTATTCAGTAAAAGTTGTACAGTGCTATCATGTCCGTTTTGACAAGCTATATAGAGAGGACTGGTTCCGTCCTCTAGACATAAATTAATGTCTGCTCCATTACTCAGTAAAAGTTGTACAGTGCTATTATGTCCGTTTTCACAAGCTATATAGAGAGGACTGACTCCGTTCTCTTTACATAAATTAATGTCCGCTCCATTCTTCAGTAAAAGTTGTACAAAGCTATCATGTCCGTTTAGACAAGCTACATGGAGAGGACTGGTTCCGTCCTCTAGACATAAATTAATGTCTGCTCGATTACTCAGTAAAAGTTGTACAGTGCTATCATGTCCGTTTTGACAAGCTATATAGAGAGGACTGACGCCTTCCTCCTCACATAAATTAATGTCTGCTCCATTATTCAGTAAAAGTTGTACAGTGCTATCATGTCCGTTTTAAAAAGCTGTATAGAGAGGACTGACTCCGTTCTCTTTACATAAATTAATGTCCGCTCCATTCTTCAGTAAAAGTTGTACAGTGCTATCATGTCCGTTTAGACAAGCTACATGGAGAGGACTGGCTCCGTTTTTCATGCATAAATTAATGTCTGCTCCATTACTCAGTAAAAGTTGCACAGTGCTATCATGTCCGTTTTGACAAGCTATATGGAGAGGACTGGCGCCGTCCTCCTCACATAAATTAATGTCTGCTCGATTACTCAGTAAAAGTTGTACAGTGCTATTATGTCCGTTTTGACAAGCTATATAGAGAGGACTGGCTCCTTTCTCTAGACATAAATTAATGTCTGCTCCACTACTCAGTAAAAGTTTTACAGTGCTATTATGTCCGATTAGACAAGCTATATAGAGAGGACTGGCTCCGTCCTCGTCACATAAATTAATGTCTGCTCCATTACTCAGTAAAAGTTGTACAGTGCTATTATGTCCGTTTTGACAAGCTATAAAGAGAGGACTGGTTCCGTTCTCTAGACATAAATTAATGTCTGCTCCATTACTCAGTAAAAGTTGTACAGTGCTATTATGTCCGTTTTGACAAGCTATATGGAGAGGACTGGCTCCTTTCTCTAGATATAAATTAATGTCTGCTCCATTACTCAGTAAAAGTTGTACAGTGCTATCATGTCCGTTTCCACAAGCTATATAGAGAGGACTGGTTCCGTTCTCTAGACATAAATTAATGTCTGCTCCATTACTCAGTAAAAGTTGTACAGTGCTATCATGTCCGTTTTGACAAGCTATATAGAGAGGACTGACGCCTTCCTCCTCACATAAATTAATGTCTGCTCCATTATTCAGTAAAAGTTGTACAGTGCTATCATGTCCGTTTTGACAAGTTATATAGAGAGGACTGGTTCCGTCCTCTAGACATAAATTAATGTCTGCTCCATTACTCAGTAAAAGTTGTACAGTGCTATTATGTCCGTTTTCACAAGCTATATAGAGAGGACTGACTCCGTTCTCTTTACATAAATTAATGTCCGCTCCATTCTTCAGTAAAAGTTGTACAATGCTATCATGTCCGTTTAGACAAGCTACATGGAGAGGACTGGTTCCGTCCTCTAGACATAAATTAATGTCTGCTCGATTACTCAGTAAAAGTTGTACAGTGCTATCATGTCCGTTTTGACAAGCTATATAGAGAGGACTGACGCCTTCCTCCTCACATAAATTAATGTCTGCTCCATTATTCAGTAAAAGTTGTACAGTGCTATCATGTCCGTTTTGACAAGCTATATAGAGAGGACTGGTTCCGTCCTCTAGACATAAATTAATGTCTGCTCCATTACTCAGTAAAAGTTGTACAGTGCTATTATGTCCGTTTTCACAAGCTATATAGAGAGGACTGACTCCGTTCTCTTTACATAAATTAATGTCCGCTCCATTCTTCAGTAAAAGTTGTACAAAGCTATCATGTCCGTTTAGACAAGCTACATGGAGAGGACTGGTTCCGTCCTCTAGACATAAATTAATGTCTGCTCGATTACTCAGTAAAAGTTGTACAGTGCTATCATGTCCGTTTTGACAAGCTATATAGAGAGGACTGACGCCTTCCTCCTCACATAAATTAATGTCTGCTCCATTATTCAGTAAAAGTTGTACAGTGCTATCATGTCCGTTTTGACAAGCTATATAGAGAGGACTGACTCCGTTCTCTTTACATAAATTAATGTCCGCTCCATTCTTCAGTAAAAGTTGTACAGTGCTATCATGTCCGTTTAGACAAGCTACATGGAGAGGACTGGCTCCGTTTTTCATGCATAAATTAATGTCTGCTCCATTACTCAGTAAAAGTTGCACAGTGCTATCATGTCCGTTTTGACAAGCTATATGGAGAGGACTGGCGCCGTCCTCCTCACATAAATTAATGTCTGCTCGATTACTCAGTAAAAGTTGTACAGTGCTATTATGTCCGTTTTGACAAGCTATATAGAGAGGACTGGCTCCTTTCTCTAGACATAAATTAATGTCTGCTCCACTACTCAGTAAAAGTTTTACAGTGCTATTATGTCCGATTAGACAAGCTATATAGAGAGGACTGGCTCCGTCCTCGTCACATAAATTAATGTCTGCTCCATTACTCAGTAAAAGTTGTACAGTGCTATTATGTCCGTTTTGACAAGCTATAAAGAGAGGACTGGTTCCGTTCTCTAGACATAAATTAATGTCTGCTCCATTACTCAGTAAAAGTTGTACAGTGCTATTATGTCCGTTTTGACAAGCTATATGGAGAGGACTGGCTCCTTTCTCTAGATATAAATTAATGTCTGCTCCATTACTCAGTAAAAGTTGTACAGTGCTATCATGTCCGTTTCCACAAGCTATATAGAGAGGACTGGTTCCGTTCTCTAGACATAAATTAATGTCTGCTCCATTACTCAGTAAAAGTTGTACAGTGCTATCATGTCCGTTTTGACAAGCTATATAGAGAGGACTGACGCCTTCCTCCTCACATAAATTAATGTCTGCTCCATTATTCAGTAAAAGTTGTACAGTGCTATCATGTCCGTTTTGACAAGCTATATAGAGAGGACTGGTTCCGTCCTCTAGACATAAATTAATGTCTGCTCCATTACTCAGTAAAAGTTGTACAGTGCTATTATGTCCGTTTTCACAAGCTATATAGAGAGGACTGACTCCGTTCTCTTTACATAAATTAATGTCCGCTCCATTCTTCAGTAAAAGTTGTACAATGCTATCATGTCCGTTTAGACAAGCTACATGGAGAGGACTGGTTCCGTCCTCTAGACATAAATTAATGTCTGCTCGATTACTCAGTAAAAGTTGTACAGTGCTATCATGTCCGTTTTGACAAGCTATATAGAGAGGACTGACGCCTTCCTCCTCACATAAATTAATGTCTGCTCCATTATTCAGTAAAAGTTGTACAGTGCTATCATGTCCGTTTTGACAAGCTATATAGAGAGGACTGGTTCCGTCCTCTAGACATAAATTAATGTCTGCTCCATTACTCAGTAAAAGTTGTACAGTGCTATTATGTCCGTTTTCACAAACTATATAGAGAGGACTGACTCCGTTCTCTTTACATAAATTAATGTCCGCTCCATTCTTCAGTAAAAGTTGTACAAAGCTATCATGTCCGTTTAGACAAGCTACATGGAGAGGACTGGTTCCGTCCTCTAGACATAAATTAATGTCTGCTCGATTACTCAGTAAAAGTTGTACAGTGCTATCATGTCCGTTTTGACAAGCTATATAGAGAGGACTGACGCCTTCCTCCTCACATAAATTAATGTCTGCTCCATTATTCAGTAAAAGTTGTACAGTGCTATCATGTCCGTTTTGACAAGCTATATAGAGAGGACTGACTCCGTTCTCTTTACATAAATTAATGTCCGCTCCATTCTTCAGTAAAAGTTGTACAGTGCTATCATGTCCGTTTAGACAAGCTACATGGAGAGGACTGGCTCCGTTTTTCATGCATAAATTAATGTCTGCTCCATTACTCAGTAAAAGTTGCACAGTGCTATCATGTCCGTTTTGACAAGCTATATGGAGAGGACTGGCGCCGTCCTCCTCACATAAATTAATGTCTGCTCGATTACTCAGTAAAAGTTGTACAGTGCTATTATGTCCGTTTTGACAAGCTATATAGAGAGGACTGGCTCCTTTCTCTAGACATAAATTAATGTCTGCTCCACTACTCAGTAAAAGTTTTACAGTGCTATTATGTCCGATTAGACAAGCTATATAGAGAGGACTGGCTCCGTCCTCGTCACATAAATTAATGTCTGCTCCATTACTCAGTAAAAGTTGTACAGTGCTATTATGTCCGTTTTGACAAGCTATAAAGAGAGGACTGGTTCCGTTCTCTAGACATAAATTAATGTCTGCTCCATTACTCAGTAAAAGTTGTACAGTGCTATTATGTCCGTTTTGACAAGCTATATGGAGAGGACTGGCTCCTTTCTCTAGATATAAATTAATGTCTGCTCCATTACTCAGTAAAAGTTGTACAGTGCTATCATGTCCGTTTCCACAAGCTATATAGAGAGGACTGGTTCCGTTCTCTAGACATAAATTAATGTCTGCTCCATTACTCAGTAAAAGTTGTACAGTTTTATCCCTTCGTTCTGCACCTGTTTCCCTATGGTTATAGTCATCGTTTTCTCGGATATCGTTACCAGCTGCTAACATAAGGGGTGTCCAACCACCGTAATTGTCAGTCTTTCTATTGACATTTACACCTTCCTTAATAAGCTTATTGAGTAGGTCATGATTATGGAACAAGGATACAATGTGAATATGACATAAATCTCCCCATGTCTTATTAAAAGATTCTTCTGCGTTGTCTTTACAAACATAATTAAACAATTCTGTTGAACCATTGCAACACACTGCAGAAAAACAGCTGTTGTCGGTATGCTTTTGCTCAAGAAAATTCAAGCAATATAGCGAAAGTTGTGTATGACAAAATACAATCAAAACAAACAATGGCGATACTTCATTTTCTAATTCCAGAAATTCAAGTTTATTCATTAGTACTGTTTTAGAAGTCAAATCAAGTTTTTGTTTATCAATTGTAAGTTTCTTTGTTTCAAGTAGCATATAGTGATTTTCGGGATGACCTGCTATCTTTTTTTGCAGTACTTCGATTACTTTTTCATTCTTTAGACAAGGGTTGAGTACGACATCTACCACGCGTTCTCCAAACAGTTCAGTATAAAGTCTTTCTCCAAGTTTCTCAATGTATTTGTCACTTAGATAAATAGTGAACGAGTCGTCGTGTTTGTCAAAATTTCCCAATTTTACTCTTCTTCTGAGGAAGCCAATATCGGCGTATTTTATTGTTTCAGTGGGATAATCTGTTCCAAACACATGCGTAGTAACTTCCATTACAAAGTCATGATAAAAATGGTACGTGTCGCCTACTTTCTTGACCAAATATTCGTTCAGGGAGTCAAGATTGTTGACTACTTCAGAAGGTGCCATGCTATTAAATCCGCAGAGGTTTAACCCATGTTTAAACTCTTCGGTGTATTCTTTGTTTTCTAAGAGATTACCAATGCAAATCTTATTATTAAAAAGAACAAGAAGAACTAAAGCTAAGTATTTTTCTTTGTTTTTGTTTTTGAAATAAGATATTTCTCCTTCTAAAACTGTAACAGGTTCTTCGAAAAATTTGAATATGTTTCCTAGATATTCTTTTTTTTTCGAATATAATTTACACAGTAACGGAAAATACCTTTCAGTTTTAACAATACGATTGCATTCTTCTTTTGATAAATTCAGACTGGACATATATATGTTCAAAATTTGGATTTTTGCTTGTTTGGAAAGTTTATGTTGGTCATTATTGATATCTACGATATCTGAATGTTGAACGAGATAGCGTGTAATCCTACTCTCAGAAATAATGTAATTCCTGCATGACATAAAAAGTTTTGCTGTCTTTAAGTAAGTTGTTATTTCTTCCTCATATCTTTGCCATGAATTGTTCAATATTTCATCAAAGGATTCTTTTCCCAGTGGATCATTAAAAACACAAATAGTTTTATTCTTTTGAAATCGACTTGAAGAATATTCATTCACAATTTCTTTTACCTCCGTTACTCGTCTTACGGTCCAGCCCTGCTTTCTGTATTTGAGTGCGATGTGTTGAATAATGGCTGACTTTCCGGATCCTGAGTGACCACCCACTATAACCAGGTTCCTGCTTTTGATTATTTTTTCTACTTCTTCACAAGCATTTGTTGAAATAAAACAAGATTCGTCCTGCTCCCATTGGTCAAAAATGGACTTTTCCATCTGTGATTCTGGAATGAGAAGTAGTCAACACTCAATAACATTAAAAAATAGCTAATACCTTAATCTTGAATTAGGAATTTATATACCCAATGGTTACATAATTAATTCAAAGTACTGAAGAACTGAATATCGGGCTCTTTAGGTTTGTCTTTATGCTTATTGTACTATGTGTAGCTAAAACTGAAAATCTATGTCTCTCTCTCTCCCCCCCCTCTCTCTCTCTCTCTCTCTCTCTCTCTTTTAATGTCAGGCAAAACGTCAGAGAGCGACCAAATTTTGTAAGCAGCTATAAACAAAAATATGTTTAGTAGAAATAATTCAACAGTTGCTACCTTGAATTTTGCAACAAGTGTTATATATTCAATCCCCATTTCTTCAACGCACAGCAAAGTAGTTCATGGAAATTCATGCGCATTGTATATGTCAAAAATGGCTAGTCTCGTTTTTAAAACACGTTATGAATAAGAAAACAATAAAAGATAGACAAATCTCTCGAAATCAAAAAAGAAACAAAATGCCAACAATGTAGCAAACCGTGGCAATTTATGTAACTATTTGGTATAGCGGAAGCTTTTACTTTGACGGTGTTTGGTTCTTTGTTTACTTTTGAAGTTGTGCTTTTTATATATAGTGACATTGGCGATTTGACTGCCAACAGCCAGGACTCTGATCTCAGCAGAGCCCGGCTAAAAATAAAATACATGAATTAAAAATTATTTTTAAAAAATGAACGGCGTTATATTCTTTAGAAATCTATATGTTTTTATACTACTTACTTGTTTTTATATATAACTGTTAACAATCGAAGTTCATACTGTAAGCTGTTGCATAGTGTATACACATACACTTTAACACTATGTCGTGCATGTATGATGAACCAAACAATTAGCATTGAGTACAACTTTGTAACAGCGGTTAATGCATTATAGTGGAACAGAACCCGAAAGTTTCCTTATGTAAATAGAAAAATCCATTTTGAGTGGTTAGAAACTATCCTTCTGGAATTTTACTCTATATAATAAATTTTGTCGGTATATCTCGACGGGGAAATTCAACCACACCTTGTGGCTGATCGTGACCCTCATTGAAAATAGTTTTCCAAGCTAAACATTAATACAAGTGTGCTTCTTCTCAGGTTAAGGTGGCTTAAAACACAAATATTATTTTGATGGATTTCAAGTTCTTGATATTGCCTGAAATAAATTTTCACAAAATGTCAAACTTATGTCATAACGGACTTGACCCATGTGAATGATTAGACATATACTTGAGGAATGGGTATTTTTGCTCCGTATCAAGTTAAAAGCAATGTACTGAAATTATTTCGAGATCAGGCGCGAATCCAGAATTTTTTTTCCGTTAGAGAGGGAGGGAGTCGAACCTTTTCATGAAATTAAAACTCATTTTCCTTTAAATCGATATGTATTGCAATTTTTCATCTTTGCAAATTCCAGGGAAAGGGGTCCTGGACCCCCCCCCCCTCCTATGGATCCGCGCATGTGAATCATTTTAAAACAGCGGGACATTTTGTTTTCATCTTATAGCTCGAAGCATAAATTACTAACGAATATTTACCCCAATAAAAAAAATCTGACTTTCATTTAGGGATAGTTTACTAGGTTGGCTTTGTCAAACTCTTTTATACGTTTGGATTGTTTTTATTCATTTCTAAATGCGTAGGTAAAGACAACTTTAAAGTCAATAACTCAAAACATAGTATTTATAATTGGGTATGTTGATAAAATTAATGTTTTTTTTCTATAGGAAAACATTACATCATGCTCCTCATTTAACGTCACAGATCAAAGAAGTGTATACTTAATTGATCGCTGAGAGTTGCCGTATAGGATGTGTATTATAACTGACATGAATTTATAAAAGCATTTGGTCGTCATATTAGTTTCTATCGCTCCTCAACTGTCACTGGGGTATATATACCGGCCGGGAAAGTTACGGTTGGTTGCTTTCCGATCGAGGCATTCAGGTTGCACGGACTTCCAAGTGATAGAACTGTACAATGTAATAATATGTTTGTAAAAATGATGAATGGAAACAATCAGTGACAGGAGGAGAACGAAAGAAATAATTAAATATAAAAAATGTTTTATTCTTAGATAGAATTTCCGATGAATTCCCAATATCACACGCAGACAGTGATGTGCTGTCTTACTGCATGTGCATACACATCGAACAAGTGTGTCATACTGAGGGCATAACGCACTACATCTAACACAGTTACGGAAGCGTATTAGTGCCACTTTGTAGTTTTTTTTCTTTAAAATTCCAAGATTAAAGTTGATTTTTCCAACTTTAAAGTTGGAATTTCCAACTTTAATCTTGGAATTTCCAACTTTAATGTTAGAATTTCAAACTTTAAAGTTGATTTTTCCAACTTTAAAGTTGGAATTTCCAACTTTAATCTTGGAATTTCCAACTTTAAAGTTGGAAAAATCAACTTTAAAGTTGATTTTTATTATATTTATATATATAGATAGATAGATATATACTATGATTTTTTGTTCAGTGTAAATTAGACTTTACTCATAAAAAGAATGGGGGAGCTCATTTGCTTTCACGAAGAACTCAATATAATGATACAACAACTCGAATTCACTGGAAATTCCAACATTAAAGTTGGAATTTAAAAAAATAAAAATATATATAGAGTGGCACTAATACGCTTCAATACACAGTAGATAAGTGATAGTAAATTCAAGAATGTATGAACTGCGTAACATGGTGTAGTGGCTTAGGTCAATATTTCAGTAAGATATTTCACTTGTGGAGACAAGCACCAAATTTTGCATGAAGGTTCCTTGAACATTATCGTATCTGCAAATATTACGACAGAAACTACTATAGTTGTAACAAAGGAAAAAATGCAAATCGATGCAAAATGCAAATGCAAAACATGCACCCTTAGGTAGTATCAATTCAATCATCGTAGTAAGTTCGGATACAGATTGGTGTTGTTATTAAGGTGGTTGATTTGAAAGTTGATGAGTTATGGGTGACATTTGGAAAGGGCAAGGATTTGCGATAGATACCAGTTCATGACATCGTTAGATCACTGGGTCCAAGATCAAAGCACTGTCATTCTTTCATGCGTTCACTGACTGGGATACAGAGTTCCACTTGTTGAGACAGGTAAAATGACAGAATGGCAGGCTGAAATGTGTTTGAGAACGTAACAGAGGTACTCAGATTCTTAAGTTCTCCTTGTGACAGTGTGACAGAACATATAATTAATAAACTACAAGAATTTGTAGTCATTATGTACGTTCGGTCTAGCACTTCCGATAGAGTAAATGACACGCGCCTTGGCCTCTTTGCTCGTAAGCAGCTTCCACACAATGGCATCCCTCGATCCCTCAAGAGCTGCTCTTGTAGAGCATATTAAGAGATCTGTATTGCAAGCTAAACATACATTGGGTCAGTTACTATGTAAGTAAAAAAAAACCAGCATCCCCTTCCAGATAGGGTTGGGATAAGATTGCGGTTTATCGGTTTCACACGGGACATCCTTACCATCAACGGCGGCTTCATGTCAAAAACTACTGAAATGTTGATGTAATATTAGTTGTTCTGGGGAATGCAAATGCTTCAAGTCCAAATTATTTGGCACTGCTCTTTGCAGTGCAACTGCTTAGACGATTAGATCATGTACATTCAAAAATGTTTTTAAACGCATACACAGAGTGTTAATATATGGAATAAATATCAAATTATAGCATACAACAAATTCTTCTTCATAATTTCACAGAAAATAAAAACATTACCCAGAAATATTTAAAATATCATGAAAACTTTATGAAAAAAGACGCCATTTTGAAACAAGAGGCGGCCATCTTGAAAATGATCAAAACTTAAATGGCCAACGATAGTTTTTACTCAAGTAATGTTCAAGGAACCTTCATGCAAAATTTGGTGCTTGTCTCCACAAGTGAAATATTTCATCCACTATCCGCTACACTAAACATTGCTATAATCAGTTTCTTTAGAAATTATTCCGTTTTCTGAAGTCTATGCTGTCACTGCAAAATCTGCTTCAGTGTTATTTGAGCATTGTGATATTGTAACAGTAAGACACAGAAGAACGTTCTACAATGATCGAGGATTTTTTGAAATATGTGATTTTGGATTTCAGTCTGTTTTAATGTCGTCTTTCATCCGATATTCCTTACCAGTGCATTGGTCGTCATATTTTGTTTTGTTCAATGCGCGTTTATTCAAATCTTCCCGACCATTGTAACGTTATGGAATGGGTTATGAAATACCTGAATGCGGTGAAGCATGAATGATGCTCTCGGTCTTTTATAGCGGGTGTATAGCTATGAGCAGAACAATAGAAATCGGCAACTAATCGGCAACTGTCAGAGATAAAAGGGGAGAGGTGCGTGGTTATTAATTAATTCATGTCAGCTTTAAGCAAATTGCACCGATATCTTGAATATTATATGATTCAATAGTTTAAACCGCACTTTCAATGTGAGTTCAGACATATTGTTGTTATTCTGTTTCGTCCGTCCGCTGTCACGTTTTTCTTTCTCATACTGCTATGACATTTAATGCTCTTTATTATCTTCTAGAATGATTTGGGGTTTATGTTTTTGGGTCAATTAACGACGGAAAAACAAACAAGAGGCCCATAAGCCACATTGCTCACATGAGCAACAATAATCATGATGAAATCAGGTTTATTGAGTCATATAATATTCCTAACCGAATTCATATAGATAATACTGTCAATCAACATGGGCACATATTAATTAATTTTTTTTAATGAAGCAAATTTTTGTGTATTGAATAGCAGATTTCCAGATGATAACTTTACATGTATTTTAAGAAAAAGTGAATATGTTCTTGATTATATTCGTGCACCTATTGATGTGTTTAAAACGATAACAAAATTTAATGTGGCAACATGCATACCATTGTAAAAGAATTCAAACTACATAAATTTATCAGTGAAAAATCAACACTCCCGGATCATTCCGCTATCACTTGCGATTTAAACATCAGTGATTCTGACACAAAGAGAAGTGAACATCGCAAAAACTGTTTTCAACTTCATAGCATCCCGTTCGATTTAATGGCAATCGAATTAAGAAATTCTGCATTGATAGCGACAGTAGAATTGATAGAAAACAGTCGGAAATCTCCGGAATGCATTGACGAAATTTACGAAAAATTGTGCGACATAATCTCTAATGAGACTCTGCTTTGATTGCAGTCGAATATAAAAACAAAACAATAACCGTTAAAAAACAACAAACTCTACTGGACTGGCTAATTAACGGAATTATGGGAAAGCACGAGGGAAACTGAAAATAAATTCTTACGATATAACAGTGGAAGGAAAGTCAAATTTGCTTTACGAGGGGAATTCATCAAAGCATGAGATACAGTTGATAAATCTTTTAGACGTACTGAAAGCGCCCATAAAAGATCAGTTGCTATTGATATTAAAAACATGAGCTCTAGATATCCCAACAATTTTTGGAACAAATAACAAAACCTTGGACCCAGGAAACAACACAGTATACCGATGAAGGTATTGGACAACGAACGGTGACGAACACTTGAACAAACATCTTACACCTGAAACAAAATAGTATCTGGACCTTAGAATCTAGACCCTGTATTCTATTTTAAATCATGTTTAGCTGTTAAATACCAAAATCAAGATCAAACATATATCTCAAATTCAAAAATCAGACGGAAAACCTCCTCGTTGCTCGCAATGAGATCGTGTCTAGTTTTCTTTTCTTTTTCATGCATAATGTGTTAAAAGTGCCATATAGACCTAGCAGGCCGGGTGTTAAATCTATGCTTACTGTTGTTGATAAATTACTTGGAAATGTATACACATGTCACTATAAATAAATTACTTACATACTTACACCCACTAATTATCTGGAAAATGCAGTTGACTAAAGATATACAAAGACTTTGAATTTGGTTCAATTTGTCCGTCTGTCCGTCCGTAGACTTTCAACATTTTCAACATCTTTCAAAGAATAACTTGGGCAATTTAAACCAAACTTAGCACAAATCGTTTCAGATAAAGGGGATTCAAAGTTGTGAAAATAAAGGTCCACGCCCTTTTACAAGGGGAGATGATTAGAAATTAATGAAAAAATTTGAGAAAATTTCAAAAATTTTCTTCTCAAGAACCATTAAGCTAGAATAACTGAAACTTTTGTGGAAGTATCCTCAGGTAGTGTGCCGAAGTGTAGATTTAACGTTGCAAAAAGCATGATCCCCGGGGGTAGGGAGGGGCCACAATGGGGGATTGAATTTTTACAAAGGAATATGTAGAGTAATTCTTTAAAAATCTTCTTCTCAAAAACTGATCAGCAAGAAAAGCTGAAACTTGTGTGGAAGTATCCTCAGGTAGTGTAGATTTAAAGTTGTGAAAATCATGACCCCCGGAGGTAGGGAGGGGTCACATTGGGGGGGTCGAAGCTTTAAAAAGGAATATATAGAGTAAATTTTTAACAATCTTCTTTTCAGAAACTAATCAGCCAGGAAAGCTGTAACTTGTGTGGAAGCATTCTCAGGTAGTGTAGATTTAAAGTTGTGAAAATCATGACCCCCGGGGGTAGGGTGGGGCCACAATGGGGGGGGGTCGATGTTCACATAGAAATATATAGAGTAAATCTTTAACAATATTCTTCTCAGAAACTAATCAGCCAGGAAAGCTGAAACGTGTGTGGTATCATCTTCAGGTGACCATTGGGGTCAGGTTGGGGCCACAATGGGGGATTGAAGTTTTACAAAAGAATATGTATTAGTAAATCTTTAAAAATATTCTTCTGAAAAACTAATCAGCAAGGAAAGCTGAAACTTGTGTGGAAGCACCCTCAGGTAATGTAGATTTAAATTTGTAAAAATCATGACCCCCTAGGGGTAGGGTAGGACCTCAAAGGGGGTCGAAGTTTTACAAAGGAATATATAGAGTAAATCTTTAGAAATCTTCTTTTCAGAAACTAATCAGCCAGGAAAGCTGAAACTTGTGTGGTAGCATCCTCATGTAGTGTAGATTTAACGTTGTGAGAATCATGACCCCCAGGGGTAGGTTGGGGCCACAATAGGGGTCAAAGTTGTACATAGTAATATATATAGAGTAAATCTTTAAAACTCTTCTTCTCAAAAACTAATCAGCCAGGATAATTCTCAAATAGTGTAGATTCAAAGTTGTGAAAATCATGAACCCTGGGGTAGGGTGGGGCCACATTGAGGGGGTTGGGTGTTAAAGTTTTACACAGTAATATATAGAGTTAATCTTAAAAATATTCTTCTCAGAAAATAATCAGCCAGATGATTCTTTATAATTGTTAACAATTGTTAACAGGACAATTCTTTGGCCTCACAAGAAGGTTCAGAGTTTGATGTAGCTTTTTATCCCATATACATGTATAAACAATTCTTAGGGATCTTTTTGAGAACTGCAATACTCAACATGTGATATGAATATAAAATCATCTTGTTAGAAAAAGGACTAATGATTATAAACATAAGAATATCCAGGGGGGAAATGGATTTCATTTATACAGGATTTACATGTATTATTGCACATTGTCCTGATAGTTTGTATTATGAATCCATTAAGCTGATTTTATTATACCTATTGTTCCTCAGGTGAGCGATGTGGCCCATGGGCCTCTTGTTAGATTTCATTATGTCGAACATTGCGCCACTTTTGAACAGAATAATTTCAAATTCATATCAAATAATGAACATTACAGTTCTCAAGAAGATCTTTCATAATTATCTTTAGACCTACTTTTTACCCCTGGTGGAGCTCAAAAATTGTACAGGTTCAAAGCAATTGAGAATCTACATTATGTCAGGATGCTCACATTTTAGTAAAACCAGGCAATGTAACATTTAAGTTTACAAGAAGAATTTGCTTTACATGCAAAATTGCACCTTCACTCAATGTGGCACGATCTACAACCGGGGGTCATGATTTGAACAAACTTGAGTCGATCATACCTGAGGATCCTTCAACACGAGTTACAGCTTTTCTAGCCAATTTGCTTTTTTCCTTTATATATTCCTATGTAAGAATTCAACCCCACAACCCATTGGGACCCCAACCTACCCCCCTGGGATCAGGATTTGAACAAACTTTAATCTATTCTACCTGTGGATGCTACCACACAAGTTACAGATTTTCTAGCCAATTTGCTTTTGATAACAAATTTTAAAAGATTTTTCTCTATATATTCCTTTGTAAAACTTTCACCCCCATTGTGGCCAAACCCTACCCCTGGGGGTCATACTTTCACAATTTTAAATCTACACTACCTGAGAATGCTTTTAAACAATTTTCAGGCTTCCTGGCTTAATGGTTTTTTAGAAGAAGATTTTTGAAAATTTCTCAAAAATTTTCAATAATTTTAATCATCTCTTATTGAAATAAGCGTGGGCCTTAATTTTTGATACTTTGAATCCCATTTGTCTATGGGTGATTTGTGTCAAGTTTGGTTGAAATTGGCTCAGTATTTCTTGAGACGATGTTAAAAATGGGAAAAGTTTACGGACAGACAGACGGACGACAGACAAAATGTGATCAGAAAAACTTACTTGAGCTTTCAGCTCAGCTGAGCTAAAAAAATGGATCCTATATGTTTTAAAACTGATACCAACACTTTAAAGTAATATCAGAAATGTTGTTTTATACTGTTCCATCCGCCTGTCTGTCGGTCTGTTACGTTTTTTCGTTCAAATACTGCTCTAACATTTTATGCAAGAGATCCATCATCTGCTAAACAATGATTTTGATTGTTATGTTGATTTGTAATAAGGTTTTGGTTTCTATTATTCGTATTACTTTGCTTACTCTGTAATTAAATAATATTCACGTTTAGGGATTTATTAGTCATATACCTGATCAATAGTTCAACCTTGGAATAATCAATCTCCAAAACAATACTATACGTATTTGTCACATAATTTGTTTTGCGCAGTTTGCCTCTAGAACCAAAACATTTTAATATTAACATCTACGAATGTTTTTCAACCTATTTTCTAATACATGTGTTTTATTCTTTAATCAGTCCCAAGTTATTGCTTCCATCACTTCTTAATAATTTTGAATAAAAATACACATATCTGTAAAAGAAATACAATCAAATTCACAGGATCAAAAACAGATTTCTTATGGAGATTAGAAATGATACATATTAAGTTGTGGTTTATGTGAATTGTGTTTATGTAAGTACCATGGATGATCTGTTTAGTCAGTTTAATTTTTTTTGTTCATGGCATCTATTTAAAAATAGGACAAGACACCCGTAAAGATCAAGGTATTATTAAACACTTTTCATGTTGTTTAAATTGAGTTCAAATTTGTTTTTCTTTTGGTGATTTAGTTAAATATTTTTAATTTATTAAAAACAAGACTTAACTTTAGTTTTTGTGTTTTGCTTTCATACCTTGGTTTATCTTATCCTTGTGTTTTCCGAGTAAAGGTCCAATCTCATCCTCTTCGTGCAATTCTACACCATGTCTTCTTTGACGGACTGTAATTAAAGAAAATAAATTGATGTATTATTTTCATAAAACGGTATGGGCGTCATCGCAGGACAGATAAGGCAACACATCGTTTTGATATGCTAATGAAGGGATAATGAGTTATGACGTCATAATATACGCCCCGCCTCTGTATTACCATATATAGAACATATACCGAAAACAGCAGTTTAAGCATAAAATACGGCTGATTTAATACTTCATAAGCAAAATATAACTACGAATCACTTATGTGTGTTTTTATAAGTTTACAACAATCAGAATATACGAAGAATTTCCATAACGCATCTCTCGTATGGGTGTGAATCTGCGTCCCAAAAGCGCTCGTCAGACGATGTAAACACGTGTAGCTGGTATTCCCGATGATGGCGATCTTTTGATGATTTATCAGGTGTGTAGAATAGATATACAGTGTATTTGTAATATACCAGATAGCTCAATAACTATTTTATTGTGATTTTATACTGTTGATGCATTTCTGATCGACTTAATGTGTTGTTTCGTTGAAAACATGAGGAGAGACTGCATTGTTTACATTTAGGCCTATACAATGTACATTGTACATGTAGCTTTATTGCCAGTCCGTTAAATTGTTGATCATTTTCACCAATCGACACGAATCCGTTCATAGTACTTGTACTGACAATATTTAGCTTTACACAGCTGTTTGTTTTTCTTTCAATTTGTAAGTAAACAATACAAAGACTGTGTGAAAACAGCTGATTTGATTTTCTGAAAATCAGTACAGTGCAGGCTAAAAGATGCTGATTTCATTTTCTGGAAATTGATGAACAGCTGATCAATAACACCTTTCTACTGTGTTCAAAATTCTTCCATAACAGTTCATTTATATTTTTTACACATTCATCCAGTTGATATATTAAGATGTTTATGCACATTAATTCTTAATTATTACTAGTTTGTTTTTAGAACTTAGTATATTAATTACCATAACACTGTTTGAAATCTTGTCACCTGGGTTCATACTTATGATGCTGTACTATTGATAATAAAAAAACCCAAATAATAATAAACAAATGACTGCATGTCTCCATCTGATTTTCTCTAAATGAGGAATTTACATTCATGGTCATATATGGTATTGTTTGTGTAGAATGTGCATATGTAACTTTCAAATAAAATTTGAAGTGTTGGTCATTTTATCCATCCATGCATAATATATGTAGACCTTTCACAAAAATGTTCAAATTACTGTTGACATGTCCTTATGCATGTAAATTAAATTGTATGACTTCTCATAATTATATTTTGTTATTTGCAGAGTAATTTGAAAAGTGTCATACTGATTTGAAAAAAAAGGCTGGAAAAAAAATGTAAGTAAATAACATACATGTATAAGTTCAATAATTTATCATTGAAATAATGACCAATCTGATTATTCTATGAGACAATTCAATTAGAAAAAGTATTTTCAAGTACGAATGGTTTCATTTAATGTTTTAAAATGATTGATATAAACCTATGTTATTTATAAATCTACAATTTTGAATATTGCTCATCAACAAATCAACAATACATGGTATGTTTTAATTCACACTGACTGCACCAGCATTATATAATATCAATCAATCAAATCAGTTGTGTCTGACAGAGAGAGAGAGAGAGAGAGAGAGAGAGATGCATTTTTAAGGTCAGGCCGGGTAAAATAAAGGGGTGCAATTAAACTAATATCATGCACATATCAGGGGTGAGGATGCGAATAATTTCAAATCGATCAAACTGAAAAGCTGTATTTGAATTTGTGCAAAATTAAATGCACATCTAAACATAATGAAATGTTCATTATGATAAATAAATTCCATTGACTATCAAATTGTAGAAAATCCTCCATTTCAGTCTTTCAGCCATTTTGATAACAAGTTAAACTTACTGAAATATATATAATTTTCATTTTAGGTGGTACCTGCTTTGTCTTGAGATTTACATAAATGATGTTCTTATTGGTGATCATTTACCCGCACCCTTATCCTGGTGTCACATACAAGATGAAATGATGGAAAGAAAAACCTGAACTTTAGGAACAGGAAGACTGTGTTTTTGAAGAGAGAAGAGGACCAGAACTAAGAAGTCATACAATAAACACATTGACATCATAAAAAGAAATTGCAATTTTGAGTTTGCATGCATATGTCAGGTTTAAATGTTGTCACAGAATTTTTTTCAGAAAGCCCTTTATCTTCTTGAATTAATAAAACAAATGAACCAAATATAATTGTTTCTATTTATATAATTTTGTTTGAGAAGTGGAAAGGGGATGGTATGTAAATGGGCGGGAGAGAGAGTCTCTCACATAGGAGGATTCAGACTTATTTAAATTCAATATATTGATGTGAACCAAAAATGGCTTTTGATCGCCTTGTTGCAGGATTTACACACTCTCTTTCCTTTCTCGGTAATGAGAAATGAGCGTTTAGAATTTATTTTGTGAATGAATAGATATGCTAACCCTCCCCCTCTCCTTAATCTTAATCATTCTGCATGTGTTGAATTAAAATAAAAGTCAATTTTAATGAGTGTTTAAATTCGAAATTACAAGTGTAGCATGTGTAATTAATACAAAGGTGAAAACTGTTGATTGCTTATGGGGGATGGGAAAAGGCCTCATACATGGGCAGATCTACATGTATAGTCCCCGTGGCAAATTCTAATTTAATTCACAATTTACATAGTAAAACACCATGGTACCTGGCCCCTGGCAAACAGAATAAAGTTACCCCTTTGAACCCCCTCCCCAGAATAATATTAAAAGACCCAAGCAGTGCTATAGAATATGCAGTCATTGGGCAAAGGCTGCACATAAATAATGAAAAAATACTCCATATCTTATTTTTTAATATATGAGAACAATTTAGTTAGTATATTAATAGCAGGGGCTTCATTTGTCTCTGTTGACATCTAATCCCTCAAATAATTGTGTACAATTGGCTCTTATATATTTTTCTCCCATTACTAAAAAAATATTAAGAAACCAATAACTCCGCGAATGCGGTTAACCAAGAGAACTGATACACAACGGTTTTTTGTTTACATCCATGATACAACAGAGGAAATGCGGACGATTCATCGTAACCATCTTGTCTCTTTTAAAATAATTAAAACAGAAGCACTATGTTTAAATAACCATTTACATAATGTACTGTTGAAACATATCTTAAAATTGATTCGGATTATGTGATAAAATGACATCGCGCCTATATCAAAAGAGTTATCGCTCAAAGAGTTACCTCCCCTTTTGGGATCACTTGTGCGTTTGAAATGTGTATTGATTTGAGAGGACTTCTAGATTGAGAAATTAAATGCAAAAGTTCAAGTGCAAGACGGCTATAGATATTATTAAACATGGTATGATTTTCTTCCCTTTTACGAGTTCTTTATAAAAACTGATGATCATTTGTTGAGAGATGAAGGTTTACTTTGTAATTTTAATGAAAATATACAAAAATGCACTATTTTAGGAACAAGTAGCCAGTTTTTAAAGAAAACATAACTAGTAAACTTTACAACTGAATGAGCATTGATTTCTATGATGTATGGATAATTTTGAATATGTTGCCATATTACTTAATACTCTTAAATTTCTTTGCCTTGCCCTTGAACTTTTTGTCTCATTTTAGCATTGACGATTTTTGTCTAAAAGAAGCCCACGTGACCCTAGAAAGTCACGTGACCGACAAATTTAGACATGGTCAAGTAAAGGAGACCCATATCTTTACAATAACACCCAAAATAGTTTAGAACTATTCATTATGCAGAAATGAATAGACAAAAGCAAAACGACCTCCTTTTACTGCTGTTTAAAAGCAAAATGTTGCCTTAACTGTCCTGCGATTTGATGTAAATTATATATCACCCAAAAATTGGATAACAGATATTGTATATTGTGTAGTTTTAAAAATGGTACCAACTGTGCGGTTACACAGCTTATTTTGTGTGTTTATCTGTTTTTGTCCGTGTTGTGAAATTTGTGTATGTTCCGTTTATATCCGTGTGTTGTGATTTGTGGAACTCAGTGTGTCTCGTGCGGTGGAAAACAACGAAGAAACATCAGTCAATCTTTTCCATGTTTTAGACCACAATGGAGTAAGTTAATAACTTTAATAGGCTTAATAATAATGAAAATTCATAATTGTATATTCTGATTATTTTTGACTATTTTTATTATCTTTAAAAGATAACATTTGATGTCATTGTCATATGTGCTTATGTTCGTCTTTGTTTTGTTGTAGTTGTTACCACTGTCTATCATCTAAATAAAACTATAAAAACAAGAGGCCCATGGGGCCACATCGCTCACCTGAGCAACAATGGGCGTTCAAAAGATATAGTGCCATATGGTCCCTCGGTAGAATAACAAAAAATAAATATTGTAAAGTATTCGAATTTTACACTTATTTTTGCATACACGTAATCTTTGACATTGTACCTTCATGAAATACTAATTTTTACCAGAATAAGAAAATCCTACGCAAGATATAAAACTAAACATTTGGTAGGGGTACACTGTTTAGTTGTTAACTTCCAATTCCTGCCCCCCCCCCCCACTTTGTAAAGCGATCAAAATATATGAGAGTAAATAGGTACATTTTTTTCACCAACTACTTACTAGTTATTGTATTTTTTAAAAAAATATAATAGTTATTGTTTTTTTATTTCAAAAATCCTCAATTCCTCTAATTAAAAACATTCAAAAATTTAATTTGTCTTCTCCATTATAATTAAATGACTGTTATTCACCTCGCGTACAAATCAGGATAATTTTCTTCTGTGATATTTTCTTAGGAATAGCAATAATTACTTTATCCCCGCAACAGAAATGTATCAGAACTATGGAAACTGTTTTAAAGATGTCGTTTTTATTTACTCGTGTCTGAAAAACTATCAAAATTGATGTAGTTTCACATTATTTATTGTATAAAGAGGGGGCCCCAGAGAGTATACATATACAGAATATAATTCTTTTATTTTGTTTGTACAAGTATTTAACATACTCTAATTCATATAGAATTTCTAATGTTCAACCAAAATTTCAGCATAAATCGTAGAATTATAAGCAAGTTACAGAGCTCACAGTTCGCCTAGGTTTGAGTCATATTTTGTTCACATGAGTTTATTACATTCAGCTTAAGATTTTTAACTTGGTATTTCCTATTCAGCATTTAAAATGGAAAAAAAGAATGACCTAAGATTTTCAATTCTTTTATTCACTCAAGACCAGTTCACTGGTATTTGAGGTTCAAAATCAGTTTATACAAATGTACACAAACACAGTCAAGGATCACATCTACAGTAGGGGTAATAATGACGAAAAAAGGTTAAGTTTACAATACTATAAGTTGTTAAAGTTGGTTTCTGGAAGAACAGACTTTGAAAATGTTCTTAAAAAATATTGACAAATTTTTTACTTTTTTAATCTTTAGTTTTTAAGATCTGTGAACAAACATAGAATTGTGAGCAAATATCTGTATCTTGCTTATAATTCGAAGCTTACACTCAAATATGGTTAGTAAATAGAAATTGTAAACAATTAAACACAAGAAACATGCACTATAACAAATAAAGAACACAATTTATTTTTTCGAAATGAGTCATACATGTCTATATACATGTTTATATATCTACATATTTCCATCAGCGGTATCAAACTCTATTTAAACTGAATAAACTCGAGAAAATGCCCAGCATCTTAACAAAATCTATTGCGTTAATCTTCCATTACGCAAAAGATAATGCCGAATTACCGATAGAATGAATTGTATTTCAGTACTTTTTTGATACATCAGATTTTGCTTAATTTGCGCAGGTAAACAGTTAACTGTTTGAGTTACCGAAGTCTCTGTTTTATTTGATACGTAAAAATCACGAAATACAGACGATAGTTCCCAGGTTACAAAGCATAAATAATGAAAACGAAACGAAAATCAAAACAAGAGGCCAATTGGCCTTAACGGTCACCTGAGTAGCATATATCCAATACACAAACTTGTCATGGAGTCTCATATATGCATCTAATTAATTAGGTTTCATACTGGAGTAGAAAAATTTTAAATTTGTAATGACAACCACATTTAATTCAAAAAGAACTGTGAAACCTATAATTTTGGTGAAAAACTAAAAGATCTGGTTTACAAAATAATGAATTCAGTTTTCCTTTCAGGTGTGTGGGAGTAAAGAAGATAATTTTTTAACGTTATATGCATTAACATCTATACATCCATTTTGGCCCTGCCCTAGAGTCAAAACCCATACCCCAGGGGACATGAAAATTAAAATTTCAGTAGAGGACTTCCTGGTAAACATAATTATTAGTCGTTTTTTTTTATACAGATGTGTGAGAATAAAGAAGAAGATTTTTAAACATTATATGCATTAACACTTTATTGCCATATTGCCCCCCTCCCCCCCCCCCCTCATGTCCTGAACCCTTGACCCAGGAGCCATGAATTTCACAATTTAGGTAAAGGAGATTGTGGATATCATAACCATGTATTCAGTTTTTTGCCCACATGTGTGGGAGTAGAGAAGAAGATTTTTTAAGATTTAAATCAGTTTTACTATATGGCCATATTGGCCCCACCCCAGAGCATGAACACCTAACAAAGGGGTCATGAATTTCATAATTTTAGTAGAGAGCCTCATGGACATCATAATCATGCATTTAGTTTTTAACAAATATATATGGTAGTAGAGAAGAAGATTTTCTAAGATTTAATACATTTTTACTATTTGGCCATATTGGCCCCACCCTAGAGCTTGAATCCCTGACCCAGGGGTCATGAATTTCACAATTTAGGAAGAGGGCTTCATGGACATCATAATCATGCATTTAGTTTTTAACAAATATATATGGTAGTAGAGAAGAAGATTTTCA